>NC_089849.1:107122173-107442173 GCF_035609145.1 Eleutherodactylus coqui
AAATTCGCCCTTAAGCGGGAGACGGCAGCCTACAACAGTCAAATTGATCGCTGCTTATCACTTCTTTTGTGGTAGGTACAGTTATTCCAGATAGGGGAATGGGTAGGTTAAGTTATTCCAGGGAGGGGAATGCTTATGGGCAAGGCATTATGCTTGATCGGAGGCGGATGAAGTGGCAAAAAAGGCTCGGCCTACACCATGACCATGCCAATCGTCAACCCAAAGTGAATATGAGCCACACAGGTTGGTTGAAATAGCGCAACATGAATGATGGAACCTGGATCCAAGCGTCCCAGGATGCATTTCAGCGAAAACGTTCAACAATGTTCAGCGTGACCAATGTTTCTATCTTGGAAAATGAAATTGCATGATGTATGGAGTGTTTTTGACATATCTTGTCTCAGGATTTGCTTGCAGTCCTACCATATCCCACAAAATGCAGAAGTGCAGTCAATGCAGCTTTTTACCTAAAATGGTAAAAATTGGTCAAAGCCTCATGCGGTTTATTACCTGCCCCTGGAATAACATCAATGGCAATTATAAGAATAATGCTGATAATAGTACAAATTTTGTATGTATGTTTTCAGCCCTACAAAACCATAACTATAGAAGTTTAAATTTATACGTAAAGCTAGATATTTGTAGAAATATCTATATTGATATATAACTATCTATTTATATAGCTAGATATATATCTATGCAGTAACATACATTAGATAGATAGATAGATAGATAGATAGATAGATAGATAGATAGATAGATAGACTGTATATAAGCCTGCAAGTCTTGCACTTGAAGCAGCTTTATGATGTCATTAAGGCTCGATGGTGACACGCGCACCCGAAACAAGGACCACAGGTTGTTAGCGGCCATTTTTCCATCAGTCTCCACTGGAGCTAGAAGTGAGCAGACAGATACACCTATAGACGCTGCTGGAGCCAGATCATTTGTCTCTGTGATGGACAACGTTTGAAATTCGCCCTTAAGCGGGAGACGGCAGCCTACAACAGTCAAATTGATCGCTGCTTATCACTTCTTTTGTGGTAGGTACAGTTATTCCAGATAGGGGAATGGGTAGGTTAAGTTATTCCAGGGAGGGGAATGCTTATGGGCAAGGCATTATGCTTGATCGGAGGCGGATGAAGTGGCAAAAAAGGCTCGGCCTACACCATGACCATGCCAATCGTCAACCCAAAGTGAATATGAGCCACACAGGTTGGTTGAAATAGCGCAACATGAATGATGGAACCTGGATCCAAGCGTCCCAGGATGCATTGCAGCGAAAACGTTCAACAATGTTCAGCGTGACCAATGTTTCTATCTTGGAAAATGAAATTGCATGATGTATGGAGTGTTTTTGACATATCTTGTCTCAGGATTTGCTTGCAGTCCTACCATATCCCACAAAATGCAGAAGTGCAGTCAATGCAGCTTTTTACCTAAAATGGTAAAAATTGGTCAAAGCCTCATGCGGTTTATTACCTGCCCCTGGAATAACATCAATGGCAATTATAAGAATAATTCTGATAATAGTACAAATTTTGTATGTATGTTTTCAGCCCTACAAAACCATAACTATAGAAGTTTAAATTTATACGTAAAGCTAGATATTTGTAGAAATATCTATATTGATATATAACTATCTATTTATATAGCTAGATATATATCTATGCAGTAACATACATTAGATAGATAGATAGATAGACTGTATATAAACCTGCAAGTCTTGCACTTGAAGCAGCTTTATGATGTCATTAAGGCTCGATGGTGACACGCGCACCCGGAACAAGGACCACAGGTTGTTAGCGGCCATTTTTCCATCAGTCTCCACTGGAGCTAGAAGTGAGCAGACAGATACTCCTATAGACGCTGCTGTAGCCAGATCATTTGTCTCTGTGATGGACAACGTTTGAAATTCGCCCTTAAGCGGGAGACGGCAGCCTACAACAGTCAAATTGATCGCTGCTTATCACTTCTTTTGTGGTAGGTACAGTTATTCCAGATAGGGGAATGGGTAGGTTAAGTTATTCCAGGGAGGGGAATGCTTATGGGCAAGGCATTATGCTTGATCGGAGGCGGATGAAGTGGCAAAAAAGGCTCGGCCTACACCATGACCATGCCAATCGTCAACCCAAAGTGAATATGAGCCACACAGGTTGGTTGAAATAGCGCAACATGAATGATGGAACCTGGATCCAAGCGTCCCAGGATGCATTTCAGCGAAAACGTTCAACAATGTTCAGCGTGACCAATGTTTCTATCTTGGAAAATGAAATTGCATGATGTATGGAGTGTTTTTGACATATCTTGTCTCAGGATTTGCTTGCAGTCCTACCATATCCCACAAAATGCAGAAGTGCAGTCAATGCAGCTTTTTACCTAAAATGGTAAAAATTGGTCAAAGCCTCATGCGGTTTATTACCTGCCCCTGGAATAACATCAATGGCAATTATAAGAATAATTCTGATAATAGTACAAATTTTGTATGTATGTTTTCAGCCCTACAAAACCATAACTATAGAAGTTTAAATTTATACGTAAAGCTAGATATTTGTAGAAATTTCTATATTGATATATAACTATCTATTTATATAGCTAGATATATATCTATGCAGTAACATACATTAGATAGATAGATAGATAGACTGTATATAAGCCTGCAAGTCTTGCACTTGAAGCAGCTTTATGATGTCATTAAGGCTCGATGGTGACACGCGCACCCGGAACAAGGACCACAGGTTGTTAGCGGCCATTTTTCCATCAGTCTCCACTGGAGCTAGAAGTGAGCAGACAGATACTCCTATAGACGCTGCTGGAGCCAGATCATTTGTCTCTGTGATGGACAACGTTTGAAATTCGCCCTTAAGCGGGAGACGGCAGCCTACAACAGTCAAATTGATCGCTGCTTATCACTTCTTTTGTGGTAGGTACAGTTATTCCAGATAGGGGAATGGGTAGGTTAAGTTATTCCAGGGAGGGGAATGCTTATGGGCAAGGCATTATGCTTGATCGGAGGCGGATGAAGTGGCAAAAAAGGCTCGGCCTACACCATGACCATGCCAATCGTCAACCCAAAGTGAATATGAGCCACACAGGTTGGTTGAAATAGCGCAACATGAATGATGGAACCTGGATCCAAGCGTCCCAGGATGCATTTCAGCGAAAACGTTCAACAATGTTCAGCGTGACCAATGTTTCTATCTTGGAAAATGAAATTGCATGATGTATGGAGTGTTTTTGACATATCTTGTCTCAGGATTTGCTTGCAGTCCTACCATATCCCACAAAATGCAGAAGTGCAGTCAATGCAGCTTTTTACCTAAAATGGTAAAAATTGGTCAAAGCCTCATGCGGTTTATTACCTGCCCCTGGAATAACATCAATGGCAATTATAAGAATAATGCTGATAATAGTACAAATTTTGTATGTATGTTTTCAGCCCTACAAAACCATAACTATAGAAGTTTAAATTTATACGTAAAGCTAGATATTTGTAGAAATATCTATATTGATATATAACTATCTATTTATATAGCTAGATATATATCTATGCAGTAACATACATTAGATAGATAGATAGATAGATAGATAGATAGATAGATAGATAGATAGATAGATAGATAGACTGTATATAAGCCTGCAAGTCTTGCACTTGAAGCAGCTTTATGATGTCATTAAGGCTCGATGGTGACACGCGCACCCGAAACAAGGACCACAGGTTGTTAGCGGCCATTTTTCCATCAGTCTCCACTGGAGCTAGAAGTGAGCAGACAGATACACCTATAGACGCTGCTGGAGCCAGATCATTTGTCTCTGTGATGGACAACGTTTGAAATTCGCCCTTAAGCGGGAGACGGCAGCCTACAACAGTCAAATTGATCGCTGCTTATCACTTCTTTTGTGGTAGGTACAGTTATTCCAGATAGGGGAATGGGTAGGTTAAGTTATTCCAGGGAGGGGAATGCTTATGGGCAAGGCATTATGCTTGATCGGAGGCGGATGAAGTGGCAAAAAAGGCTCGGCCTACACCATGACCATGCCAATCGTCAACCCAAAGTGAATATGAGCCACACAGGTTGGTTGAAATAGCGCAACATGAATGATGGAACCTGGATCCAAGCGTCCCAGGATGCATTGCAGCGAAAACGTTCAACAATGTTCAGCGTGACCAATGTTTCTATCTTGGAAAATGAAATTGCATGCTGTATGGAGTGTTTTTGACATATCTTGTCTCAGGATTTGCTTGCAGTCCTACCATATCCCACAAAATGCAGAAGTGCAGTCAATGCAGCTTTTTACCTAAAATGGTAAAAATTGGTCAAAGCCTCATGCGGTTTATTACCTGCCCCTGGAATAACATCAATGGCAATTATAAGAATAATTCTGATAATAGTACAAATTTTGTATGTATGTTTTCAGCCCTACAAAACCATAACTATAGAAGTTTAAATTTATACGTAAAGCTAGATATTTGTAGAAATATCTATATTGATATATAACTATCTATTTATATAGCTAGATATATATCTATGCAGTAACATACATTAGATAGATAGATAGATAGACTGTATATAAACCTGCAAGTCTTGCACTTGAAGCAGCTTTATGATGTCATTAAGGCTCGATGGTGACACGCGCACCCGGAACAAGGACCACAGGTTGTTAGCGGCCATTTTTCCATCAGTCTCCACTGGAGCTAGAAGTGAGCAGACAGATACTCCTATAGACGCTGCTGGAGCCAGATCATTTGTCTCTGTGATGGACAACGTTTGAAATTCGCCCTTAAGCGGGAGACGGCAGCCTACAACAGTCAAATTGATCGCTGCTTATCACTTCTTTTGTGGTAGGTACAGTTATTCCAGATAGGGGAATGGGTAGGTTAAGTTATTCCAGGGAGGGGAATGCTTATGGGCAAGGCATTATGCTTGATCGGAGGCGGATGAAGTGGCAAAAAAGGCTCGGCCTACACCATGACCATGCCAATCGTCAACCCAAAGTGAATATGAGCCACACAGGTTGGTTGAAATAGCGCAACATGAATGATGGAACCTGGATCCAAGCGTCCCAGGATGCATTTCAGCGAAAACGTTCAACAATGTTCAGCGTGACCAATGTTTCTATCTTGGAAAATGAAATTGCATGATGTATGGAGTGTTTTTGACATATCTTGTCTCAGGATTTGCTTGCAGTCCTACCATATCCCACAAAATGCAGAAGTGCAGTCAATGCAGCTTTTTACCTAAAATGGTAAAAATTGGTCAAAGCCTCATGCGGTTTATTACCTGCCCCTGGAATAACATCAATGGCAATTATAAGAATAATGCTGATAATAATACAAATTTTGTATGTATGTTTTCAGCCCTACAAAACCATAACTATAGAAGTTTAAATTTATACGTAAAGCTAGATATTTGTAGAAATATCTATATTGATATATAACTATCTATTTATATAGCTAGATATATATCTATGCAGTAACATACATTAGATAGATAGATAGATAGATAGATAGATAGATAGATAGATAGACTGTATATAAGCCTGCAAGTCTTGCACTTGAAGCAGCTTTATGATGTCATTAAGGCTCGATGGTGACACGCGCACCCGGAACAAGGACCACAGGTTGTTAGCGGCCATTTTTCCATCAGTCTCCACTGGAGCTAGAAGTGAGTAGACAGATACTCCTATAGACGCTGCTGGAGCCAGATCTTTTGTCTCTGTGATGGACAACGTTTGAAATTCGCCCTTAAGCGGGAGACGGCAGCCTACAACAGTCAAATTGATCGCTGCTTATCACTTCTTTTGTGGTAGGTACAGTTATTCCAGATAGGGGAATGGGTAGGTTAAGTTATTCCAGGGAGGGGAATGCTTATGGGCAAGGCATTATGCTTGATCGGAGGCGGATGAAGTGGCAAAAAAGGCTCGGCCTACACCATGACCATGCCAATCGTCAACCCAAAGTGAATATGAGCCACACAGGTTGGTTGAAATAGCGCAACATGAATGATGGAACCTGGATCCAAGCGTCCCAGGATGCATTTCAGCGAAAACGTTCAACAATGTTCAGCGTGACCAATGTTTCTATCTTGGAAAATGAAATTGCATGATGTATGGAGTGTTTTTGACATATCTTGTCTCAGGATTTGCTTGCAGTCCTACCATATCCCACAAAATGCAGAAGTGCAGTCAATGCAGCTTTTTACCTAAAATGGTAAAAATTGGTCAAAGCCTCATGCGGTTTATTACCTGCCCCTGGAATAACATCAATGGCAATTATAAGAATAATTCTGATAATAGTACAAATTTTGTATGTATGTTTTCAGCCCTACAAAACCATAACTATAGAAGTTTAAATTTATACGTAAAGCTAGATATTTGTAGAAATATCTATATTGATATATAACTATCTATTTATATAGCTAGATATATATCTATGCAGTAACATACATTAGATAGATAGATAGATAGATAGACTGTATATAAGCCTGCAAGTCTTGCACTTGAAGCAGCTTTATGATGTCATTAAGGCTCGATGGTGACACGCGCACCCGGAACAAGGACCACAGGTTGTTAGCGGCCATTTTTCCATCAGTCTCCACTGGAGCTAGAAGTGAGCAGACAGATACTCCTATAGACGCTGCTGGAGCCAGATCATTTGTCTCTGTGATGGACAACGTTTGAAATTCGCCCTTAAGCGGGAGACGGCAGCCTACAACAGTCAAATTGATCGCTGCTTATCACTTCTTTTGTGGTAGGTACAGTTATTCCAGATAGGGGAATGGGTAGGTTAAGTTATTCCAGGGAGGGGAATGCTTATGGGCAAGGCATTATGCTTGATCGGAGGCGGATGAAGTGGCAAAAAAGGCTCGGCCTACACCATGACCATGCCAATCGTCAACCCAAAGTGAATATGAGCCACACAGGTTGGTTGAAATAGCGCAACATGAATGATGGAACCTGGATCCAAGCGTCCCAGGATGCATTTCAGCGAAAACGTTCAACAATGTTCAGCGTGACCAATGTTTCTATCTTGGAAAATGAAATTGCATGATGTATGGAGTGTTTTTGACATATCTTGTCTCAGGATTTGCTTGCAGTCCTACCATATCCCACAAAATGCAGAAGTGCAGTCAATGCAGCTTTTTACCTAAAATGGTAAAAATTGGTCAAAGCCTCATGCGGTTTATTACCTGCCCCTGGAATAACATCAATGGCAATTATAAGAATAATGCTGATAATAGTACAAATTTTGTATGTATGTTTTCAGCCCTACAAAACCATAACTATAGAAGTTTAAATTTATACGTAAAGCTAGATATTTGTAGAAATATCTATATTGATATATAACTATCTATTTATATAGCTAGATATATATCTATGCAGTAACATACATTAGATAGATAGATAGATAGATAGATAGACTGTATATAAGCCTGCAAGTCTTGCACTTGAAGCAGCTTTATGATGTCATTAAGGCTCGATGGTGACACGCGCACCCGAAACAAGGACCACAGGTTGTTAGCGGCCATTTTTCCATCAGTCTCCACTGGAGCTAGAAGTGAGCAGACAGATACACCTATAGACGCTGCTGGAGCCAGATCATTTGTCTCTGTGATGGACAACGTTTGAAATTCGCCCTTAAGCGGGAGACGGCAGCCTACAACAGTCAAATTGATCGCTGCTTATCACTTCTTTTGTGGTAGGTACAGTTATTCCAGATAGGGGAATGGGTAGGTTAAGTTATTCCAGGGAGGGGAATGCTTATGGGCAAGGCATTATGCTTGATCGGAGGCGGATGAAGTGGCAAAAAAGGCTCGGCCTACACCATGACCATGCCAATCGTCAACCCAAAGTGAATATGAGCCACACAGGTTGGTTGAAATAGCGCAACATGAATGATGGAACCTGGATCCAAGCGTCCCAGGATGCATTGCAGCGAAAACGTTCAACAATGTTCAGCGTGACCAATGTTTCTATCTTGGAAAATGAAATTGCATGCTGTATGGAGTGTTTTTGACATATCTTGTCTCAGGATTTGCTTGCAGTCCTACCATATCCCACAAAATGCAGAAGTGCAGTCAATGCAGCTTTTTACCTAAAATGGTAAAAATTGGTCAAAGCCTCATGCGGTTTATTACCTGCCCCTGGAATAACATCAATGGCAATTATAAGAATAATTCTGATAATAGTACAAATTTTGTATGTATGTTTTCAGCCCTACAAAACCATAACTATAGAAGTTTAAATTTATACGTAAAGCTAGATATTTGTAGAAATATCTATATTGATATATAACTATCTATTTATATAGCTAGATATATATCTATGCAGTAACATACATTAGATAGATAGATAGATAGACTGTATATAAACCTGCAAGTCTTGCACTTGAAGCAGCTTTATGATGTCATTAAGGCTCGATGGTGACACGCGCACCCGGAACAAGGACCACAGGTTGTTAGCGGCCATTTTTCCATCAGTCTCCACTGGAGCTAGAAGTGAGCAGACAGATACTCCTATAGACGCTGCTGGAGCCAGATCATTTGTCTCTGTGATGGACAACGTTTGAAATTCGCCCTTAAGCGGGAGACGGCAGCCTACAACAGTCAAATTGATCGCTGCTTATCACTTCTTTTGTGGTAGGTACAGTTATTCCAGATAGGGGAATGGGTAGGTTAAGTTATTCCAGGGAGGGGAATGCTTATGGGCAAGGCATTATGCTTGATCGGAGGCGGATGAAGTGGCAAAAAAGGCTCGGCCTACACCATGACCATGCCAATCGTCAACCCAAAGTGAATATGAGCCACACAGGTTGGTTGAAATAGCGCAACATGAATGATGGAACCTGGATCCAAGCGTCCCAGGATGCATTTCAGCGAAAACGTTCAACAATGTTCAGCGTGACCAATGTTTCTATCTTGGAAAATGAAATTGCATGATGTATGGAGTGTTTTTGACATATCTTGTCTCAGGATTTGCTTGCAGTCCTACCATATCCCACAAAATGCAGAAGTGCAGTCAATGCAGCTTTTTACCTAAAATGGTAAAAATTGGTCAAAGCCTCATGCGGTTTATTACCTGCCCCTGGAATAACATCAATGGCAATTATAAGAATAATGCTGATAATAATACAAATTTTGTATGTATGTTTTCAGCCCTACAAAACCATAACTATAGAAGTTTAAATTTATACGTAAAGCTAGATATTTGTAGAAATATCTATATTGATATATAACTATCTATTTATATAGCTAGATATATATCTATGCAGTAACATACATTAGATAGATAGATAGATAGATAGATAGATAGACTGTATATAAGCCTGCAAGTCTTGCACTTGAAGCAGCTTTATGATGTCATTAAGGCTCGATGGTGACACGCGCACCCGGAACAAGGACCACAGGTTGTTAGCGGCCATTTTTCCATCAGTCTCCACTGGAGCTAGAAGTGAGTAGACAGATACTCCTATAGACGCTGCTGGAGCCAGATCTTTTGTCTCTGTGATGGACAACGTTTGAAATTCGCCCTTAAGCGGGAGACGGCAGCCTACAACAGTCAAATTGATCGCTGCTTATCACTTCTTTTGTGGTAGGTACAGTTATTCCAGATAGGGGAATGGGTAGGTTAAGTTATTCCAGGGAGGGGAATGCTTATGGGCAAGGCATTATGCTTGATCGGAGGCGGATGAAGAGGCAAAAAAGGCTCGGCCTACACCATGACCATGCCAATCGTCAACCCAAAGTGAATATGAGCCACACAGGTTGGTTGAAATAGCGCAACATGAATGATGGAACCTGGATCCAAGCGTCCCAGGATGCATTTCAGCGAAAACGTTCAACAATGTTCAGCGTGACCAATGTTTCTATCTTGGAAAATGAAATTGCATGATGTATGGAGTGTTTTTGACATATCTTGTCTCAGGATTTGCTTGCAGTCCTACCATATCCCACAAAATGCAGAAGTGCAGTCAATGCAGCTTTTTACCTAAAATGGTAAAAATTGGTCAAAGCCTCATGCGGTTTATTACCTGCCCCTGGAATAACATCAATGGCAATTATAAGAATAATTCTGATAATAGTACAAATTTTGTATGTATGTTTTCAGCCCTACAAAACCATAACTATAGAAGTTTAAATTTATACGTAAAGTTAGATATTTGTAGAAATTTCTATATTGATATATAACTATCTATTTATATAGCTAGATATATATCTATGCAGTAACATACATTAGATAGATAGATAGATAGATAGACTGTATATAAGCCTGCAAGTCTTGCACTTGAAGCAGCTTTATGATGTCATTAAGGCTCGATGGTGACACGCGCACCCGGAACAAGGACCACAGGTTGTTAGCGGCCATTTTTCCATCAGTCTCCACTGGAGCTAGAAGTGAGCAGACAGATACTCCTATAGACGCTGCTGGAGCCAGATCATTTGTCTCTGTGATGGACAACGTTTGAAATTCGCCCTTAAGCGGGAGACGGCAGCCTACAACAGTCAAATTGATCGCTGCTTATCACTTCTTTTGTGGTAGGTACAGTTATTCCAGATAGGGGAATGGGTAGGTTAAGTTATTCCAGGGAGGGGAATGCTTATGGGCAAGGCATTATGCTTGATCGGAGGCGGATGAAGTGGCAAAAAAGGCTCGGCCTACACCATGACCATGCCAATCGTCAACCCAAAGTGAATATGAGCCACACAGGTTGGTTGAAATAGCGCAACATGAATGATGGAACCTGGATCCAAGCGTCCCAGGATGCATTTCAGCGAAAACGTTCAACAATGTTCAGCGTGACCAATGTTTCTATCTTGGAAAATGAAATTGCATGATGTATGGAGTGTTTTTGACATATCTTGTCTCAGGATTTGCTTGCAGTCCTACCATATCCCACAAAATGCAGAAGTGCAGTCAATGCAGCTTTTTACCTAAAATGGTAAAAATTGGTCAAAGCCTCATGCGGTTTATTACCTGCCCCTGGAATAACATCAATGGCAATTATAAGAATAATGCTGATAATAGTACAAATTTTGTATGTATGTTTTCAGCCCTACAAAACCATAACTATAGAAGTTTAAATTTATACGTAAAGCTAGATATTTGTAGAAATATCTATATTGATATATAACTATCTATTTATATAGCTAGATATATATCTATGCAGTAACATACATTAGATAGATAGATAGATAGATAGATAGATAGATAGATAGATAGACTGTATATAAGCCTGCAAGTCTTGCACTTGAAGCAGCTTTATGATGTCATTAAGGCTCGATGGTGACACGCGCACCCGAAACAAGGACCACAGGTTGTTAGCGGCCATTTTTCCATCAGTCTCCACTGGAGCTAGAAGTGAGCAGACAGATACTCCTATAGACGCTGCTGGAGCCAGATCATTTGTCTCTGTGATGGACAACGTTTGAAATTCGCCCTTAAGCGGGAGACGGCAGCCTACAACAGTCAAATTGATCGCTGCTTATCACTTCTTTTGTGGTAGGTACAGTTATTCCAGATAGGGGAATGGGTAGGTTAAGTTATTCCAGGGAGGGGAATGCTTATGGGCAAGGCATTATGCTTGATCGGAGGCGGATGAAGTGGCAAAAAAGGCTCGGCCTACACCATGACCATGCCAATCGTCAACCCAAAGTGAATATGAGCCACACAGGTTGGTTGAAATAGCGCAACATGAATGATGGAACCTGGATCCAAGCGTCCCAGGATGCATTGCAGCGAAAACGTTCAACAATGTTCAGCGTGACCAATGTTTCTATCTTGGAAAATGAAATTGCATGCTGTATGGAGTGTTTTTGACATATCTTGTCTCAGGATTTGCTTGCAGTCCTACCATATCCCACAAAATGCAGAAGTGCAGTCAATGCAGCTTTTTACCTAAAATGGTAAAAATTGGTCAAAGCCTCATGCGGTTTATTACCTGCCCCTGGAATAACATCAATGGCAATTATAAGAATAATTCTGATAATAGTACAAATTTTGTATGTATGTTTTCAGCCCTACAAAACCATAACTATAGAAGTTTAAATTTATACGTAAAGCTAGATATTTGTAGAAATATCTATATTGATATATAACTATCTATTTATATAGCTAGATATATATCTATGCAGTAACATACATTAGATAGATAGATAGATAGACTGTATATAAACCTGCAAGTCTTGCACTTGAAGCAGCTTTATGATGTCATTAAGGCTCGATGGTGACACGCGCACCCGGAACAAGGACCACAGGTTGTTAGCGGCCATTTTTCCATCAGTCTCCACTGGAGCTAGAAGTGAGCAGACAGATACTCCTATAGACGCTGCTGGAGCCAGATCATTTGTCTCTGTGATGGACAACGTTTGAAATTCGCCCTTAAGCGGGAGACGGCAGCCTACAACAGTCAAATTGATCGCTGCTTATCACTTCTTTTGTGGTAGGTACAGTTATTCCAGATAGGGGAATGGGTAGGTTAAGTTATTCCAGGGAAGGGAATGCTTATGGGCAAGGCATTATGCTTGATCGGAGGCGGATGAAGTGGCAAAAAAGGCTCGGCCTACACCATGACCATGCCAATCGTCAACCCAAAGTGAATATGAGCCACACAGGTTGGTTGAAATAGCGCAACATGAATGATGGAACCTGGATCCAAGCGTCCCAGGATGCATTTCAGCGAAAACGTTCAACAATGTTCAGCGTGACCAATGTTTCTATCTTGGAAAATGAAATTGCATGATGTATGGAGTGTTTTTGACATATCTTGTCTCAGGATTTGCTTGCAGTCCTACCATATCCCACAAAATGCAGAAGTGCAGTCAATGCAGCTTTTTACCTAAAATGGTAAAAATTGGTCAAAGCCTCATGCGGTTTATTACCTGCCCCTGGAATAACATCAATGGCAATTATAAGAATAATGCTGATAATAATACAAATTTTGTATGTATGTTTTCAGCCCTACAAAACCATAACTATAGAAGTTTAAATTTATACGTAAAGCTAGATATTTGTAGAAATATCTATATTGATATATAACTATCTATTTATATAGCTAGATATATATCTATGCAGTAACATACATTAGATAGATAGATAGATAGATAGACAGATAGACTGTATATAAGCCTGCAAGTCTTGCACTTGAAGCAGCTTTATGATGTCATTAAGGCTCGATGGTGACACGCGCACCCGGAACAAGGACCACAGGTTGTTAGCGGCCATTTTTCCATCAGTCTCCACTGGAGCTAGAAGTGAGTAGACAGATACTCCTATAGACGCTGCTGGAGCCAGATCTTTTGTCTCTGTGATGGACAACGTTTGAAATTCGCCCTTAAGCGGGAGACGGCAGCCTACAACAGTCAAATTGATCGCTGCTTATCACTTCTTTTGTGGTAGGTACAGTTATTCCAGATAGGGGAATGGGTAGGTTAAGTTATTCCAGGGAGGGGAATGCTTATGGGCAAGGCATTATGCTTGATCGGAGGCGGATGAAGTGGCAAAAAAGGCTCGGCCTACACCATGACCATGCCAATCGTCAACCCAAAGTGAATATGAGCCACACAGGTTGGTTGAAATAGCGCAACATGAATGATGGAACCTGGATCCAAGCGTTCCAGGATGCATTTCAGCGAAAACGTTCAACAATGTTCAGCGTGACCAATGTTTCTATCTTGGAAAATGAAATTGCATGATGTATGGAGTGTTTTTGACATATCTTGTCTCAGGATTTGCTTGCAGTCCTACCATATCCCACAAAATGCAGAAGTGCAGTCAATGCAGCTTTTTACCTAAAATGGTAAAAATTGGTCAAAGCCTCATGCGGTTTATTACCTGCCCCTGGAATAACATCAATGGCAATTATAAGAATAATTCTGATAATAGTACAAATTTTGTATGTATGTTTTCAGCCCTACAAAACCATAACTATAGAAGTTTAAATTTATACGTAAAGTTAGATATTTGTAGAAATTTCTATATTGATATATAACTATCTATTTATATAGCTAGATATATATCTATGCAGTAACATACATTAGATAGATAGATAGATAGATAGATAGACTGTATATAAGCCTGCAAGTCTTGCACTTGAAGCAGCTTTATGATGTCATTAAGGCTCGATGGTGACACGCGCACCCGGAACAAGGACCACAGGTTGTTAGCGGCCATTTTTCCATCAGTCTCCACTGGAGCTAGAAGTGAGCAGACAGATACTCCTATAGACGCTGCTGGAGCCAGATCATTTGTCTCTGTGATGGACAACGTTTGAAATTCGCCCTTAAGCGGGAGACGGCAGCCTACAACAGTCAAATTGATCGCTGCTTATCACTTCTTTTGTGGTAGGTACAGTTATTCCAGATAGGGGAATGGGTAGGTTAAGTTATTCCAGGGAGGGGAATGCTTATGGGCAAGGCATTATGCTTGATCGGAGGCGGATGAAGTGGCAAAAAAGGCTCGGCCTACACCATGACCATGCCAATCGTCAACCCAAAGTGAATATGAGCCACACAGGTTGGTTGAAATAGCGCAACATGAATGATGGAACCTGGATCCAAGCGTCCCAGGATGCATTTCAGCGAAAACGTTCAACAATGTTCAGCGTGACCAATGTTTCTATCTTGGAAAATGAAATTGCATGATGTATGGAGTGTTTTTGACATATCTTGTCTCAGGATTTGCTTGCAGTCCTACCATATCCCACAAAATGCAGAAGTGCAGTCAATGCAGCTTTTTACCTAAAATGGTAAAAATTGGTCAAAGCCTCATGCGGTTTATTACCTGCCCCTGGAATAACATCAATGGCAATTATAAGAATAATGCTGATAATAGTACAAATTTTGTATGTATGTTTTCAGCCCTACAAAACCATAACTATAGAAGTTTAAATTTATACGTAAAGCTAGATATTTGTAGAAATATCTATATTGATATATAACTATCTATTTATATAGCTAGATATATATCTATGCAGTAACATACATTAGATAGATAGATAGATAGACTGTATATAAGCCTGCAAGTCTTGCACTTGAAGCAGCTTTATGATGTCATTAAGGCTCGATGGTGACACGCGCACCCGGAACAAGGACCACAGGTTGTTAGCGGCCATTTTTCCATCAGTCTCCACTGGAGCTAGAAGTGAGCAGACAGATACTCCTATAGACGCTGCTGGAGCCAGATCATTTGTCTCTGTGATGGACAACGTTTGAAATTCGCCCTTAAGCGGGAGACGGCAGCCTACAACAGTCAAATTGATCGCTGCTTATCACTTCTTTTGTGGTAGGTACAGTTATTCCAGATAGGGGAATGGGTAGGTTAAGTTATTCCAGGGAGGGGAATGCTTATGGGCAAGGCATTATGCTTGATCGGAGGCGGATGAAGTGGCAAAAAAGGCTCGGCCTACACCATGACCATGCCAATCGTCAACCCAAAGTGAATATGAGCCACACAGGTTGGTTGAAATAGCGCAACATGAATGATGGAACCTGGATCCAAGCGTCCCAGGATGCATTTCAGCGAAAACGTTCAACAATGTTCAGCGTGACCAATGTTTCTATCTTGGAAAATGAAATCGCATGATGTATGGAGTGTTTTTGACATATCTTGTCTCAGGATTTGCTTGCAGTCCTACCATATCCCACAAAATGCAGAAGTGCAGTCAATGCAGCTTTTTACCTAAAATGGTAAAAATTGGTCAAAGCCTCATGCGGTTTATTACCTGCCCCTGGAATAACATCAATGGCAATTATAAGAATAATTCTGATAATAGTACAAATTTTGTATGTATGTTTTCAGCCCTACAAAACCATAACTATAGAAGTTTAAATTTATACGTAAAGCTAGATATTTGTAGAAATATCTATATTGATATATAACTATCTATTTATATAGCTAGATATATATCTATGCAGTAACATACATTAGATAGATAGACTGTATATAAGCCTGCAAGTCTTGCACTTGAAGCAGCTTTATGATGTCATTAAGGCTCGATGGTGACACGCGCACCCGGAACAAGGACCACAGGTTGTTAGCGGCCATTTTTCCATCAGTCTCCACTGGAGCTAGAAGTGAGTAGACAGATACTCCTATAGACGCTGCTGGAGCCAGATCTTTTGTCTCTGTGATGGACAACGTTTGAAATTCGCCCTTAAGCGGGAGACGGCAGCCTACAACAGTCAAATTGATCGCTGCTTATCACTTCTTTTGTGGTAGGTACAGTTATTCCAGATAGGGGAATGGGTAGGTTAAGTTATTCCAGGGAGGGGAATGCTTATGGGCAAGGCATTATGCTTGATCGGAGGCGGATGAAGTGGCAAAAAAGGCTCGGCCTACACCATGACCATGCCAATCGTCAACCCAAAGTGAATATGAGCCACACAGGTTGGTTGAAATAGCGCAACATGAATGATGGAACCTGGATCCAAGCGTCCCAGGATGCATTGCAGCGAAAACGTTCAACAATGTTCAGCGTGACCAATGTTTCTATCTTGGAAAATGAAATTGCATGATGTATGGAGTGTTTTTGACATATCTTGTCTCAGGATTTGCTTGCAGTCCTACCATATCCCACAAAATGCAGAAGTGCAGTCAATGCAGCTTTTTACCTAAAATGGTAAAAATTGGTCAAAGCCTCATGCGGTTTATTACCTGCCCCTGGAATAACATCAATGGCAATTATAAGAATAATTCTGATAATAGTACAAATTTTGTATGTATGTTTTCAGCCCTACAAAACCATAACTATAGAAGTTTAAATTTATACGTAAAGCTAGATATTTGTAGAAATTTCTATATTGATATATAACTATCTATTTATATAGCTAGATATATATCTATGCAGTAACATACATTAGATAGATAGATAGATAGACTGTATATAAGCCTGCAAGTCTTGCACTTGAAGCAGCTTTATGATGTCATTAAGGCTCGATGGTGACACGCGCACCCGGAACAAGGACCACAGGTTGTTAGCGGCCATTTTTCCATCAGTCTCCACTGGAGCTAGAAGTGAGCAGACAGATACTCCTATAGACGCTGCTGGAGCCAGATCATTTGTCTCTGTGATGGACAACGTTTGAAATTCGCCCTTAAGCGGGAGACGGCAGCCTACAACAGTCAAATTGATCGCTGCTTATCACTTCTTTTGTGGTAGGTACAGTTATTCCAGATAGGGGAATGGGTAGGTTAAGTTATTCCAGGGAGGGGAATGCTTATGGGCAAGGCATTATGCTTGATCGGAGGCGGATGAAGTGGCAAAAAAGGCTCGGCCTACACCATGACCATGCCAATCGTCAACCCAAAGTGAATATGAGCCACACAGGTTGGTTGAAATAGCGCAACATGAATGATGGAACCTGGATCCAAGCGTCCCAGGATGCATTTCAGCGAAAACGTTCAACAATGTTCAGCGTGACCAATGTTTCTATCTTGGAAAATGAAATTGCATGATGTATGGAGTGTTTTTGACATATCTTGTCTCAGGATTTGCTTGCAGTCCTACCATATCCCACAAAATGCAGAAGTGCAGTCAATGCAGCTTTTTACCTAAAATGGTAAAAATTGGTCAAAGCCTCATGCGGTTTATTACCTGCCCCTGGAATAACATCAATGGCAATTATAAGAATAATGCTGATAATAGTACAAATTTTGTATGTATGTTTTCAGCCCTACAAAACCATAACTATAGAAGTTTAAATTTATACGTAAAGCTAGATATTTGTAGAAATATCTATATTGATATATAACTATCTATTTATATAGCTAGATATATATCTATGCAGTAACATACATTAGATAGATAGATAGATAGATAGATAGATAGATAGACTGTATATAAGCCTGCAAGTCTTGCACTTGAAGCAGCTTTATGATGTCATTAAGGCTCGATGGTGACACGCGCACCCGAAACAAGGACCACAGGTTGTTAGCGGCCATTTTTCCATCAGTCTCCACTGGAGCTAGAAGTGAGCAGACAGATACACCTATAGACGCTGCTGGAGCCAGATCATTTGTCTCTGTGATGGACAACGTTTGAAATTCGCCCTTAAGCGGGAGACGGCAGCCTACAACAGTCAAATTGATCGCTGCTTATCACTTCTTTTGTGGTAGGTACAGTTATTCCAGATAGGGGAATGGGTAGGTTAAGTTATTCCAGGGAGGGGAATGCTTATGGGCAAGGCATTATGCTTGATCGGAGGCGGATGAAGTGGCAAAAAAGGCTCGGCCTACACCATGACCATGCCAATCGTCAACCCAAAGTGAATATGAGCCACACAGGTTGGTTGAAATAGCGCAACATGAATGATGGAACCTGGATCCAAGCGTCCCAGGATGCATTGCAGCGAAAACGTTCAACAATGTTCAGCGTGACCAATGTTTCTATCTTGGAAAATGAAATTGCATGCTGTATGGAGTGTTTTTGACATATCTTGTCTCAGGATTTGCTTGCAGTCCTACCATATCCCACAAAATGCAGAAGTGCAGTCAATGCAGCTTTTTACCTAAAATGGTAAAAATTGGTCAAAGCCTCATGCGGTTTATTACCTGCCCCTGGAATAACATCAATGGCAATTATAAGAATAATGCTGATACTAATACAAATTTTGTATGTATGTTTTCAGCCCTACAAAACCATAACTATAGAAGTTTAAATTTATACGTAAAGCTAGATATTTGTAGAAATATCTATATTGATATATAACTATCTATTTATATAGCTAGATATATATCTATGCAGTAACATACATTAGATAGATAGATAGATAGACTGTATATAAGCCTGCAAGTCTTGCACTTGAAGCAGCTTTATGATGTCATTAAGGCTCGATGGTGACACGCGCACCCGGAACAAGGACCACAGGTTGTTAGCGGCCATTTTTCCATCAGTCTCCACTGGAGCTAGAAGTGAGCAGACAGATACTCCTATAGACGCTGCTGGAGCCAGATCATTTGTCTCTGTGATGGACAACGTTTGAAATTCGCCCTTAAGCGGGAGACGGCAGCCTACAACAGTCAAATTGATCGCTGCTTATCACTTCTTTTGTGTTAGGTACAGTTATTCCAGATAGGGGAATGGGTAGGTTAAGTTATTCCAGGGAGGGGAATGCTTATGGGCAAGGCATTATGCTTGATCGGAGGCGGATGAAGTGGCAAAAAAGGCTCGGCCTACACCATGACCATGCCAATCGTCAACCCAAAGTGAATATGAGCCACACAGGTTGGTTGAAATAGCGCAACATGAATGATGGAACCTGGATCCAAGCGTCCCAGGATGCATTTCAGCGAAAACGTTCAACAATGTTCAGCGTGACCAATGTTTCTATCTTGGAAAATGAAATCGCATGATGTATGGAGTGTTTTTGACATATCTTGTCTCAGGATTTGCTTGCAGTCCTACCATATCCCACAAAATGCAGAAGTGCAGTCAATGCAGCTTTTTACCTAAAATGGTAAAAATTGGTCAAAGCCTCATGCGGTTTATTACCTGCCCCTGGAATAACATCAATGGCAATTATAAGAATAATTCTGATAATAGTACAAATTTTGTATGTATGTTTTCAGCCCTACAAAACCATAACTATAGAAGTTTAAATTTATACGTAAAGCTAGATATTTGTAGAAATATCTATATTGATATATAACTATCTATTTATATAGCTAGATATATATCTATGCAGTAACATACATTAGATAGATAGATAGATAGATAGATAGATAGATAGATAGATAGATAGACTGTATATAAGCCTGCAAGTCTTGCACTTGAAGCAGCTTTATGATGTCATTAAGGCTCGATGGTGACACGCGCACCCGGAACAAGGACCACAGGTTGTTAGCGGCCATTTTTCCATCAGTCTCCACTGGAGCTAGAAGTGAGTAGACAGATACTCCTATAGACGCTGCTGGAGCCAGATCTTTTGTCTCTGTGATGGACAACGTTTGAAATTCGCCCTTAAGCGGGAGACGGCAGCCTACAACAGTCAAATTGATCGCTGCTTATCACTTCTTTTGTGGTAGGTACAGTTATTCCAGATAGGGGAATGGGTAGGTTAAGTTATTCCAGGGAGGGGAATGCTTATGGGCAAGGCATTATGCTTGATCGGAGGCGGATGAAGTGGCAAAAAAGGCTCGGCCTACACCATGACCATGCCAATCGTCAACCCAAAGTGAATATGAGCCACACAGGTTGGTTGAAATAGCGCAACATGAATGATGGAACCTGGATCCAAGCGTCCCAGGATGCATTTCAGCGAAAACGTTCAACAATGTTCAGCGTGACCAATGTTTCTATCTTGGAAAATGAAATTGCATGATGTATGGAGTGTTTTTGACATATCTTGTCTCAGGATTTGCTTGCAGTCCTACCATATCCCACAAAATGCAGAAGTGCAGTCAATGCAGCTTTTTACCTAAAATGGTAAAAATTGGTCAAAGCCTCATGCGGTTTATTACCTGCCCCTGGAATAACATCAATGGCAATTATAAGAATAATGCTGATAATAGTACAAATTTTGTATGTATGTTTTCAGCCCTACAAAACCATAACTATAGAAGTTTAAATTTATACGTAAAGCTAGATATTTGTAGAAATATCTATATTGATATATAACTATCTATTTATATAGCTAGATATATATCTATGCAGTAACATACATTAGATAGATAGATAGATAGACTGTATATAAGCCTGCAAGTCTTGCACTTGAAGCAGCTTTATGATGTCATTAAGGCTCGATGGTGACACGCGCACCCGGAACAAGGACCACAGGTTGTTAGCGGCCATTTTTCCATCAGTCTCCACTGGAGCTAGAAGTGAGCAGACAGATACTCCTATAGACGCTGCTGGAGCCAGATCATTTGTCTCTGTGATGGACAACGTTTGAAATTCGCCCTTAAGCGGGAGACGGCAGCCTACAACAGTCAAATTGATCGCTGCTTATCACTTCTTTTGTGGTAGGTACAGTTATTCCAGATAGGGGAATGGGTAGGTTAAGTTATTCCAGGGAGGGGAATGCTTATGGGCAAGGCATTATGCTTGATCGGAGGCGGATGAAGTGGCAAAAAAGGCTCGGCCTACACCATGACCATGCCAATCGTCAACCCAAAGTGAATATGAGCCACACAGGTTGGTTGAAATAGCGCAACATGAATGATGGAACCTGGATCCAAGCGTCCCAGGATGCATTTCAGCGAAAACGTTCAACAATGTTCAGCGTGACCAATGTTTCTATCTTGGAAAATGAAATCGCATGATGTATGGAGTGTTTTTGACATATCTTGTCTCAGGATTTGCTTGCAGTCCTACCATATCCCACAAAATGCAGAAGTGCAGTCAATGCAGCTTTTTACCTAAAATGGTAAAAATTGGTCAAAGCCTCATGCGGTTTATTACCTGCCCCTGGAATAACATCAATGGCAATTATAAGAATAATTCTGATAATAGTACAAATTTTGTATGTATGTTTTCAGCCCTACAAAACCATAACTATAGAAGTTTAAATTTATACGTAAAGCTAGATATTTGTAGAAATATCTATATTGATATATAACTATCTATTTATATAGCTAGATATATATCTATGCAGTAACATACATTAGATAGATAGACTGTATATAAGCCTGCAAGTCTTGCACTTGAAGCAGCTTTATGATGTCATTAAGGCTCGATGGTGACACGCGCACCCGGAACAAGGACCACAGGTTGTTAGCGGCCATTTTTCCATCAGTCTCCACTGGAGCTAGAAGTGAGTAGACAGATACTCCTATAGACGCTGCTGGAGCCAGATCTTTTGTCTCTGTGATGGACAACGTTTGAAATTCGCCCTTAAGCGGGAGACGGCAGCCTACAACAGTCAAATTGATCGCTGCTTATCACTTCTTTTGTGGTAGGTACAGTTATTCCAGATAGGGGAATGGGTAGGTTAAGTTATTCCAGGGAGGGGAATGCTTATGGGCAAGGCATTATGCTTGATCGGAGGCGGATGAAGTGGCAAAAAAGGCTCGGCCTACACCATGACCATGCCAATCGTCAACCCAAAGTGAATATGAGCCACACAGGTTGGTTGAAATAGCGCAACATGAATGATGGAACCTGGATCCAAGCGTCCCAGGATGCATTGCAGCGAAAACGTTCAACAATGTTCAGCGTGACCAATGTTTCTATCTTGGAAAATGAAATTGCATGATGTATGGAGTGTTTTTGACATATCTTGTCTCAGGATTTGCTTGCAGTCCTACCATATCCCACAAAATGCAGAAGTGCAGTCAATGCAGCTTTTTACCTAAAATGGTAAAAATTGGTCAAAGCCTCATGCGGTTTATTACCTGCCCCTGGAATAACATCAATGGCAATTATAAGAATAATTCTGATAATAGTACAAATTTTGTATGTATGTTTTCAGCCCTACAAAACCATAACTATAGAAGTTTAAATTTATACGTAAAGCTAGATATTTGTAGAAATTTCTATATTGATATATAACTATCTATTTATATAGCTAGATATATATCTATGCAGTAACATACATTAGATAGATAGATAGATAGACTGTATATAAGCCTGCAAGTCTTGCACTTGAAGCAGCTTTATGATGTCATTAAGGCTCGATGGTGACACGCGCACCCGGAACAAGGACCACAGGTTGTTAGCGGCCATTTTTCCATCAGTCTCCACTGGAGCTAGAAGTGAGCAGACAGATACTCCTATAGACGCTGCTGGAGCCAGATCATTTGTCTCTGTGATGGACAACGTTTGAAATTCGCCCTTAAGCGGGAGACGGCAGCCTACAACAGTCAAATTGATCGCTGCTTATCACTTCTTTTGTGGTAGGTACAGTTATTCCAGATAGGGGAATGGGTAGGTTAAGTTATTCCAGGGAGGGGAATGCTTATGGGCAAGGCATTATGCTTGATCGGAGGCGGATGAAGTGGCAAAAAAGGCTCGGCCTACACCATGACCATGCCAATCGTCAACCCAAAGTGAATATGAGCCACACAGGTTGGTTGAAATAGCGCAACATGAATGATGGAACCTGGATCCAAGCGTCCCAGGATGCATTTCAGCGAAAACGTTCAACAATGTTCAGCGTGACCAATGTTTCTATCTTGGAAAATGAAATTGCATGATGTATGGAGTGTTTTTGACATATCTTGTCTCAGGATTTGCTTGCAGTCCTACCATATCCCACAAAATGCAGAAGTGCAGTCAATGCAGCTTTTTACCTAAAATGGTAAAAATTGGTCAAAGCCTCATGCGGTTTATTACCTGCCCCTGGAATAACATCAATGGCAATTATAAGAATAATGCTGATAATAGTACAAATTTTGTATGTATGTTTTCAGCCCTACAAAACCATAACTATAGAAGTTTAAATTTATACGTAAAGCTAGATATTTGTAGAAATATCTATATTGATATATAACTATCTATTTATATAGCTAGATATATATCTATGCAGTAACATACATTAGATAGATAGATAGATAGATAGATAGATAGACTGTATATAAGCCTGCAAGTCTTGCACTTGAAGCAGCTTTATGATGTCATTAAGGCTCGATGGTGACACGCGCACCCGAAACAAGGACCACAGGTTGTTAGCGGCCATTTTTCCATCAGTCTCCACTGGAGCTAGAAGTGAGCAGACAGATACACCTATAGACGCTGCTGGAGCCAGATCATTTGTCTCTGTGATGGACAACGTTTGAAATTCGCCCTTAAGCGGGAGACGGCAGCCTACAACAGTCAAATTGATCGCTGCTTATCACTTCTTTTGTGGTAGGTACAGTTATTCCAGATAGGGGAATGGGTAGGTTAAGTTATTCCAGGGAGGGGAATGCTTATGGGCAAGGCATTATGCTTGATCGGAGGCGGATGAAGTGGCAAAAAAGGCTCGGCCTACACCATGACCATGCCAATCGTCAACCCAAAGTGAATATGAGCCACACAGGTTGGTTGAAATAGCGCAACATGAATGATGGAACCTGGATCCAAGCGTCCCAGGATGCATTGCAGCGAAAACGTTCAACAATGTTCAGCGTGACCAATGTTTCTATCTTGGAAAATGAAATTGCATGCTGTATGGAGTGTTTTTGACATATCTTGTCTCAGGATTTGCTTGCAGTCCTACCATATCCCACAAAATGCAGAAGTGCAGTCAATGCAGCTTTTTACCTAAAATGGTAAAAATTGGTCAAAGCCTCATGCGGTTTATTACCTGCCCCTGGAATAACATCAATGGCAATTATAAGAATAATGCTGATACTAATACAAATTTTGTATGTATGTTTTCAGCCCTACAAAACCATAACTATAGAAGTTTAAATTTATACGTAAAGCTAGATATTTGTAGAAATATCTATATTGATATATAACTATCTATTTATATAGCTAGATATATATCTATGCAGTAACATACATTAGATAGATAGATAGATAGACTGTATATAAGCCTGCAAGTCTTGCACTTGAAGCAGCTTTATGATGTCATTAAGGCTCGATGGTGACACGCGCACCCGGAACAAGGACCACAGGTTGTTAGCGGCCATTTTTCCATCAGTCTCCACTGGAGCTAGAAGTGAGCAGACAGATACTCCTATAGACGCTGCTGGAGCCAGATCATTTGTCTCTGTGATGGACAACGTTTGAAATTCGCCCTTAAGCGGGAGACGGCAGCCTACAACAGTCAAATTGATCGCTGCTTATCACTTCTTTTGTGTTAGGTACAGTTATTCCAGATAGGGGAATGGGTAGGTTAAGTTATTCCAGGGAGGGGAATGCTTATGGGCAAGGCATTATGCTTGATCGGAGGCGGATGAAGTGGCAAAAAAGGCTCGGCCTACACCATGACCATGCCAATCGTCAACCCAAAGTGAATATGAGCCACACAGGTTGGTTGAAATAGCGCAACATGAATGATGGAACCTGGATCCAAGCGTCCCAGGATGCATTTCAGCGAAAACGTTCAACAATGTTCAGCGTGACCAATGTTTCTATCTTGGAAAATGAAATCGCATGATGTATGGAGTGTTTTTGACATATCTTGTCTCAGGATTTGCTTGCAGTCCTACCATATCCCACAAAATGCAGAAGTGCAGTCAATGCAGCTTTTTACCTAAAATGGTAAAAATTGGTCAAAGCCTCATGCGGTTTATTACCTGCCCCTGGAATAACATCAATGGCAATTATAAGAATAATTCTGATAATAGTACAAATTTTGTATGTATGTTTTCAGCCCTACAAAACCATAACTATAGAAGTTTAAATTTATACGTAAAGCTAGATATTTGTAGAAATATCTATATTGATATATAACTATCTATTTATATAGCTAGATATATATCTATGCAGTAACATACATTAGATAGATAGATAGATAGATAGATAGATAGATAGATAGATAGACTGTATATAAGCCTGCAAGTCTTGCACTTGAAGCAGCTTTATGATGTCATTAAGGCTCGATGGTGACACGCGCACCCGGAACAAGGACCACAGGTTGTTAGCGGCCATTTTTCCATCAGTCTCCACTGGAGCTAGAAGTGAGTAGACAGATACTCCTATAGACGCTGCTGGAGCCAGATCTTTTGTCTCTGTGATGGACAACGTTTGAAATTCGCCCTTAAGCGGGAGACGGCAGCCTACAACAGTCAAATTGATCGCTGCTTATCACTTCTTTTGTGGTAGGTACAGTTATTCCAGATAGGGGAATGGGTAGGTTAAGTTATTCCAGGGAGGGGAATGCTTATGGGCAAGGCATTATGCTTGATCGGAGGCGGATGAAGTGGCAAAAAAGGCTCGGCCTACACCATGACCATGCCAATCGTCAACCCAAAGTGAATATGAGCCACACAGGTTGGTTGAAATAGCGCAACATGAATGATGGAACCTGGATCCAAGCGTCCCAGGATGCATTGCAGCGAAAACGTTCAACAATGTTCAGCGTGACCAATGTTTCTATCTTGGAAAATGAAATTGCATGATGTATGGAGTGTTTTTGACATATCTTGTCTCAGGATTTGCTTGCAGTCCTACCATATCCCACAAAATGCAGAAGTGCAGTCAATGCAGCTTTTTACCTAAAATGGTAAAAATTGGTCAAAGCCTCATGCGGTTTATTACCTGCCCCTGGAATAACATCAATGGCAATTATAAGAATAATTCTGATAATAGTACAAATTTTGTATGTATGTTTTCAGCCCTACAAAACCATAACTATAGAAGTTTAAATTTATACGTAAAGCTAGATATTTGTAGAAATTTCTATATTGATATATAACTATCTATTTATATAGCTAGATATATATCTATGCAGTAACATACATTAGATAGATAGATAGATAGATAGACTGTATATAAGCCTGCAAGTCTTGCACTTGAAGCATCTTTATGATGTCATTAAGGCTCGATGGTGACACGCGCACCCGGAACAAGGACCACAGGTTGTTAGCGGCCATTTTTCCATCAGTCTCCACTGGAGCTAGAAGTGAGCAGACAGATACTCCTATAGACGCTGCTGGAGCCAGATCATTTGTCTCTGTGATGGACAACGTTTGAAATTCGCCCTTAAGCGGGAGACGGC
Source organism: Eleutherodactylus coqui (assembly GCF_035609145.1). Taxonomy (NCBI): domain Eukaryota; kingdom Metazoa; phylum Chordata; class Amphibia; order Anura; family Eleutherodactylidae; genus Eleutherodactylus; species Eleutherodactylus coqui. Next base: position 107,148,756 of record NC_089849.1, read on the forward strand.
AGCCTACAACAGTCAAATTGATCGCTGCTTATCACTTCTTTTGTGGTAGGTACAGTTATTCCAGATAGGGGAATGGGTAGGTTAAGTTATTCCAGGGAGGGGAATGCTTATGGGCAAGGCATTATGCTTGATCGGAGGCGGATGAAGTGGCAAAAAAGGCTCGGCCTACACCATGACCATGCCAATCGTCAACCCAAAGTGAATATGAGCCACACAGGTTGGTTGAAATAGCGCAACATGAATGATGGAACCTGGATCCAAGCGTCCCAGGATGCATTTCAGCGAAAACGTTCAACAATGTTCAGCGTGACCAATGTTTCTATCTTGGAAAATGAAATTGCATGATGTATGGAGTGTTTTTGACATATCTTGTCTCAGGATTTGCTTGCAGTCCTACCATATCCCACAAAATGCAGAAGTGCAGTCAATGCAGCTTTTTACCTAAAATGGTAAAAATTGGTCAAAGCCTCATGCGGTTTATTACCTGCCCCTGGAATAACATCAATGGCAATTATAAGAATAATGCTGATAATAGTACAAATTTTGTATGTATGTTTTCAGCCCTACAAAACCATAACTATAGAAGTTTAAATTTATACGTAAAGCTAGATATTTGTAGAAATATCTATATTGATATATAACTATCTATTTATATAGCTAGATATATATCTATGCAGTAACATACATTAGATAGATAGATAGATAGACTGTATATAAGCCTGCAAGTCTTGCACTTGAAGCAGCTTTATGATGTCATTAAGGCTCGATGGTGACACGCGCACCCGGAACAAGGACCACAGGTTGTTAGCGGCCATTTTTCCATCAGTCTCCACTGGAGCTAGAAGTGAGCAGACAGATACTCCTATAGACGCTGCTGGAGCCAGATCATTTGTCTCTGTGATGGACAACGTTTGAAATTCGCCCTTAAGCGGGAGACGGCAGCCTACAACAGTCAAATTGATCGCTGCTTATCACTTCTTTTGTGGTAGGTACAGTTATTCCAGATAGGGGAATGGGTAGGTTAAGTTATTCCAGGGAGGGGAATGCTTATGGGCAAGGCATTATGCTTGATCGGAGGCGGATGAAGTGGCAAAAAAGGCTCGGCCTACACCATGACCATGCCAATCGTCAACCCAAAGTGAATATGAGCCACACAGGTTGGTTGAAATAGCGCAACATGAATGATGGAACCTGGATCCAAGCGTCCCAGGATGCATTTCAGCGAAAACGTTCAACAATGTTCAGCGTGACCAATGTTTCTATCTTGGAAAATGAAATCGCATGATGTATGGAGTGTTTTTGACATATCTTGTCTCAGGATTTGCTTGCAGTCCTACCATATCCCACAAAATGCAGAAGTGCAGTCAATGCAGCTTTTTACCTAAAATGGTAAAAATTGGTCAAAGCCTCATGCGGTTTATTACCTGCCCCTGGAATAACATCAATGGCAATTATAAGAATAATTCTGATAATAGTACAAATTTTGTATGTATGTTTTCAGCCCTACAAAACCATAACTATAGAAGTTTAAATTTATACGTAAAGCTAGATATTTGTAGAAATATCTATATTGATATATAACTATCTATTTATATAGCTAGATATATATCTATGCAGTAACATACATTAGATAGATAGACTGTATATAAGCCTGCAAGTCTTGCACTTGAAGCAGCTTTATGATGTCATTAAGGCTCGATGGTGACACGCGCACCCGGAACAAGGACCACAGGTTGTTAGCGGCCATTTTTCCATCAGTCTCCACTGGAGCTAGAAGTGAGTAGACAGATACTCCTATAGACGCTGCTGGAGCCAGATCTTTTGTCTCTGTGATGGACAACGTTTGAAATTCGCCCTTAAGCGGGAGACGGCAGCCTACAACAGTCAAATTGATCGCTGCTTATCACTTCTTTTGTGGTAGGTACAGTTATTCCAGATAGGGGAATGGGTAGGTTAAGTTATTCCAGGGAGGGGAATGCTTATGGGCAAGGCATTATGCTTGATCGGAGGCGGATGAAGTGGCAAAAAAGGCTCGGCCTACACCATGACCATGCCAATCGTCAACCCAAAGTGAATATGAGCCACACAGGTTGGTTGAAATAGCGCAACATGAATGATGGAACCTGGATCCAAGCGTCCCAGGATGCATTTCAGCGAAAACGTTCAACAATGTTCAGCGTGACCAATGTTTCTATCTTGGAAAATGAAATTGCATGATGTATGGAGTGTTTTTGACATATCTTGTCTCAGGATTTGCTTGCAGTCCTACCATATCCCACAAAATGCAGAAGTGCAGTCAATGCAGCTTTTTACCTAAAATGGTAAAAATTGGTCAAAGCCTCATGCGGTTTATTACCTGCCCCTGGAATAACATCAATGGCAATTATAAGAATAATTCTGATAATAGTACAAATTTTGTATGTATGTTTTCAGCCCTACAAAACCATAACTATAGAAGTTTAAATTTATACGTAAAGCTAGATATTTGTAGAAATTTCTATATTGATATATAACTATCTATTTATATAGCTAGATATATATCTATGCAGTAACATACATTAGATAGATAGATAGATAGACTGTATATAAGCCTGCAAGTCTTGCACTTGAAGCAGCTTTATGATGTCATTAAGGCTCGATGGTGACACGCGCACCCGGAACAAGGACCACAGGTTGTTAGCGGCCATTTTTCCATCAGTCTCCACTGGAGCTAGAAGTGAGCAGACAGATACTCCTATAGACGCTGCTGGAGCCAGATCATTTGTCTCTGTGATGGACAACGTTTGAAATTCGCCCTTAAGCGGGAGACGGCAGCCTACAACAGTCAAATTGATCGCTGCTTATCACTTCTTTTGTGGTAGGTACAGTTATTCCAGATAGGGGAATGGGTAGGTTAAGTTATTCCAGGGAGGGGAATGCTTATGGGCAAGGCATTATGCTTGATCGGAGGCGGATGAAGTGGCAAAAAAGGCTCGGCCTACACCATGACCATGCCAATCGTCAACCCAAAGTGAATATGAGCCACACAGGTTGGTTGAAATAGCGCAACATGAATGATGGAACCTGGATCCAAGCGTCCCAGGATGCATTTCAGCGAAAACGTTCAACAATGTTCAGCGTGACCAATGTTTCTATCTTGGAAAATGAAATTGCATGATGTATGGAGTGTTTTTGACATATCTTGTCTCAGGATTTGCTTGCAGTCCTACCATATCCCACAAAATGCAGAAGTGCAGTCAATGCAGCTTTTTACCTAAAATGGTAAAAATTGGTCAAAGCCTCATGCGGTTTATTACCTGCCCCTGGAATAACATCAATGGCAATTATAAGAATAATGCTGATAATAGTACAAATTTTGTATGTATGTTTTCAGCCCTACAAAACCATAACTATAGAAGTTTAAATTTATACGTAAAGCTAGATATTTGTAGAAATATCTATATTGATATATAACTATCTATTTATATAGCTAGATATATATCTATGCAGTAACATACATTAGATAGATAGATAGATAGATAGATAGATAGATAGATAGATAGACTGTATATAAGCCTGCAAGTCTTGCACTTGAAGCAGCTTTATGATGTCATTAAGGCTCGATGGTGACACGCGCACCCGAAACAAGGACCACAGGTTGTTAGCGGCCATTTTTCCATCAGTCTCCACTGGAGCTAGAAGTGAGCAGACAGATACACCTATAGACGCTGCTGGAGCCAGATCATTTGTCTCTGTGATGGACAACGTTTGAAATTCGCCCTTAAGCGGGAGACGGCAGCCTACAACAGTCAAATTGATCGCTGCTTATCACTTCTTTTGTGGTAGGTACAGTTATTCCAGATAGGGGAATGGGTAGGTTAAGTTATTCCAGGGAGGGGAATGCTTATGGGCAAGGCATTATGCTTGATCGGAGGCGGATGAAGTGGCAAAAAAGGCTCGGCCTACACCATGACCATGCCAATCGTCAACCCAAAGTGAATATGAGCCACACAGGTTGGTTGAAATAGCGCAACATGAATGATGGAACCTGGATCCAAGCGTCCCAGGATGCATTTCAGCGAAAACGTTCAACAATGTTCAGCGTGACCAATGTTTCTATCTTGGAAAATGAAATTGCATGATGTATGGAGTGTTTTTGACATATCTTGTCTCAGGATTTGCTTGCAGTCCTACCATATCCCACAAAATGCAGAAGTGCAGTCAATGCAGCTTTTTACCTAAAATGGTAAAAATTGGTCAAAGCCTCATGCGGTTTATTACCTGCCCCTGGAATAACATCAATGGCAATTATAAGAATAATGCTGATAATAATACAAATTTTGTATGTATGTTTTCAGCCCTACAAAACCATAACTATAGAAGTTTAAATTTATACGTAAAGCTAGATATTTGTAGAAATATCTATATTGATATATAACTATCTATTTATATAGCTAGATATATATCTATGCAGTAACATACATTAGATAGATAGATAGATAGATAGACAGATAGACTGTATATAAGCCTGCAAGTCTTGCACTTGAAGCAGCTTTATGATGTCATTAAGGCTCGATGGTGACACGCGCACCCGGAACAAGGACCACAGGTTGTTAGCGGCCATTTTTCCATCAGTCTCCACTGGAGCTAGAAGTGAGTAGACAGATACTCCTATAGACGCTGCTGGAGCCAGATCTTTTGTCTCTGTGATGGACAACGTTTGAAATTCGCCCTTAAGCGGGAGACGGCAGCCTACAACAGTCAAATTGATCGCTGCTTATCACTTCTTTTGTGGTAGGTACAGTTATTCCAGATAGGGGAATGGGTAGGTTAAGTTATTCCAGGGAGGGGAATGCTTATGGGCAAGGCATTATGCTTGATCGGAGGCGGATGAAGTGGCAAAAAAGGCTCGGCCTACACCATGACCATGCCAATCGTCAACCCAAAGTGAATATGAGCCACACAGGTTGGTTGAAATAGCGCAACATGAATGATGGAACCTGGATCCAAGCGTCCCAGGATGCATTTCAGCGAAAACGTTCAACAATGTTCAGCGTGACCAATGTTTCTATCTTGGAAAATGAAATTGCATGATGTATGGAGTGTTTTTGACATATCTTGTCTCAGGATTTGCTTGCAGTCCTACCATATCCCACAAAATGCAGAAGTGCAGTCAATGCAGCTTTTTACCTAAAATGGTAAAAATTGGTCAAAGCCTCATGCGGTTTATTACCTGCCCCTGGAATAACATCAATGGCAATTATAAGAATAATTCTGATAATAGTACAAATTTTGTATGTATGTTTTCAGCCCTACAAAACCATAACTATAGAAGTTTAAATTTATACGTAAAGTTAGATATTTGTAGAAATTTCTATATTGATATATAACTATCTATTTATATAGCTAGATATATATCTATGCAGTAACATACATTAGATAGATAGATAGATAGATAGATAGACTGTATATAAGCCTGCAAGTCTTGCACTTGAAGCAGCTTTATGATGTCATTAAGGCTCGATGGTGACACGCGCACCCGGAACAAGGACCACAGGTTGTTAGCGGCCATTTTTCCATCAGTCTCCACTGGAGCTAGAAGTGAGCAGACAGATACTCCTATAGACGCTGCTGGAGCCAGATCATTTGTCTCTGTGATGGACAACGTTTGAAATTCGCCCTTAAGCGGGAGACGGCAGCCTACAACAGTCAAATTGATCGCTGCTTATCACTTCTTTTGTGGTAGGTACAGTTATTCCAGATAGGGGAATGGGTAGGTTAAGTTATTCCAGGGAGGGGAATGCTTATGGGCAAGGCATTATGCTTGATCGGAGGCGGATGAAGTGGCAAAAAAGGCTCGGCCTACACCATGACCATGCCAATCGTCAACCCAAAGTGAATATGAGCCACACAGGTTGGTTGAAATAGCGCAACATGAATGATGGAACCTGGATCCAAGCGTCCCAGGATGCATTTCAGCGAAAACGTTCAACAATGTTCAGCGTGACCAATGTTTCTATCTTGGAAAATGAAATTGCATGATGTATGGAGTGTTTTTGACATATCTTGTCTCAGGATTTGCTTGCAGTCCTACCATATCCCACAAAATGCAGAAGTGCAGTCAATGCAGCTTTTTACCTAAAATGGTAAAAATTGGTCAAAGCCTCATGCGGTTTATTACCTGCCCCTGGAATAACATCAATGGCAATTATAAGAATAATGCTGATAATAGTACAAATTTTGTATGTATGTTTTCAGCCCTACAAAACCATAACTATAGAAGTTTAAATTTATACGTAAAGCTAGATATTTGTAGAAATATCTATATTGATATATAACTATCTATTTATATAGCTAGATATATATCTATGCAGTAACATACATTAGATAGATAGATAGATAGATAGATAGATAGATAGATAGATAGACTGTATATAAGCCTGCAAGTCTTGCACTTGAAGCAGCTTTATGATGTCATTAAGGCTCGATGGTGACACGCGCACCCGAAACAAGGACCACAGGTTGTTAGCGGCCATTTTTCCATCAGTCTCCACTGGAGCTAGAAGTGAGCAGACAGATACACCTATAGACGCTGCTGGAGCCAGATCATTTGTCTCTGTGATGGACAACGTTTGAAATTCGCCCTTAAGCGGGAGACGGCAGCCTACAACAGTCAAATTGATCGCTGCTTATCACTTCTTTTGTGGTAGGTACAGTTATTCCAGATAGGGGAATGGGTAGGTTAAGTTATTCCAGGGAGGGGAATGCTTATGGGCAAGGCATTATGCTTGATCGGAGGCGGATGAAGTGGCAAAAAAGGCTCGGCCTACACCATGACCATGCCAATCGTCAACCCAAAGTGAATATGAGCCACACAGGTTGGTTGAAATAGCGCAACATGAATGATGGAACCTGGATCCAAGCGTCCCAGGATGCATTGCAGCGAAAACGTTCAACAATGTTCAGCGTGACCAATGTTTCTATCTTGGAAAATGAAATTGCATGCTGTATGGAGTGTTTTTGACATATCTTGTCTCAGGATTTGCTTGCAGTCCTACCATATCCCACAAAATGCAGAAGTGCAGTCAATGCAGCTTTTTACCTAAAATGGTAAAAATTGGTCAAAGCCTCATGCGGTTTATTACCTGCCCCTGGAATAACATCAATGGCAATTATAAGAATAATGCTGATACTAATACAAATTTTGTATGTATGTTTTCAGCCCTACAAAACCATAACTATAGAAGTTTAAATTTATACGTAAAGCTAGATATTTGTAGAAATATCTATATTGATATATAACTATCTATTTATATAGCTAGATATATATCTATGCAGTAACATACATTAGATAGATAGATAGATAGACTGTATATAAGCCTGCAAGTCTTGCACTTGAAGCAGCTTTATGATGTCATTAAGGCTCGATGGTGACACGCGCACCCGGAACAAGGACCACAGGTTGTTAGCGGCCATTTTTCCATCAGTCTCCACTGGAGCTAGAAGTGAGCAGACAGATACTCCTATAGACGCTGCTGGAGCCAGATCATTTGTCTCTGTGATGGACAACGTTTGAAATTCGCCCTTAAGCGGGAGACGGCAGCCTACAACAGTCAAATTGATCGCTGCTTATCACTTCTTTTGTGGTAGGTACAGTTATTCCAGATAGGGGAATGGGTAGGTTAAGTTATTCCAGGGAGGGGAATGCTTATGGGCAAGGCATTATGCTTGATCGGAGGCGGATGAAGTGGCAAAAAAGGCTCGGCCTACACCATGACCATGCCAATCGTCAACCCAAAGTGAATATGAGCCACACAGGTTGGTTGAAATAGCGCAACATGAATGATGGAACCTGGATCCAAGCGTCCCAGGATGCATTTCAGCGAAAACGTTCAACAATGTTCAGCGTGACCAATGTTTCTATCTTGGAAAATGAAATTGCATGATGTATGGAGTGTTTTTGACATATCTTGTCTCAGGATTTGCTTGCAGTCCTACCATATCCCACAAAATGCAGAAGTGCAGTCAATGCAGCTTTTTACCTAAAATGGTAAAAATTGGTCAAAGCCTCATGCGGTTTATTACCTGCCCCTGGAATAACATCAATGGCAATTATAAGAATAATTCTGATAATAGTACAAATTTTGTATGTATGTTTTCAGCCCTACAAAACCATAACTATAGAAGTTTAAATTTATACGTAAAGCTAGATATTTGTAGAAATATCTATATTGATATATAACTATCTATTTATATAGCTAGATATATATCTATGCAGTAACATACATTAGATAGATAGATAGATAGACTGTATATAAGCCTGCAAGTCTTGCACTTGAAGCAGCTTTATGATGTCATTAAGGCTCGATGGTGACACGCGCACCCGGAACAAGGACCACAGGTTGTTAGCGGCCATTTTTCCATCAGTCTCCACTGGAGCTAGAAGTGAGCAGACAGATACTCCTATAGACGCTGCTGGAGCCAGATCATTTGTCTCTGTGATGGACAACGTTTGAAATTCGCCCTTAAGCGGGAGACGGCAGCCTACAACAGTCAAATTGATCGCTGCTTATCACTTCTTTTGTGGTAGGTACAGTTATTCCAGATAGGGGAATGGGTAGGTTAAGTTATTCCAGGGAGGGGAATGCTTATGGGCAAGGCATTATGCTTGATCGGAGGCGGATGAAGTGGCAAAAAAGGCTCGGCCTACACCATGACCATGCCAATCGTCAACCCAAAGTGAATATGAGCCACACAGGTTGGTTGAAATAGCGCAACATGAATGATGGAACCTGGATCCAAGCGTCCCAGGATGCATTTCAGCGAAAACGTTCAACAATGTTCAGCGTGACCAATGTTTCTATCTTGGAAAATGAAATCGCATGATGTATGGAGTGTTTTTGACATATCTTGTCTCAGGATTTGCTTGCAGTCCTACCATATCCCACAAAATGCAGAAGTGCAGTCAATGCAGCTTTTTACCTAAAATGGTAAAAATTGGTCAAAGCCTCATGCGGTTTATTACCTGCCCCTGGAATAACATCAATGGCAATTATAAGAATAATTCTGATAATAGTACAAATTTTGTATGTATGTTTTCAGCCCTACAAAACCATAACTATAGAAGTTTAAATTTATACGTAAAGCTAGATATTTGTAGAAATATCTATATTGATATATAACTATCTATTTATATAGCTAGATATATATCTATGCAGTAACATACATTAGATAGATAGATAGATAGATAGATAGACTGTATATAAGCCTGCAAGTCTTGCACTTGAAGCAGCTTTATGATGTCATTAAGGCTCGATGGTGACACGCGCACCCGGAACAAGGACCACAGGTTGTTAGCGGCCATTTTTCCATCAGTCTCCACTGGAGCTAGAAGTGAGCAGACAGATACTCCTATAGACGCTGCTGGAGCCAGATCATTTGTCTCTGTGATGGACAACGTTTGAAATTCGCCCTTAAGCGGGAGACGGCAGCCTACAACAGTCAAATTGATCGCTGCTTATCACTTCTTTTGTGGTAGGTACAGTTATTCCAGATAGGGGAATGGGTAGGTTAAGTTATTCCAGGGAGGGGAATGCTTATGGGCAAGGCATTATGCTTGATCGGAGGCGGATGAAGTGGCAAAAAAGGCTCGGCCTACACCATGACCATGCCAATCGTCAACCCAAAGTGAATATGAGCCACACAGGTTGGTTGAAATAGCGCAACATGAATGATGGAACCTGGATCCAAGCGTCCCAGGATGCATTTCAGCGAAAACGTTCAACAATGTTCAGCGTGACCAATGTTTCTATCTTGGAAAATGAAATTGCATGATGTATGGAGTGTTTTTGACATATCTTGTCTCAGGATTTGCTTGCAGTCCTACCATATCCCACAAAATGCAGAAGTGCAGTCAATGCAGCTTTTTACCTAAAATGGTAAAAATTGGTCAAAGCCTCATGCGGTTTATTACCTGCCCCTGGAATAACATCAATGGCAATTATAAGAATAATGCTGATAATAGTACAAATTTTGTATGTATGTTTTCAGCCCTACAAAACCATAACTATAGAAGTTTAAATTTATACGTAAAGCTAGATATTTGTAGAAATATCTATATTGATATATAACTATCTATTTATATAGCTAGATATATATCTATGCAGTAACATACATTAGATAGATAGATAGATAGATAGATAGATAGATAGATAGATAGACTGTATATAAGCCTGCAAGTCTTGCACTTGAAGCAGCTTTATGATGTCATTAAGGCTCGATGGTGACACGCGCACCCGACACAAGGACCACAGGTTGTTAGCGGCCATTTTTCCATCAGTCTCCACTGGAGCTAGAAGTGAGCAGACAGATACACCTATAGACGCTGCTGGAGCCAGATCATTTGTCTCTGTGATGGACAACGTTTGAAATTCGCCCTTAAGCGGGAGACGGCAGCCTACAACAGTCAAATTGATCGCTGCTTATCACTTCTTTTGTGGTAGGTACAGTTATTCCAGATAGGGGAATGGGTAGGTTAAGTTATTCCAGGGAGGGGAATGCTTATGGGCAAGGCATTATGCTTGATCGGAGGCGGATGAAGTGGCAAAAAAGGCTCGGCCTACACCATGACCATGCCAATCGTCAACCCAAAGTGAATATGAGCCACACAGGTTGGTTGAAATAGCGCAACATGAATGATGGAACCTGGATCCAAGCGTCCCAGGATGCATTGCAGCGAAAACGTTCAACAATGTTCAGCGTGACCAATGTTTCTATCTTGGAAAATGAAATTGCATGCTGTATGGAGTGTTTTTGACATATCTTGTCTCAGGATTTGCTTGCAGTCCTACCATATCCCACAAAATGCAGAAGTGCAGTCAATGCAGCTTTTTACCTAAAATGGTAAAAATTGGTCAAAGCCTCATGCGGTTTATTACCTGCCCCTGGAATAACATCAATGGCAATTATAAGAATAATGCTGATAATAATACAAATTTTGTATGTATGTTTTCAGCCCTACAAAACCATAACTATAGAAGTTTAAATTTATACGTAAAGCTAGATATTTGTAGAAATATCTATATTGATATATAACTATCTATTTATATAGCTAGATATATATCTATGCAGTAACATACATTAGATAGATAGATAGCTAGACTGTATATAAGCCTGCAAGTCTTGCACTTGAAGCAGCTTTATGATGTCATTAAGGCTCGATGGTGACACGCGCACCCGGAACAAGGACCACAGGTTGTTAGCGGCCATTTTTCCATCAGTCTCCACTGGAGCTAGAAGTGAGCAGACAGATACTCCTATAGACGCTGCTGGAGCCAGATCATTTGTCTCTGTGATGGACAACGTTTGAAATTCGCCCTTAAGCGGGAGACGGCAGCCTACAACAGTCAAATTGATCGCTGCTTATCACTTCTTTTGTGGTAGGTACAGTTATTCCAGATAGGGGAATGGGTAGGTTAAGTTATTCCAGGGAGGGGAATGCTTATGGGCAAGGCATTATGCTTGATCGGAGGCGGATGAAGTGGCAAAAAAGGCTCGGCCTACACCATGACCATGCCAATCGTCAACCCAAAGTGAATATGAGCCACACAGGTTGGTTGAAATAGCGCAACATGAATGATGGAACCTGGATCCAAGCGTCCCAGGATGCATTTCAGCGAAAACGTTCAACAATGTTCAGCGTGACCAATGTTTCTATCTTGGAAAATGAAATTGCATGATGTATGGAGTGTTTTTGACATATCTTGTCTCAGGATTTGCTTGCAGTCCTACCATATCCCACAAAATGCAGAAGTGCAGTCAATGCAGCTTTTTACCTAAAATGGTAAAAATTGGTCAAAGCCTCATGCGGTTTATTACCTGCCCCTGGAATAACATCAATGGCAATTATAAGAATAATTCTGATAATAGTACAAATTTTGTATGTATGTTTTCAGCCCTACAAAACCATAACTATAGAAGTTTAAATTTATACGTAAAGCTAGATATTTGTAGAAATATCTATATTGATATATAACTATCTATTTATATAGCTAGATATATATCTATGCAGTAACATACATTAGATAGATAGATAGATAGACTGTATATAAGCCTGCAAGTCTTGCACTTGAAGCAGCTTTATGATGTCATTAAGGCTCGATGGTGACACGCGCACCCGAAACAAGGACCACAGGTTGTTAGCGGCCATTTTTCCATCAGTCTCCACTGGAGCTAGAAGTGAGCAGATACTCCTATAGACGCTGCTGGAGCCAGATCATTTGTCTCTGTGATGGACAACGTTTGAAATTCGCCCTTAAGCGGGAGACGGCAGCCTACAACAGTCAAATTGATCGCTGCTTATCACTTCTTTTGTGGTAGGTACAGTTATTCCAGATAGGGGAATGGGTAGGTTAAGTTATTCCAGGGAGGGGAATGCTTATGGGCAAGGCATTATGCTTGATCGGAGGCGGATGAAGTGGCAAAAAAGGCTCGGCCTACACCATGACCATGCCAATCGTCAACCCAAAGTGAATATGAGCCACACAGGTTGGTTGAAATAGCGCAACATGAATGATGGAACCTGGATCCAAGCGTCCCAGGATGCATTTCAGCGAAAACGTTCAACAATGTTCAGCGTGACCAATGTTTCTATCTTGGAAAATGAAATTGCATGATGTATGGAGTGTTTTTGACATATCTTGTCTCAGGATTTGCTTGCAGTCCTACCATATCCCACAAAATGCAGAAGTGCAGTCAATGCAGCTTTTTACCTAAAATGGTAAAAATTGGTCAAAGCCTCATGCGGTTTATTTCCTGCCCCTGGAATAACATCAATGGCAATTATAAGAATAATGCTGATAATAGTACAAATTTTGTATGTATGTTTTCAGCCCTACAAAACCATAACTATAGAAGTTTAAATTTATACGTAAAGCTAGATATTTGTAGAAATATCTATATTGATATATAACTATCTATTTATATAGCTAGATATATATCTATGCAGTAACATACATTAGATAGATAGATAGATAGACTGTATATAAGCCTGCAAGTCTTGCACTTGAAGCAGCTTTATGATGTCATTAAGGCTCGATGGTGACACGCGCACCCGAAACAAGGACCACAGGTTGTTAGCGGCCATTTTTCCATCAGTCTCCACTGGAGCTAGAAGTGAGCAGACAGATACTCCTATAGACGCTGCTGGAGCCAGATCATTTGTCTCTGTGATGGACAACGTTTGAAATTCGCCCTTAAGCGGGAGACGGCAGCCTACAACAGTCAAATTGATCGCTGCTTATCACTTCTTTTGTGGTAGGTACAGTTATTCCAGATAGGGGAATGGGTAGGTTAAGTTATTCCAGGGAGGGGAATGCTTATGGGCAAGGCATTATGCTTGATCGGAGGCGGATGAAGTGGCAAAAAAGGCTCGGCCTACACCATGACCATGCCAATCGTCAACCCAAAGTGAATATGAGCCACACAGGTTGTTTGAAATAGCGCAACATGAATGATGGAACCTGGATCCAAGCGTCCCAGGATGCATTGCAGCGAAAACGTTCAAAAATGTTCAGCGTGACTAATGTTTCTATCTTGGAAAATGAAATTGCATGCTGTATGGAGTGTTTTTGACATATCTTGTCTCAGGATTTGCTTGCAGTCCTACCATATCCCACAAAATGCAGAAGTGCAGTCAATGCAGCTTTTTACCTAAAATGGTAAAAATTGGTCAAAGCCTCATGCGGTTTATTACCTGCCCCTGGAATAACATCAATGGCAATTATAAGAATAATGCTGATAATAATACAAATTTTGTATGTATGTTTTCAGCCCTACAAAACCATAACTATAGAAGTTTAAATTTATACGTAAAGCTAGATATTTGTAGAAATATCTATATTGATATATAACTATCTATTTATATAGCTAGATATATATCTATGCAGTAACATACATTAGATAGATAGATAGATAGACTGTATATAAGCCTGCAAGTCTTGCACTTGAAGCAGCTTTATGATGTCATTAAGGCTCGATGGTGACACGCGCACCCGGAACAAGGACCACAGGTTGTTAGCGGCCATTTTTCCATCAGTCTCCACTGGAGCTAGAAGTGAGCAGACAGATACTCCTATAGACGCTGCTGGAGCCAGATCATTTGTCTCTGTGATGGACAACGTTTGAAATTCGCCCTTAAGCGGGAGACGGCAGCCTACAACAGTCAAATTGATCGCTGCTTATCACTTCTTTTGTGGTAGGTACAGTTATTCCAGATAGGGGAATGGGTAGGTTAAGTTATTCCAGGGAGGGGAATGCTTATGGGCAAGGCATTATGCTTGATCGGAGGCGGATGAAGTGGCAAAAAAGGCTCGGCCTACACCATGACCATGCCAATCGTCAACCCAAAGTGAATATGAGCCACACAGGTTGGTTGAAATAGCGCAACATGAATGATGGAACCTGGATCCAAGCGTCCCAGGATGCATTTCAGCGAAAACGTTCAACAATGTTCAGCGTGACCAATGTTTCTATCTTGGAAAATGAAATTGCATGATGTATGGAGTGTTTTTGACATATCTTGTCTCAGGATTTGCTTGCAGTCCTACCATATCCCACAAAATGCAGAAGTGCAGTCAATGCAGCTTTTTACCTAAAATGGTAAAAATTGGTCAAAGCCTCATGCGGTTTATTACCTGCCCCTGGAATAACATCAATGGCAATTATAAGAATAATGCTGATAATAGTACAAATTTTGTATGTATGTTTTCAGCCCTACAAAACCATAACTATAGAAGTTTAAATTTATACGTAAAGCTAGATATTTGTAGAAATATCTATATTGATATATAACTATCTATTTATATAGCTAGATATATATCTATGCAGTAACATACATTAGATAGATAGATAGATAGATAGATAGATAGATAGATAGACTGTATATAAGCCTGCAAGTCTTGCACTTGAAGCAGCTTTATGATGTCATTAAGGCTCGATGGTGACACGCGCACCCGAAACAAGGACCACAGGTTGTTAGCGGCCATTTTTCCATCAGTCTCCACTGGAGCTAGAAGTGAGCAGACAGATACACCTATAGACGCTGCTGGAGCCAGATCATTTGTCTCTGTGATGGACAACGTTTGAAATTCGCCCTTAAGCGGGAGACGGCAGCCTACAACAGTCAAATTGATCGCTGCTTATCACTTCTTTTGTGGTAGGTACAGTTATTCCAGATAGGGGAATGGGTAGGTTAAGTTATTCCAGGGAGGGGAATGCTTATGGGCAAGGCATTATGCTTGATCGGAGGCGGATGAAGTGGCAAAAAAGGCTCGGCCTACACCATGACCATGCCAATCGTCAACCCAAAGTGAATATGAGCCACACAGGTTGGTTGAAATAGCGCAACATGAATGATGGAACCTGGATCCAAGCGTCCCAGGATGCATTTCAGCGAAAACGTTCAACAATGTTCAGCGTGACCAATGTTTCTATCTTGGAAAATGAAATTGCATGATGTATGGAGTGTTTTTGACATATCTTGTCTCAGGATTTGCTTGCAGTCCTACCATATCCCACAAAATGCAGAAGTGCAGTCAATGCAGCTTTTTACCTAAAATGGTAAAAATTGGTCAAAGCCTCATGCGGTTTATTACCTGCCCCTGGAATAACATCAATGGCAATTATAAGAATAATGCTGATAATAATACAAATTTTGTATGTATGTTTTCAGCCCTACAAAACCATAACTATAGAAGTTTAAATTTATACGTAAAGCTAGATATTTGTAGAAATATCTATATTGATATATAACTATCTATTTATATAGCTAGATATATATCTATGCAGTAACATACATTAGATAGATAGATAGATAGATAGACAGATAGACTGTATATAAGCCTGCAAGTCTTGCACTTGAAGCAGCTTTATGATGTCATTAAGGCTCGATGGTGACACGCGCACCCGGAACAAGGACCACAGGTTGTTAGCGGCCATTTTTCCATCAGTCTCCACTGGAGCTAGAAGTGAGTAGACAGATACTCCTATAGACGCTGCTGGAGCCAGATCTTTTGTCTCTGTGATGGACAACGTTTGAAATTCGCCCTTAAGCGGGAGACGGCAGCCTACAACAGTCAAATTGATCGCTGCTTATCACTTCTTTTGTGGTAGGTACAGTTATTCCAGATAGGGGAATGGGTAGGTTAAGTTATTCCAGGGAGGGGAATGCTTATGGGCAAGGCATTATGCTTGATCGGAGGCGGATGAAGTGGCAAAAAAGGCTCGGCCTACACCATGACCATGCCAATCGTCAACCCAAAGTGAATATGAGCCACACAGGTTGGTTGAAATAGCGCAACATGAATGATGGAACCTGGATCCAAGCGTCCCAGGATGCATTTCAGCGAAAACGTTCAACAATGTTCAGCGTGACCAATGTTTCTATCTTGGAAAATGAAATTGCATGATGTATGGAGTGTTTTTGACATATCTTGTCTCAGGATTTGCTTGCAGTCCTACCATATCCCACAAAATGCAGAAGTGCAGTCAATGCAGCTTTTTACCTAAAATGGTAAAAATTGGTCAAAGCCTCATGCGGTTTATTACCTGCCCCTGGAATAACATCAATGGCAATTATAAGAATAATTCTGATAATAGTACAAATTTTGTATGTATGTTTTCAGCCCTACAAAACCATAACTATAGAAGTTTAAATTTATACGTAAAGTTAGATATTTGTAGAAATTTCTATATTGATATATAACTATCTATTTATATAGCTAGATATATATCTATGCAGTAACATACATTAGATAGATAGATAGATAGATAGATAGACTGTATATAAGCCTGCAAGTCTTGCACTTGAAGCAGCTTTATGATGTCATTAAGGCTCGATGGTGACACGCGCACCCGGAACAAGGACCACAGGTTGTTAGCGGCCATTTTTCCATCAGTCTCCACTGGAGCTAGAAGTGAGCAGACAGATACTCCTATAGACGCTGCTGGAGCCAGATCATTTGTCTCTGTGATGGACAACGTTTGAAATTCGCCCTTAAGCGGGAGACGGCAGCCTACAACAGTCAAATTGATCGCTGCTTATCACTTCTTTTGTGGTAGGTACAGTTATTCCAGATAGGGGAATGGGTAGGTTAAGTTATTCCAGGGAGGGGAATGCTTATGGGCAAGGCATTATGCTTGATCGGAGGCGGATGAAGTGGCAAAAAAGGCTCGGCCTACACCATGACCATGCCAATCGTCAACCCAAAGTGAATATGAGCCACACAGGTTGGTTGAAATAGCGCAACATGAATGATGGAACCTGGATCCAAGCGTCCCAGGATGCATTTCAGCGAAAACGTTCAACAATGTTCAGCGTGACCAATGTTTCTATCTTGGAAAATGAAATTGCATGATGTATGGAGTGTTTTTGACATATCTTGTCTCAGGATTTGCTTGCAGTCCTACCATATCCCACAAAATGCAGAAGTGCAGTCAATGCAGCTTTTTACCTAAAATGGTAAAAATTGGTCAAAGCCTCATGCGGTTTATTACCTGCCCCTGGAATAACATCAATGGCAATTATAAGAATAATGCTGATAATAGTACAAATTTTGTATGTATGTTTTCAGCCCTACAAAACCATAACTATAGAAGTTTAAATTTATACGTAAAGCTAGATATTTGTAGAAATATCTATATTGATATATAACTATCTATTTATATAGCTAGATATATATCTATGCAGTAACATACATTAGATAGATAGATAGATAGATAGATAGATAGATAGATAGATAGACTGTATATAAGCCTGCAAGTCTTGCACTTGAAGCAGCTTTATGATGTCATTAAGGCTCGATGGTGACACGCGCACCCGAAACAAGGACCACAGGTTGTTAGCGGCCATTTTTCCATCAGTCTCCACTGGAGCTAGAAGTGAGCAGACAGATACACCTATAGACGCTGCTGGAGCCAGATCATTTGTCTCTGTGATGGACAACGTTTGAAATTCGCCCTTAAGCGGGAGACGGCAGCCTACAACAGTCAAATTGATCGCTGCTTATCACTTCTTTTGTGGTAGGTACAGTTATTCCAGATAGGGGAATGGGTAGGTTAAGTTATTCCAGGGAGGGGAATGCTTATGGGCAAGGCATTATGCTTGATCGGAGGCGGATGAAGTGGCAAAAAAGGCTCGGCCTACACCATGACCATGCCAATCGTCAACCCAAAGTGAATATGAGCCACACAGGTTGGTTGAAATAGCGCAACATGAATGATGGAACCTGGATCCAAGCGTCCCAGGATGCATTGCAGCGAAAACGTTCAACAATGTTCAGCGTGACCAATGTTTCTATCTTGGAAAATGAAATTGCATGCTGTATGGAGTGTTTTTGACATATCTTGTCTCAGGATTTGCTTGCAGTCCTACCATATCCCACAAAATGCAGAAGTGCAGTCAATGCAGCTTTTTACCTAAAATGGTAAAAATTGGTCAAAGCCTCATGCGGTTTATTACCTGCCCCTGGAATAACATCAATGGCAATTATAAGAATAATGCTGATACTAATACAAATTTTGTATGTATGTTTTCAGCCCTACAAAACCATAACTATAGAAGTTTAAATTTATACGTAAAGCTAGATATTTGTAGAAATATCTATATTGATATATAACTATCTATTTATATAGCTAGATATATATCTATGCAGTAACATACATTAGATAGATAGATAGATAGACTGTATATAAGCCTGCAAGTCTTGCACTTGAAGCAGCTTTATGATGTCATTAAGGCTCGATGGTGACACGCGCACCCGGAACAAGGACCACAGGTTGTTAGCGGCCATTTTTCCATCAGTCTCCACTGGAGCTAGAAGTGAGCAGACAGATACTCCTATAGACGCTGCTGGAGCCAGATCATTTGTCTCTGTGATGGACAACGTTTGAAATTCGCCCTTAAGCGGGAGACGGCAGCCTACAACAGTCAAATTGATCGCTGCTTATCACTTCTTTTGTGGTAGGTACAGTTATTCCAGATAGGGGAATGGGTAGGTTAAGTTATTCCAGGGAGGGGAATGCTTATGGGCAAGGCATTATGCTTGATCGGAGGCGGATGAAGTGGCAAAAAAGGCTCGGCCTACACCATGACCATGCCAATCGTCAACCCAAAGTGAATATGAGCCACACAGGTTGGTTGAAATAGCGCAACATGAATGATGGAACCTGGATCCAAGCGTCCCAGGATGCATTTCAGCGAAAACGTTCAACAATGTTCAGCGTGACCAATGTTTCTATCTTGGAAAATGAAATTGCATGATGTATGGAGTGTTTTTGACATATCTTGTCTCAGGATTTGCTTGCAGTCCTACCATATCCCACAAAATGCAGAAGTGCAGTCAATGCAGCTTTTTACCTAAAATGGTAAAAATTGGTCAAAGCCTCATGCGGTTTATTACCTGCCCCTGGAATAACATCAATGGCAATTATAAGAATAATTCTGATAATAGTACAAATTTTGTATGTATGTTTTCAGCCCTACAAAACCATAACTATAGAAGTTTAAATTTATACGTAAAGCTAGATATTTGTAGAAATATCTATATTGATATATAACTATCTATTTATATAGCTAGATATATATCTATGCAGTAACATACATTAGATAGATAGATAGATAGACTGTATATAAGCCTGCAAGTCTTGCACTTGAAGCAGCTTTATGATGTCATTAAGGCTCGATGGTGACACGCGCACCCGGAACAAGGACCACAGGTTGTTAGCGGCCATTTTTCCATCAGTCTCCACTGGAGCTAGAAGTGAGCAGACAGATACTCCTATAGACGCTGCTGGAGCCAGATCATTTGTCTCTGTGATGGACAACGTTTGAAATTCGCCCTTAAGCGGGAGACGGCAGCCTACAACAGTCAAATTGATCGCTGCTTATCACTTCTTTTGTGGTAGGTACAGTTATTCCAGATAGGGGAATGGGTAGGTTAAGTTATTCCAGGGAGGGGAATGCTTATGGGCAAGGCATTATGCTTGATCGGAGGCGGATGAAGTGGCAAAAAAGGCTCGGCCTACACCATGACCATGCCAATCGTCAACCCAAAGTGAATATGAGCCACACAGGTTGGTTGAAATAGCGCAACATGAATGATGGAACCTGGATCCAAGCGTCCCAGGATGCATTTCAGCGAAAACGTTCAACAATGTTCAGCGTGACCAATGTTTCTATCTTGGAAAATGAAATCGCATGATGTATGGAGTGTTTTTGACATATCTTGTCTCAGGATTTGCTTGCAGTCCTACCATATCCCACAAAATGCAGAAGTGCAGTCAATGCAGCTTTTTACCTAAAATGGTAAAAATTGGTCAAAGCCTCATGCGGTTTATTACCTGCCCCTGGAATAACATCAATGGCAATTATAAGAATAATTCTGATAATAGTACAAATTTTGTATGTATGTTTTCAGCCCTACAAAACCATAACTATAGAAGTTTAAATTTATACGTAAAGCTAGATATTTGTAGAAATATCTATATTGATATATAACTATCTATTTATATAGCTAGATATATATCTATGCAGTAACATACATTAGATAGATAGATAGATAGATAGATAGATAGACTGTATATAAGCCTGCAAGTCTTGCACTTGAAGCAGCTTTATGATGTCATTAAGGCTCGATGGTGACACGCGCACCCGGAACAAGGACCACAGGTTGTTAGCGGCCATTTTTCCATCAGTCTCCACTGGAGCTAGAAGTGAGCAGACAGATACTCCTATAGACGCTGCTGGAGCCAGATCATTTGTCTCTGTGATGGACAACGTTTGAAATTCGCCCTTAAGCGGGAGACGGCAGCCTACAACAGTCAAATTGATCGCTGCTTATCACTTCTTTTGTGGTAGGTACAGTTATTCCAGATAGGGGAATGGGTAGGTTAAGTTATTCCAGGGAGGGGAATGCTTATGGGCAAGGCATTATGCTTGATCGGAGGCGGATGAAGTGGCAAAAAAGGCTCGGCCTACACCATGACCATGCCAATCGTCAACCCAAAGTGAATATGAGCCACACAGGTTGGTTGAAATAGCGCAACATGAATGATGGAACCTGGATCCAAGCGTCCCAGGATGCATTTCAGCGAAAACGTTCAACAATGTTCAGCGTGACCAATGTTTCTATCTTGGAAAATGAAATTGCATGATGTATGGAGTGTTTTTGACATATCTTGTCTCAGGATTTGCTTGCAGTCCTACCATATCCCACAAAATGCAGAAGTGCAGTCAATGCAGCTTTTTACCTAAAATGGTAAAAATTGGTCAAAGCCTCATGCGGTTTATTACCTGCCCCTGGAATAACATCAATGGCAATTATAAGAATAATTCTGATAATAGTACAAATTTTGTATGTATGTTTTCAGCCCTACAAAACCATAACTATAGAAGTTTAAATTTATACGTAAAGCTAGATATTTGTAGAAATATCTATATTGATATATAACTATCTATTTATATAGCTAGATATATATCTATGCAGTAACATACATTAGATAGATAGATAGATAGACTGTATATAAGCCTGCAAGTCTTGCACTTGAAGCAGCTTTATGATGTCATTAAGGCTCGATGGTGACACGCGCACCCGAAACAAGGACCACAGGTTGTTAGCGGCCATTTTTCCATCAGTCTCCACTGGAGCTAGAAGTGAGCAGATACTCCTATAGACGCTGCTGGAGCCAGATCATTTGTCTCTGTGATGGACAACGTTTGAAATTCGCCCTTAAGCGGGAGACGGCAGCCTACAACAGTCAAATTGATCGCTGCTTATCACTTCTTTTGTGGTAGGTACAGTTATTCCAGATAGGGGAATGGGTAGGTTAAGTTATTCCAGGGAGGGGAATGCTTATGGGCAAGGCATTATGCTTGATCGGAGGCGGATGAAGTGGCAAAAAAGGCTCGGCCTACACCATGACCATGCCAATCGTCAACCCAAAGTGAATATGAGCCACACAGGTTGGTTGAAATAGCGCAACATGAATGATGGAACCTGGATCCAAGCGTCCCAGGATGCATTTCAGCGAAAACGTTCAACAATGTTCAGCGTGACCAATGTTTCTATCTTGGAAAATGAAATTGCATGATGTATGGAGTGTTTTTGACATATCTTGTCTCAGGATTTGCTTGCAGTCCTACCATATCCCACAAAATGCAGAAGTGCAGTCAATGCAGCTTTTTACCTAAAATGGTAAAAATTGGTCAAAGCCTCATGCGGTTTATTTCCTGCCCCTGGAATAACATCAATGGCAATTATAAGAATAATGCTGATAATAGTACAAATTTTGTATGTATGTTTTCAGCCCTACAAAACCATAACTATAGAAGTTTAAATTTATACGTAAAGCTAGATATTTGTAGAAATATCTATATTGATATATAACTATCTATTTATATAGCTAGATATATATCTATGCAGTAACATACATTAGATAGATAGATAGATAGACTGTATATAAGCCTGCAAGTCTTGCACTTGAAGCAGCTTTATGATGTCATTAAGGCTCGATGGTGACACGCGCACCCGAAACAAGGACCACAGGTTGTTAGCGGCCATTTTTCCATCAGTCTCCACTGGAGCTAGAAGTGAGCAGACAGATACTCCTATAGACGCTGCTGGAGCCAGATCATTTGTCTCTGTGATGGACAACGTTTGAAATTCGCCCTTAAGCGGGAGACGGCAGCCTACAACAGTCAAATTGATCGCTGCTTATCACTTCTTTTGTGGTAGGTACAGTTATTCCAGATAGGGGAATGGGTAGGTTAAGTTATTCCAGGGAGGGGAATGCTTATGGGCAAGGCATTATGCTTGATCGGAGGCGGATGAAGTGGCAAAAAAGGCTCGGCCTACACCATGACCATGCCAATCGTCAACCCAAAGTGAATATGAGCCACACAGGTTGTTTGAAATAGCGCAACATGAATGATGGAACCTGGATCCAAGCGTCCCAGGATGCATTGCAGCGAAAACGTTCAAAAATGTTCAGCGTGACTAATGTTTCTATCTTGGAAAATGAAATTGCATGCTGTATGGAGTGTTTTTGACATATCTTGTCTCAGGATTTGCTTGCAGTCCTACCATATCCCACAAAATGCAGAAGTGCAGTCAATGCAGCTTTTTACCTAAAATGGTAAAAATTGGTCAAAGCCTCATGCGGTTTATTACCTGCCCCTGGAATAACATCAATGGCAATTATAAGAATAATGCTGATAATAATACAAATTTTGTATGTATGTTTTCAGCCCTACAAAACCATAACTATAGAAGTTTAAATTTATACGTAAAGCTAGATATTTGTAGAAATATCTATATTGATATATAACTATCTATTTATATAGCTAGATATATATCTATGCAGTAACATACATTAGATAGATAGATAGATAGACTGTATATAAGCCTGCAAGTCTTGCACTTGAAGCAGCTTTATGATGTCATTAAGGCTCGATGGTGACACGCGCACCCGGAACAAGGACCACAGGTTGTTAGCGGCCATTTTTCCATCAGTCTCCACTGGAGCTAGAAGTGAGCAGACAGATACTCCTATAGACGCTGCTGGAGCCAGATCATTTGTCTCTGTGATGGACAACGTTTGAAATTCGCCCTTAAGCGGGAGACGGCAGCCTACAACAGTCAAATTGATCGCTGCTTATCACTTCTTTTGTGGTAGGTACAGTTATTCCAGATAGGGGAATGGGTAGGTTAAGTTATTCCAGGGAGGGGAATGCTTATGGGCAAGGCATTATGCTTGATCGGAGGCGGATGAAGTGGCAAAAAAGGCTCGGCCTACACCATGACCATGCCAATCGTCAACCCAAAGTGAATATGAGCCACACAGGTTGGTTGAAATAGCGCAACATGAATGATGGAACCTGGATCCAAGCGTCCCAGGATGCATTTCAGCGAAAACGTTCAACAATGTTCAGCGTGACCAATGTTTCTATCTTGGAAAATGAAATTGCATGATGTATGGAGTGTTTTTGACATATCTTGTCTCAGGATTTGCTTGCAGTCCTACCATATCCCACAAAATGCAGAAGTGCAGTCAATGCAGCTTTTTACCTAAAATGGTAAAAATTGGTCAAAGCCTCATGCGGTTTATTACCTGCCCCTGGAATAACATCAATGGCAATTATAAGAATAATGCTGATAATAGTACAAATTTTGTATGTATGTTTTCAGCCCTACAAAACCATAACTATAGAAGTTTAAATTTATACGTAAAGCTAGATATTTGTAGAAATATCTATATTGATATATAACTATCTATTTATATAGCTAGATATATATCTATGCAGTAACATACATTAGATAGATAGATAGATAGATAGATAGATAGATAGATAGATAGACTGTATATAAGCCTGCAAGTCTTGCACTTGAAGCAGCTTTATGATGTCATTAAGGCTCGATGGTGACACGCGCACCCGAAACAAGGACCACAGGTTGTTAGCGGCCATTTTTCCATCAGTCTCCACTGGAGCTAGAAGTGAGCAGACAGATACACCTATAGACGCTGCTGGAGCCAGATCATTTGTCTCTGTGATGGACAACGTTTGAAATTCGCCCTTAAGCGGGAGACGGCAGCCTACAACAGTCAAATTGATCGCTGCTTATCACTTCTTTTGTGGTAGGTACAGTTATTCCAGATAGGGGAATGGGTAGGTTAAGTTATTCCAGGGAGGGGAATGCTTATGGGCAAGGCATTATGCTTGATCGGAGGCGGATGAAGTGGCAAAAAAGGCTCGGCCTACACCATGACCATGCCAATCGTCAACCCAAAGTGAATATGAGCCACACAGGTTGGTTGAAATAGCGCAACATGAATGATGGAACCTGGATCCAAGCGTCCCAGGATGCATTGCAGCGAAAACGTTCAACAATGTTCAGCGTGACCAATGTTTCTATCTTGGAAAATGAAATTGCATGCTGTATGGAGTGTTTTTGACATATCTTGTCTCAGGATTTGCTTGCAGTCCTACCATATCCCACAAAATGCAGAAGTGCAGTCAATGCAGCTTTTTACCTAAAATGGTAAAAATTGGTCAAAGCCTCATGCGGTTTATTACCTGCCCCTGGAATAACATCAATGGCAATTATAAGAATAATGCTGATAATAATACAAATTTTGTATGTATGTTTTCAGCCCTACAAAACCATAACTATAGAAGTTTAAATTTATACGTAAAGCTAGATATTTGTAGAAATATCTATATTGATATATAACTATCTATTTATATAGCTAGATATATATCTATGCAGTAACATACATTAGATAGATAGATAGCTAGACTGTATATAAGCCTGCAAGTCTTGCACTTGAAGCAGCTTTATGATGTCATTAAGGCTCGATGGTGACACGCGCACCCGGAACAAGGACCACAGGTTGTTAGCGGCCATTTTTCCATCAGTCTCCACTGGAGCTAGAAGTGAGCAGACAGATACTCCTATAGACGCTGCTGGAGCCAGATCATTTGTCTCTGTGATGGACAACGTTTGAAATTCGCCCTTAAGCGGGAGACGGCAGCCTACAACAGTCAAATTGATCGCTGCTTATCACTTCTTTTGTGGTAGGTACAGTTATTCCAGATAGGGGAATGGGTAGGTTAAGTTATTCCAGGGAGGGGAATGCTTATGGGCAAGGCATTATGCTTGATCGGAGGCGGATGAAGTGGCAAAAAAGGCTCGGCCTACACCATGACCATGCCAATCGTCAACCCAAAGTGAATATGAGCCACACAGGTTGGTTGAAATAGCGCAACATGAATGATGGAACCTGGATCCAAGCGTCCCAGGATGCATTTCAGCGAAAACGTTCAACAATGTTCAGCGTGACCAATGTTTCTATCTTGGAAAATGAAATTGCATGATGTATGGAGTGTTTTTGACATATCTTGTCTCAGGATTTGCTTGCAGTCCTACCATATCCCACAAAATGCAGAAGTGCAGTCAATGCAGCTTTTTACCTAAAATGGTAAAAATTGGTCAAAGCCTCATGCGGTTTATTACCTGCCCCTGGAATAACATCAATGGCAATTATAAGAATAATTCTGATAATAGTACAAATTTTGTATGTATGTTTTCAGCCCTACAAAACCATAACTATAGAAGTTTAAATTTATACGTAAAGCTAGATATTTGTAGAAATATCTATATTGATATATAACTATCTATTTATATAGCTAGATATATATCTATGCAGTAACATACATTAGATAGATAGATAGATAGACTGTATATAAGCCTGCAAGTCTTGCACTTGAAGCAGCTTTATGATGTCATTAAGGCTCGATGGTGACACGCGCACCCGAAACAAGGACCACAGGTTGTTAGCGGCCATTTTTCCATCAGTCTCCACTGGAGCTAGAAGTGAGCAGATACTCCTATAGACGCTGCTGGAGCCAGATCATTTGTCTCTGTGATGGACAACGTTTGAAATTCGCCCTTAAGCGGGAGACGGCAGCCTACAACAGTCAAATTGATCGCTGCTTATCACTTCTTTTGTGGTAGGTACAGTTATTCCAGATAGGGGAATGGGTAGGTTAAGTTATTCCAGGGAGGGGAATGCTTATGGGCAAGGCATTATGCTTGATCGGAGGCGGATGAAGTGGCAAAAAAGGCTCGGCCTACACCATGACCATGCCAATCGTCAACCCAAAGTGAATATGAGCCACACAGGTTGGTTGAAATAGCGCAACATGAATGATGGAACCTGGATCCAAGCGTCCCAGGATGCATTTCAGCGAAAACGTTCAACAATGTTCAGCGTGACCAATGTTTCTATCTTGGAAAATGAAATTGCATGATGTATGGAGTGTTTTTGACATATCTTGTCTCAGGATTTGCTTGCAGTCCTACCATATCCCACAAAATGCAGAAGTGCAGTCAATGCAGCTTTTTACCTAAAATGGTAAAAATTGGTCAAAGCCTCATGCGGTTTATTTCCTGCCCCTGGAATAACATCAATGGCAATTATAAGAATAATGCTGATAATAGTACAAATTTTGTATGTATGTTTTCAGCCCTACAAAACCATAACTATAGAAGTTTAAATTTATACGTAAAGCTAGATATTTGTAGAAATATCTATATTGATATATAACTATCTATTTATATAGCTAGATATATATCTATGCAGTAACATACATTAGATAGATAGATAGATAGACTGTATATAAGCCTGCAAGTCTTGCACTTGAAGCAGCTTTATGATGTCATTAAGGCTCGATGGTGACACGCGCACCCGAAACAAGGACCACAGGTTGTTAGCGGCCATTTTTCCATCAGTCTCCACTGGAGCTAGAAGTGAGCAGACAGATACTCCTATAGACGCTGCTGGAGCCAGATCATTTGTCTCTGTGATGGACAACGTTTGAAATTCGCCCTTAAGCGGGAGACGGCAGCCTACAACAGTCAAATTGATCGCTGCTTATCACTTCTTTTGTGGTAGGTACAGTTATTCCAGATAGGGGAATGGGTAGGTTAAGTTATTCCAGGGAGGGGAATGCTTATGGGCAAGGCATTATGCTTGATCGGAGGCGGATGAAGTGGCAAAAAAGGCTCGGCCTACACCATGACCATGCCAATCGTCAACCCAAAGTGAATATGAGCCACACAGGTTGTTTGAAATAGCGCAACATGAATGATGGAACCTGGATCCAAGCGTCCCAGGATGCATTGCAGCGAAAACGTTCAAAAATGTTCAGCGTGACTAATGTTTCTATCTTGGAAAATGAAATTGCATGCTGTATGGAGTGTTTTTGACATATCTTGTCTCAGGATTTGCTTGCAGTCCTACCATATCCCACAAAATGCAGAAGTGCAGTCAATGCAGCTTTTTACCTAAAATGGTAAAAATTGGTCAAAGCCTCATGCGGTTTATTACCTGCCCCTGGAATAACATCAATGGCAATTATAAGAATAATGCTGATAATAATACAAATTTTGTATGTATGTTTTCAGCCCTACAAAACCATAACTATAGAAGTTTAAATTTATACGTAAAGCTAGATATTTGTAGAAATATCTATATTGATATATAACTATCTATTTATATAGCTAGATATATATCTATGCAGTAACATACATTAGATAGATAGATAGATAGACTGTATATAAGCCTGCAAGTCTTGCACTTGAAGCAGCTTTATGATGTCATTAAGGCTCGATGGTGACACGCGCACCCGGAACAAGGACCACAGGTTGTTAGCGGCCATTTTTCCATCAGTCTCCACTGGAGCTAGAAGTGAGCAGACAGATACTCCTATAGACGCTGCTGGAGCCAGATCATTTGTCTCTGTGATGGACAACGTTTGAAATTCGCCCTTAAGCGGGAGACGGCAGCCTACAACAGTCAAATTGATCGCTGCTTATCACTTCTTTTGTGGTAGGTACAGTTATTCCAGATAGGGGAATGGGTAGGTTAAGTTATTCCAGGGAGGGGAATGCTTATGGGCAAGGCATTATGCTTGATCGGAGGCGGATGAAGTGGCAAAAAAGGCTCGGCCTACACCATGACCATGCCAATCGTCAACCCAAAGTGAATATGAGCCACACAGGTTGGTTGAAATAGCGCAACATGAATGATGGAACCTGGATCCAAGCGTCCCAGGATGCATTTCAGCGAAAACGTTCAACAATGTTCAGCGTGACCAATGTTTCTATCTTGGAAAATGAAATCGCATGATGTATGGAGTGTTTTTGACATATCTTGTCTCAGGATTTGCTTGCAGTCCTACCATATCCCACAAAATGCAGAAGTGCAGTCAATGCAGCTTTTTACCTAAAATGGTAAAAATTGGTCAAAGCCTCATGCGGTTTATTACCTGCCCCTGGAATAACATCAATGGCAATTATAAGAATAATTCTGATAATAGTACAAATTTTGTATGTATGTTTTCAGCCCTACAAAACCATAACTATAGAAGTTTAAATTTATACGTAAAGCTAGATATTTGTAGAAATATCTATATTGATATATAACTATCTATTTATATAGCTAGATATATATCTATGCAGTAACATACATTAGATAGATAGATAGATAGACTGTATATAAGCCTGCAAGTCTTGCACTTGAAGCAGCTTTATGATGTCATTAAGGCTCGATGGTGACACGCGCACCCGAAACAAGGACCACAGGTTGTTAGCGGCCATTTTTCCATCAGTCTCCACTGGAGCTAGAAGTGAGCAGACAGATACTCCTATAGACGCTGCTGGAGCCAGATCATTTGTCTCTGTGATGGACAACGTTTGAAATTCGCCCTTAAGCGGGAGACGGCAGCCTACAACAGTCAAATTGATCGCTGCTTATCACTTCTTTTGTGGTAGGTACAGTTATTCCAGATAGGGGAATGGGTAGGTTAAGTTATTCCAGGGAGGGGAATGCTTATGGGCAAGGCATTATGCTTGATCGGAGGCGGATGAAGTGGCAAAAAAGGCTCGGCCTACACCATGACCATGCCAATCGTCAACCCAAAGTGAATATGAGCCACACAGGTTGGTTGAAATAGCGCAACATGAATGATGGAACCTGGATCCAAGCGTCCCAGGATGCATTGCAGCGAAAACGTTCAACAATGTTCAGCGTGACCAATGTTTCTATCTTGGAAAATGAAATTGCATGCTGTATGGAGTGTTTTTGACATATCTTGTCTCAGGATTTGCTTGCAGTCCTACCATATCCCACAAAATGCAGAAGTGCAGTCAATGCAGCTTTTTACCTAAAATGGTAAAAATTGGTCAAAGCCTCATGCGGTTTATTACCTGCCCCTGGAATAACATCAATGGCAATTATAAGAATAATGCTGATAATAATACAAATTTTGTATGTATGTTTTCAGCCCTACAAAACCATAACTATAGAAGTTTAAATGTATACGTAAAGCTAGATATTTGTAGAAATATCTATATTGATATATAACTATCTATTTATATAGCTAGATATATATCTATGCAGTAACATACATTAGATAGATAGATAGATAGATAGATAGACTGTATATAAGCCTGCAAGTCTTGCACTTGAAGCAGCTTTATGATGTCATTAAGGCTCGATGGTGACACGCGCACCCGGAACAAGGACCACAGGTTGTTAGCGGCCATTTTTCCATCAGTCTCCACTGGAGCTAGAAGTGAGCAGACAGATACTCCTATAGACGCTGCTGGAGCCAGATCATTTGTCTCTGTGATGGACAACGTTTGAAATTCGCCCTTAAGCGGGAGACGGCAGCCTACAACAGTCAAATTGATCGCTGCTTATCACTTCTTTTGTGGTAGGTACAGTTATTCCAGATAGGGGAATGGGTAGGTTAAGTTATTCCAGGGAGGGGAATGCTTATGGGCAAGGCATTATGCTTGATCGGAGGCGGATGAAGTGGCAAAAAAGGCTCGGCCTACACCATGACCATGCCAATCGTCAACCCAAAGTGAATATGAGCCACACAGGTTGGTTGAAATAGCGCAACATGAATGATGGAACCTGGATCCAAGCGTCCCAGGATGCATTTCAGCGAAAACGTTCAACAATGTTCAGCGTGACCAATGTTTCTATCTTGGAAAATGAAATCGCATGATGTATGGAGTGTTTTTGACATATCTTGTCTCAGGATTTGCTTGCAGTCCTACCATATCCCACAAAATGCAGAAGTGCAGTCAATGCAGCTTTTTACCTAAAATGGTAAAAATTGGTCAAAGCCTCATGCGGTTTATTACCTGCCCCTGGAATAACATCAATGGCAATTATAAGAATAATTCTGATAATAGTACAAATTTTGTATGTATGTTTTCAGCCCTACAAAACCATAACTATAGAAGTTTAAATTTATACGTAAAGCTAGATATTTGTAGAAATATCTATATTGATATATAACTATCTATTTATATAGCTAGATATATATCTATGCAGTAACATACATTAGATAGATAGATAGATAGACTGTATATAAGCCTGCAAGTCTTGCACTTGAAGCAGCTTTATGATGTCATTAAGGCTCGATGGTGACACGCGCACCCGGAACAAGGACCACAGGTTGTTAGCGGCCATTTTTCCATCAGTCTCCACTGGAGCTAGAAGTGAGCAGACAGATACTCCTATAGACGCTGCTGGAGCCAGATCATTTGTCTCTGTGATGGACAACGTTTGAAATTCGCCCTTAAGCGGGAGACGGCAGCCTACAACAGTCAAATTGATCGCTGCTTATCACTTCTTTTGTGGTAGGTACAGTTATTCCAGATAGGGGAATGGGTAGGTTAAGTTATTCCAGGGAGGGGAATGCTTATGGGCAAGGCATTATGCTTGATCGGAGGCGGATGAAGTGGCAAAAAAGGCTCGGCCTACACCATGACCATGCCAATCGTCAACCCAAAGTGCATATGAGCCACACAGGTTGGTTGAAATAGCGCAACATGAATGATGGAACCTGGATCCAAGCGTCCCAGGATGCATTGCAGCGAAAACGTTCAACAATGTTCAGCGTGACCAATGTTTCTATCTTGGAAAATGAAATTGCATGCTGTATGGAGTGTTTTTGACATATCTTGTCTCAGGATTTGCTTGCAGTCCTACCATATCCCACAAAATGCAGAAGTGCAGTCAATGCAGCTTTTTACCTAAAATGGTAAAAATTGGTCAAAGCCTCATGCGGTTTATTACCTGCCCCTGGAATAACATCAATGGCAATTATAAGAATAATGCTGATAATAATACAAATTTTGTATGTATGTTTTCAGCCCTACAAAACCATAACTATAGAAGTTTAAATTTATACGTAAAGCTAGATATTTGTAGAAATATCTATATTGATATATAACTATCTATTTATATAGCTAGATATATATCTATGCAGTAACATACATTAGATAGATAGATAGATAGATAGATAGATAGATAGATAGATAGATAGATAGACTGTATATAAGCCTGCAAGTCTTGCACTTGAAGCAGCTTTATGATGTCATTAAGGCTCGCTGGTGACACGCGCACCCGGAACAAGGACCACAGGTTGTTAGCGGCCATTTTTCCATCAGTCTCCACTGGAGCTAGAAGTGAGCAGACAGATACTCCTATAGACGCTGCTGGAGCCAGATCATTTGTCTCTGTGATGGACAACGTTTGAAATTCGCCCTTAAGCGGGAGACGGCAGCCTACAACAGTCAAATTGATCGCTGCTTATCACTTCTTTTGTGGTAGGTACAGTTATTCCAGATAGGGGAATGGGTAGGTTAAGTTATTCCAGGGAGGGGAATGCTTATGGGCAAGGCATTATGCTTGATCGGAGGCGGATGAAGTGGCAAAAAAGGCTCGGCCTACACCATGACCATGCCAATCGTCAACCCAAAGTGAATATGAGCCACACAGGTTGGTTGAAATAGCGCAACATGAATGATGGAACCTGGATCCAAGCGTCCCAGGATGCATTGCAGCGAAAACGTTCAACAATGTTCAGCGTGACCAATGTTTCTATCTTGGAAAATGAAATTGCATGCTGTATGGAGTGTTTTTGACATATCTTGTCTCAGGATTTGCTTGCAGTCCTACCATATCCCACAAAATGCAGAAGTGCAGTCAATGCAGCTTTTTACCTAAAATGGTAAAAATTGGTCAAAGCCTCATGCGGTTTATTACCTGCCCCTGGAATAACATCAATGGCAATTATAAGAATAATGCTGATAATAATACAAATTTTGTATGTATGTTTTCAGCCCTACAAAACCATAACTATAGAAGTTTAAATTTATACGTAAAGCTAGATATTTGTAGAAATATCTATATTGATATATAACTATCTATTTATATAGCTAGATATATATCTATGCAGTAACATACATTAGATAGATAGATAGATAGACTGTATATAAGCCTGCAAGTCTTGCACTTGAAGCAGCTTTATGATGTCATTAAGGCTCGATGGTGACACGCGCACCCGGAACAAGGACCACAGGTTGTTAGCGGCCATTTTTCCATCAGTCTCCACTGGAGCTAGAAGTGAGCAGACAGATACTCCTATAGACGCTGCTGGAGCCAGATCATTTGTCTCTGTGATGGACAACGTTTGAAATTCGCCCTTAAGCGGGAGACGGCAGCCTACAACAGTCAAATTGATCGCTGCTTATCACTTCTTTTGTGGTAGGTACAGTTATTCCAGATAGGGGAATGGGTAGGTTAAGTTATTCCAGGGAGGGGAATGCTTATGGGCAAGGCATTATGCTTGATCGGAGGCGGATGAAGTGGCAAAAAAGGCTCGGCCTACACCATGACCATGCCAATCGTCAACCCAAAGTGAATATGAGCCACACAGGTTGGTTGAAATAGCGCAACATGAATGATGGAACCTGGATCCAAGCGTCCCAGGATGCATTGCAGCGAAAACGTTCAACAATGTTCAGCGTGACCAATGTTTCTATCTTGGAAAATGAAATTGCATGCTGTATGGAGTGTTTTTGACATATCTTGTCTCAGGATTTGCTTGCAGTCCTACCATATCCCACAAAATGCAGAAGTGCAGTCAATGCAGCTTTTTACCTAAAATGGTAAAAATTGGTCAAAGCCTCATGCGGTTTATTACCTGCCCCTGGAATAACATCAATGGCAATTATAAGAATAATGCTGATAATAATACAAATTTTGTATGTATGTTTTCAGCCCTACAAAACCATAACTATAGAAGTTTAAATTTATACGTAAAGCTAGATATTTGTAGAAATATCTATATTGATATATAACTATCTATTTATATAGCTAGATATATATCTATGCAGTAACATACATTAGATAGATAGATAGATAGACTGTATATAAGCCTGCAAGTCTTGCACTTGAAGCAGCTTTATGATGTCATTAAGGCTCGATGGTGACACGCGCACCCGGAACAAGGACCACAGGTTGTTAGCGGCCATTTTTCCATCAGTCTCCACTGGAGCTAGAAGTGAGCAGACAGATACTCCTATAGACGCTGCTGGAGCCAGATCATTTGTCTCTGTGATGGACAACGTTTGAAATTCGCCCTTAAGCGGGAGACGGCAGCCTACAACAGTCAAATTGATCGCTGCTTATCACTTCTTTTGTGGTAGGTACAGTTATTCCAGATAGGGGAATGGGTAGGTTAAGTTATTCCAGGGAGGGGAATGCTTATGGGCAAGGCATTATGCTTGATCGGAGGCGGATGAAGTGGCAAAAAAGGCTCGGCCTACACCATGACCATGCCAATCGTCAACCCAAAGTGAATATGAGCCACACAGGTTGGTTGAAATAGCGCAACATGAATGATGGAACCTGGATCCAAGCGTCCCAGGATGCATTTCAGCGAAAACGTTCAACAATGTTCAGCGTGACCAATGTTTCTATCTTGGTAAATGAAATCGCATGATGTATGGAGTGTTTTTGACATATCTTGTCTCAGGATTTGCTTGCAGTCCTACCATATCCCACAAAATGCAGAAGTGCAGTCAATGCAGCTTTTTACCTAAAATGGTAAAAATTGGTCAAAGCCTCATGCGGTTTATTACCTGCCCCTGGAATAACATCAATGGCAATTATAAGAATAATTCTGATAATAGTACAAATTTTGTATGTATGTTTTCAGCCCTACAAAACCATAACTATAGAAGTTTAAATTTATACGTAAAGCTAGATATTTGTAGAAATATCTATATTGATATATAACTATCTATTTATATAGCTAGATATATTTCTATGCAGTAACATACATTAGATAGATAGATAGACTGTATATAGGCCTGCAAGTCTTGCACTTGAAGCAGCTTTATGATGTCATTAAGGCTCGATGGTGACACGCGCACCCGGAACAAGGACCACAGGTTGTTAGCGGCCATTTTTCCATCAGTCTCCACTGGAGCTAGAAGTGAGCAGACAGATACTCCTATAGACGCTGCTGGAGCCAGATCATTTGTCTCTGTGATGGACAACGTTTGAAATTCGCCCTTAAGCGGGAGACGGCAGCCTACAACAGTCAAATTGATCGCTGCTTATCACTTCTTTTGTGGTAGGTACAGTTATTCCAGATAGGGGAATGGGTAGGTTAAGTTATTCCAGGGAGGGGAATGCTTATGGGCAAGGCATTATGCTTGATCGGAGGCGGATGAAGTGGCAAAAAAGGCTCGGCCTACACCATGACCATGCCAATCGTCAACCCAAAGTGAATATGAGCCACACAGGTTGGTTGAAATAGCGCAACATGAATGATGGAACCTGGATCCAAGCGTCCCAGGATGCATTTCAGCGAAAACGTTCAACAATGTTCAGCGTGACCAATGTTTCTATCTTGGAAAATGAAATTGCATGCTGTATGGAGTGTTTTTGACATATCTTGTCTCAGGATTTGCTTGCAGTCCTACCATATCCCACAAAATGCAGAAGTGCAGTCAATGCAGCTTTTTACCTAAAATGGTAAAAATTGGTCAAAGCCTCATGCGGTTTATTACCTGCCCCTGGAATAACATCAATGGCAATTATAAGAATAATGCTGATAATAGTACAAATTTTGTATGTATGTTTTCAGCCCTACAAAACCATAACTATAGAAGTTTAAATTTATACGTAAAGCTAGATATTTGTAGAAATATCTATATTGATATATAACTATCTATTTATATAGCTAGATATATATCTATGCAGTAACATACATTAGATAGATAGATAGATAGATAGATAGATAGACTGTATATAAGCCTGCAAGTCTTGCACTTGAAGCAGCTTTATGATGTCATTAAGGCTCGATGGTGACACGCGCACCCGGAACAAGGACCACAGGTTGTTAGCGGCCATTTTTCCATCAGTCTCCACTGGAGCTAGAAGTGAGCAGACAGATACTCCTATAGACGCTGCTGGAGCCAGATCATTTGTCTCTGTGATGGACAACGTTTGAAATTCGCCCTTAAGCGGGAGACGGCAGCCTACAACAGTCAAATTGATCGCTGCTTATCACTTCTTTTGTGGTAGGTACAGTTATTCCAGATAGGGGAATGGGTAGGTTAAGTTATTCCAGGGAGGGGAATGCTTATGGGCAAGGCATTATGCTTGATCGGAGGCGGATGAAGTGGCAAAAAAGGCTCGGCCTACACCATGACCATGCCAATCGTCAACCCAAAGTGAATATGAGCCACACAGGTTGGTTGAAATAGCGCAACATGAATGATGGAACATGGATCCAAGCGTCCCAGGATGCATTGCAGCGAAAACGTTCAACAATGTTCAGCGTGACCAATGTTTCTATCTTGGAAAATGAAATTGCATGCTGTATGGAGTGTTTTTGACATATCTTGTCTCAGGATTTGCTTGCAGTCCTACCATATCCCACAAAATGCAGAAGTGCAGTCAATGCAGCTTTTTACCTAAAATGGTAAAAATTGGTCAAAGCCTCATGCGGTTTATTACCTGCCCCTGGAATAACATCAATGGCAATTATAAGAATAATTCTGATAATAGTACAAATTTTGTATGTATGTTTTCAGCCCTACAAAACCATAACTATAGAAGTTTAAATTTATACGTAAAGCTAGATATTTGTAGAAATATCTATATTGATATATAACTATCTATTTATATAGCTAGATATATATCTATGCAGTAACATACATTAGATAGATAGATAGATAGATAGATAGATAGACTGTATATAAGCCTGCAAGTCTTGCACTTGAAGCAGCTTTATGATGTCATTAAGGCTCGATGGTGACACGCGCACCCGGAACAAGGACCACAGGTTGTTAGCGGCCATTTTTCCATCAGTCTCCACTGGAGCTAGAAGTGAGCAGACAGATACTCCTATAGACGCTGCTGGAGCCAGATCATTTGTCTCTGTGATGGACAACGTTTGAAATTCGCCCTTAAGCGGGAGACGGCAGCCTACAACAGTCAAATTGATCGCTGCTTATCACTTCTTTTGTGGTAGGTACAGTTATTCCAGATAGGGGAATGGGTAGGTTAAGTTATTCCAGGGAGGGGAATGCTTATGGGCAAGGCATTATGCTTGATCGGAGGCGGATGAAGTGGCAAAAAAGGCTCGGCCTACACCATGACCATGCCAATCGTCAACCCAAAGTGAATATGAGCCACACAGGTTGGTTGAAATAGCGCAACATGAATGATGGAACCTGGATCCAAGCGTCCCAGGATGCATTTCAGCGAAAACGTTCAACAATGTTCAGCGTGACCAATGTTTCTATCTTGGTAAATGAAATCGCATGATGTATGGAGTGTTTTTGACATATCTTGTCTCAGGATTTGCTTGCAGTCCTACCATATCCCACAAAATGCAGAAGTGCAGTCAATGCAGCTTTTTACCTAAAATGGTAAAAATTGGTCAAAGCCTCATGCGGTTTATTACCTGCCCCTGGAATAACATCAATGGCAATTATAAGAATAATGCTGATAATAGTACAAATTTTGTATGTATGTTTTCAGCCCTACAAAACCATAACTATAGAAGTTTAAATTTATACGTAAAGCTAGATATTTGTAGAAATATCTATATTGATATATAACTATCTATTTATATAGCTAGATATATATCTATGCAGTAACATACATTAGATAGATAGATAGATAGACTGTATATAAGCCTGCAAGTCTTGCACTTGAAGCAGCTTTATGATGTCATTAAGGCTCGATGGTGACACGCGCACCCGGAACAAGGACCACAGGTTGTTAGCGGCCATTTTTCCATCAGTCTCCACTGGAGCTAGAAGTGAGCAGACAGATACTCCTATAGACGCTGCTGGAGCCAGATCATTTGTCTCTGTGATGGACAACGTTTGAAATTCGCCCTTAAGCGGGAGACGGCAGCCTACAACAGTCAAATTGATCGCTGCTTATCACTTCTTTTGTGGTAGGTACAGTTATTCCAGATAGGGGAATGGGTAGGTTAAGTTATTCCAGGGAGGGGAATGCTTATGGGCAAGGCATTATGCTTGATCGGAGGCGGATGAAGTGGCAAAAAAGGCTCGGCCTACACCATGACCATGCCAATCGTCAACCCAAAGTGAATATGAGCCACACAGGTTGGTTGAAATAGCGCAACATGAATGATGGAACCTGGATCCAAGCGTCCCAGGATGCATTGCAGCGAAAACGTTCAACAATGTTCAGCGTGACCAATGTTTCTATCTTGGAAAATGAAATTGCATGCTGTATGGAGTGTTTTTGACATATCTTGTCTCAGGATTTGCTTGCAGTCCTACCATATCCCACAAAATGCAGAAGTGCAGTCAATGCAGCTTTTTACCTAAAATGGTAAAAATTGGTCAAAGCCTCATGCGGTTTATTACCTGCCCCTGGAATAACATCAATGGCAATTATAAGAATAATTCTGATAATAGTACAAATTTTGTATGTATGTTTTCAGCCCTACAAAACCATAACTATAGAAGTTTAAATTTATACGTAAAGCTAGATATTTGTAGAAATATCTATATTGATATATAACTATCTATTTATATAGCTAGATATATATCTATGCAGTAACATACATTAGATAGATAGATAGATAGATAGATAGATAGATAGACTGTATATAAGCCTGCAAGTCTTGCACTTGAAGCAGCTTTATGATGTCATTAAGGCTCGATGGTGACACGCGCACCCGGAACAAGGACCACAGGTTGTTAGCGGCCATTTTTCCATCAGTCTCCACTGGAGCTAGAAGTGAGCAGACAGATACTCCTATAGACGCTGCTGGAGCCAGATCATTTGTCTCTGTGATGGACAACGTTTGAAATTCGCCCTTAAGCGGGAGACGGCAGCCTACAACAGTCAAATTGATCGCTGCTTATCACTTCTTTTGTGGTAGGTACAGTTATTCCAGATAGGGGAATGGGTAGGTTAAGTTATTCCAGGGAGGGGAATGCTTATGGGCAAGGCATTATGCTTGATCGGAGGCGGATGAAGTGGCAAAAAAGGCTCGGCCTACACCATGACCATGCCAATCGTCAACCCAAAGTGAATATGAGCCACACAGGTTGGTTGAAATAGCGCAACATGAATGATGGAACCTGGATCCAAGCGTCCCAGGATGCATTTCAGCGAAAACGTTCAACAATGTTCAGCGTGACCAATGTTTCTATCTTGGAAAATGAAATTGCATGATGTATGGAGTGTTTTTGACATATCTTGTCTCAGGATTTGCTTGCAGTCCTACCATATCCCACAAAATGCAGAAGTGCAGTCAATGCAGCTTTTTACCTAAAATGGTAAAAATTGGTCAAAGCCTCATGCGGTTTATTACCTGCCCCTGGAATAACATCAATGGCAATTATAAGAATAATGCTGATAATAGTACAAATTTTGTATGTATGTTTTCAGCCCTACAAAACCATAACTATAGAAGTTTAAATTTATACGTAAAGCTAGATATTTGTAGAAATATCTATATTGATATATAACTATCTATTTATATAGCTAGATATATATCTATGCAGTAACATACATTAGATAGATAGATAGATAGATAGACTGTATATAAGCCTGCAAGTCTTGCACTTGAAGCAGCTTTATGATGTCATTAAGGCTCGATGGTGACACGCGCACCCGAAACAAGGACCACAGGTTGTTAGCGGCCATTTTTCCATCAGTCTCCACTGGAGCTAGAAGTGAGCAGACAGATACTCCTATAGACGCTGCTGGAGCCAGATCATTTGTCTCTGTGATGGACAACGTTTGAAATTCGCCCTTAAGCGGGAGACGGCAGCCTACAACAGTCAAATTGATCGCTGCTTATCACTTCTTTTGTGGTAGGTACAGTTATTCCAGATAGGGGAATGGGTAGGTTAAGTTATTCCAGGGAGGGGAATGCTTATGGGCAAGGCATTATGCTTGATCGGAGGCGGATGAAGTGGCAAAAAAGGCTCGGCCTACACCATGACCATGCCAATCGTCAACCCAAAGTGAATATGAGCCACACAGGTTGGTTGAAATAGCGCAACATGAATGATGGAACCTGGATCCAAGCGTCCCAGGATGCATTGCAGCGAAAACGTTCAAAAATGTTCAGCGTGACTAATGTTTCTATCTTGGAAAATGAAATTGCATGCTGTATGGAGTGTTTTTGACATATCTTGTCTCAGGATTTGCTTGCAGTCCTACCATATCCCACAAAATGCAGAAGTGCAGTCAATGCAGCTTTTTACCTAAAATGGTAAAAATTGGTCAAAGCCTCATGCGGTTTATTACCTGCCCCTGGAATAACATCAATGGCAATTATAAGAATAATGCTGATAATAATACAAATTTTGTATGTATGTTTTCAGCCCTACAAAACCATAACTATAGAAGTTTAAATTTATACGTAAAGCTAGATATTTGTAGAAATATCTATATTGATATATAACTATCTATTTATATAGCTAGATATATATCTATGCAGTAACATACATTAGATAGATAGATAGATAGACTGTATATAAGCCTGCAAGTCTTGCACTTGAAGCAGCTTTATGATGTCATTAAGGCTCGATGGTGACACGCGCACCCGGAACAAGGACCACAGGTTGTTAGCGGCCATTTTTCCATCAGTCTCCACTGGAGCTAGAAGTGAGCAGACAGATACTCCTATAGACGCTGCTGGAGCCAGATCATTTGTCTCTGTGATGGACAACGTTTGAAATTCGCCCTTAAGCGGGAGACGGCAGCCTACAACAGTCAAATTGATCGCTGCTTATCACTTCTTTTGTGGTAGGTACAGTTATTCCAGATAGGGAAATGGGTAGGTTAAGTTATTCCAGGGAGGGGAATGCTTATGGGCAAGGCATTATGCTTGATCGGAGGCGGATGAAGTGGCAAAAAAGGCTCGGCCTACACCATGACCATGCCAATCGTCAACCCAAAGTGAATATGAGCCACACAGGTTGGTTGAAATAGCGCAACATGAATGATGGAACCTGGATCCAAGCGTCCCAGGATGCATTTCAGCGAAAACGTTCAACAATGTTCAGCGTGACCAATGTTTCTATCTTGGAAAATGAAATCGCATGATGTATGGAGTGTTTTTGACATATCTTGTCTCAGGATTTGCTTGCAGTCCTACCATATCCCACAAAATGCAGAAGTGCAGTCAATGCAGCTTTTTACCTAAAATGGTAAAAATTGGTCAAAGCCTCATGCGGTTTATTACCTGCCCCTGGAATAACATCAATGGCAATTATAAGAATAATTCTGATAATAGTACAAATTTTGTATGTATGTTTTCAGCCCTACAAAACCATAACTATAGAAGTTTAAATTTATACGTAAAGCTAGATATTTGTAGAAATATCTATATTGATATATAACTATCTATTTATATAGCTAGATATATATCTATGCAGTAACATACATTAGATAGATAGATAGATAGACTGTATATAAGCCTGCAAGTCTTGCACTTGAAGCAGCTTTATGATGTCATTAAGGCTCGATGGTGACACGCGCACCCGAAACAAGGACCACAGGTTGTTAGCGGCCATTTTTCCATCAGTCTCCACTGGAGCTAGAAGTGAGCAGACAGATACTCCTATAGACGCTGCTGGAGCCAGATCATTTGTCTCTGTGATGGACAACGTTTGAAATTCGCCCTTAAGCGGGAGACGGCAGCCTACAACAGTCAAATTGATCGCTGCTTATCACTTCTTTTGTGGTAGGTACAGTTATTCCAGATAGGGGAATGGGTAGGTTAAGTTATTCCAGGGAGGGGAATGCTTATGGGCAAGGCATTATGCTTGATCGGAGGCGGATGAAGTGGCAAAAAAGGCTCGGCCTACACCATGACCATGCCAATCGTCAACCCAAAGTGAATATGAGCCACACAGGTTGGTTGAAATAGCGCAACATGAATGATGGAACCTGGATCCAAGCGTCCCAGGATGCATTGCAGCGAAAACGTTCAACAATGTTCAGCGTGACCAATGTTTCTATCTTGGAAAATGAAATTGCATGCTGTATGGAGTGTTTTTGACATATCTTGTCTCAGGATTTGCTTGCAGTCCTACCATATCCCACAAAATGCAGAAGTGCAGTCAATGCAGCTTTTTACCTAAAATGGTAAAAATTGGTCAAAGCCTCATGCGGTTTATTACCTGCCCCTGGAATAACATCAATGGCAATTATAAGAATAATGCTGATAATAATACAAATTTTGTATGTATGTTTTCAGCCCTACAAAACCATAACTATAGAAGTTTAAATGTATACGTAAAGCTAGATATTTGTAGAAATATCTATATTGATATATAACTATCTATTTATATAGCT
Organism: Eleutherodactylus coqui; assembly: GCF_035609145.1. Taxonomy (NCBI): domain Eukaryota; kingdom Metazoa; phylum Chordata; class Amphibia; order Anura; family Eleutherodactylidae; genus Eleutherodactylus; species Eleutherodactylus coqui. Next base: position 107,191,035 of record NC_089849.1, read on the forward strand.
AGATATATATCTATGCAGTAACATACATTAGATAGATAGATAGATAGATAGATAGACTGTATATAAGCCTGCAAGTCTTGCACTTGAAGCAGCTTTATGATGTCATTAAGGCTCGATGGTGACACGCGCACCCGGAACAAGGACCACAGGTTGTTAGCGGCCATTTTTCCATCAGTCTCCACTGGAGCTAGAAGTGAGCAGACAGATACTCCTATAGACGCTGCTGGAGCCAGATCATTTGTCTCTGTGATGGACAACGTTTGAAATTCGCCCTTAAGCGGGAGACGGCAGCCTACAACAGTCAAATTGATCGCTGCTTATCACTTCTTTTGTGGTAGGTACAGTTATTCCAGATAGGGGAATGGGTAGGTTAAGTTATTCCAGGGAGGGGAATGCTTATGGGCAAGGCATTATGCTTGATCGGAGGCGGATGAAGTGGCAAAAAAGGCTCGGCCTACACCATGACCATGCCAATCGTCAACCCAAAGTGAATATGAGCCACACAGGTTGGTTGAAATAGCGCAACATGAATGATGGAACCTGGATCCAAGCGTCCCAGGATGCATTTCAGCGAAAACGTTCAACAATGTTCAGCGTGACCAATGTTTCTATCTTGGAAAATGAAATCGCATGATGTATGGAGTGTTTTTGACATATCTTGTCTCAGGATTTGCTTGCAGTCCTACCATATCCCACAAAATGCAGAAGTGCAGTCAATGCAGCTTTTTACCTAAAATGGTAAAAATTGGTCAAAGCCTCATGCGGTTTATTACCTGCCCCTGGAATAACATCAATGGCAATTATAAGAATAATTCTGATAATAGTACAAATTTTGTATGTATGTTTTCAGCCCTACAAAACCATAACTATAGAAGTTTAAATTTATACGTAAAGCTAGATATTTGTAGAAATATCTATATTGATATATAACTATCTATTTATATAGCTAGATATATATCTATGCAGTAACATACATTAGATAGATAGATAGATAGACTGTATATAAGCCTGCAAGTCTTGCACTTGAAGCAGCTTTATGATGTCATTAAGGCTCGATGGTGACACGCGCACCCGGAACAAGGACCACAGGTTGTTAGCGGCCATTTTTCCATCAGTCTCCACTGGAGCTAGAAGTGAGCAGACAGATACTCCTATAGACGCTGCTGGAGCCAGATCATTTGTCTCTGTGATGGACAACGTTTGAAATTCGCCCTTAAGCGGGAGACGGCAGCCTACAACAGTCAAATTGATCGCTGCTTATCACTTCTTTTGTGGTAGGTACAGTTATTCCAGATAGGGGAATGGGTAGGTTAAGTTATTCCAGGGAGGGGAATGCTTATGGGCAAGGCATTATGCTTGATCGGAGGCGGATGAAGTGGCAAAAAAGGCTCGGCCTACACCATGACCATGCCAATCGTCAACCCAAAGTGAATATGAGCCACACAGGTTGGTTGAAATAGCGCAACATGAATGATGGAACCTGGATCCAAGCGTCCCAGGATGCATTTCAGCGAAAACGTTCAACAATGTTCAGCGTGACCAATGTTTCTATCTTGGAAAATGAAATCGCATGATGTATGGAGTGTTTTTGACATATCTTGTCTCAGGATTTGCTTGCAGTCCTACCATATCCCACAAAATGCAGAAGTGCAGTCAATGCAGCTTTTTACCTAAAATGGTAAAAATTGGTCAAAGCCTCATGCGGTTTATTACCTGCCCCTGGAATAACATCAATGGCAATTATAAGAATAATTCTGATAATAGTACAAATTTTGTATGTATGTTTTCAGCCCTACAAAACCATAACTATAGAAGTTTAAATTTATACGTAAAGCTAGATATTTGTAGAAATATCTATATTGATATATAACTATCTATTTATATAGCTAGATATATATCTATGCAGTAACATACATTAGATAGATAGATAGATAGACTGTATATAAGCCTGCAAGTCTTGCACTTGAAGCAGCTTTATGATGTCATTAAGGCTCGATGGTGACACGCGCACCCGGAACAAGGACCACAGGTTGTTAGCGGCCATTTTTCCATCAGTCTCCACTGGAGCTAGAAGTGAGCAGACAGATACTCCTATAGACGCTGCTGGAGCCAGATCATTTGTCTCTGTGATGGACAACGTTTGAAATTCGCCCTTAAGCGGGAGACGGCAGCCTACAACAGTCAAATTGATCGCTGCTTATCACTTCTTTTGTGGTAGGTACAGTTATTCCAGATAGGGGAATGGGTAGGTTAAGTTATTCCAGGGAGGGGAATGCTTATGGGCAAGGCATTATGCTTGATCGGAGGCGGATGAAGTGGCAAAAAAGGCTCGGCCTACACCATGACCATGCCAATCGTCAACCCAAAGTGAATATGAGCCACACAGGTTGGTTGAAATAGCGCAACATGAATGATGGAACCTGGATCCAAGCGTCCCAGGATGCATTTCAGCGAAAACGTTCAACAATGTTCAGCGTGACCAATGTTTCTATCTTGGTAAATGAAATTGCATGATGTATGGAGTGTTTTTGACATATCTTGTCTCAGGATTTGCTTGCAGTCCTACCATATCCCACAAAATGCAGAAGTGCAGTCAATGCAGCTTTTTACCTAAAATGGTAAAAATTGGTCAAAGCCTCATGCGGTTTATTACCTGCCCCTGGAATAACATCAATGGCAATTATAAGAATAATTCTGATAATAGTACAAATTTTGTATGTCTGTTTTCAGCCCTACAAAACCATAACTATAGAAGTTTAAATTTATACGTAAAGCTAGATATTTGTAGAAATATCTATATTGATATATAACTATCTATTTATATAGCTAGATATATATCTATGCAGTAACATACATTAGATAGATAGATAGATAGACTGTATATAAGCCTGCAAGTCTTGCACTTGAAGCAGCTTTATGATGTCATTAAGGCTCGATGGTGACACGCGCACCCGGAACAAGGACCACAGGTTGTTAGCGGCCATTTTTCCATCAGTCTCCACTGGAGCTAGAAGTGAGCAGACAGATACTCCTATAGACGCTGCTGGAGCCAGATCATTTGTCTCTGTGATGGACAACGTTTGAAATTCGCCCTTAAGCGGGAGACGGCAGCCTACAACAGTCAAATTGATCGCTGCTTATCACTTCTTTTGTGGTAGGTACAGTTATTCCAGATAGGGGAATGGGTAGGTTAAGTTATTCCAGGGAGGGGAATGCTTATGGGCAAGGCATTATGCTTGATCGGAGGCGGATGAAGTGGCAAAAAAGGCTCAGCCTACACCATGACCATGCCAATCGTCAACCCAAAGTGAATATGAGCCACACAGGTTGGTTGAAATAGCGCAACATGAATGATGGAACCTGGATCCAAGCGTCCCAGGATGCATTTCAGCGAAAACGTTCAACAATGTTCAGCGTGACCAATGTTTCTATCTTGGAAAATGAAATTGCATGCTGTATGGAGTGTTTTTGACATATCTTGTCTCAGGATTTGCTTGCAGTCCTACCATATCCCACAAAATGCAGAAGTGCAGTCAATGCAGCTTTTTACCTAAAATGGTAAAAATTGGTCAAAGCCTCATGCGGTTTATTACCTGCCCCTGGAATAACATCAATGGCAATTATAAGAATAATGCTGATAATAGTACAAATTTTGTATGTATGTTTTCAGCCCTACAAAACCATAACTATAGAAGTTTAAATTTATACGTAAAGCTAGATATTTGTAGAAATATCTATATTGATATATAACTATCTATTTATATAGCTAGATATATATCTATGCAGTAACATACATTAGATAGATAGATAGATAGACTGTATATAAGCCTGCAAGTCTTGCACTTGAAGCAGCTTTATGATGTCATTAAGGCTCGATGGTGACACGCGCACCCGGAACAAGGACCACAGGTTGTTAGCGGCCATTTTTCCATCAGTCTCCACTGGAGCTAGAAGTGAGCAGACAGATACTCCTATAGACGCTGCTGGAGCCAGATCATTTGTCTCTGTGATGGACAACGTTTGAAATTCGCCCTTAAGCGGGAGACGGCAGCCTACAACAGTCAAATTGATCGCTGCTTATCACTTCTTTTGTGGTAGGTACAGTTATTCCAGATAGGGGAATGGGTAGGTTAAGTTATTCCAGGGAGGGGAATGCTTATGGGCAAGGCATTATGCTTGATCGGAGGCGGATGAAGTGGCAAAAAAGGCTCGGCCTACACCATGACCATGCCAATCGTCAACCCAAAGTGAATATGAGCCACACAGGTTGGTTGAAATAGCGCAACATGAATGATGGAACCTGGATCCAAGCGTCCCAGGATGCATTGCAGCGAAAACGTTCAACAATGTTCAGCGTGACCAATGTTTCTATCTTGGAAAATGAAATTGCATGCTGTATGGAGTGTTTTTGACATATCTTGTCTCAGGATTTGCTTGCAGTCCTACCATATCCCACAAAATGCAGAAGTGCAGTCAATGCAGCTTTTTACCTAAAATGGTAAAAATTGGTCAAAGCCTCATGCGGTTTATTACCTGCCCCTGGAATAACATCAATGGCAATTATAAGAATAATGCTGATAATAATACAAATTTTGTATGTATGTTTTCAGCCCTACAAAACCATAACTATAGAAGTTTAAATTTATACGTAAAGCTAGATATTTGTAGAAATATCTATATTGATATATAACTATCTATTTATATAGCTAGATATATATCTATGCAGTAACATACATTAGATAGATAGATAGATAGACTGTATATAAGCCTGCAAGTCTTGCACTTGAAGCAGCTTTATGATGTCATTAAGGCTCGATGGTGACACGCGCACCCGGAACAAGGACCACAGGTTGTTAGCGGCCATTTTTCCATCAGTCTCCACTGGAGCTAGAAGTGAGCAGACAGATACTCCTATAGACGCTGCTGGAGCCAGATCATTTGTCTCTGTGATGGACAACGTTTGAAATTCGCCCTTAAGCGGGAGACGGCAGCCTACAACAGTCAAATTGATCGCTGCTTATCACTTCTTTTGTGGTAGGTACAGTTATTCCAGATAGGGGAATGGGTAGGTTAAGTTATTCCAGGGAGGGGAATGCTTATGGGCAAGGCATTATGCTTGATCGGAGGCGGATGAAGTGGCAAAAAAGGCTCGGCCTACACCATGACCATGCCAATCGTCAACCCAAAGTGAATATGAGCCACACAGGTTGGTTGAAATAGCGCAACATGAATGATGGAACCTGGATCCAAGCGTCCCAGGATGCATTGCAGCGAAAACGTTCAACAATGTTCAGCGTGACCAATGTTTCTATCTTGGAAAATGAAATTGCATGCTGTATGGAGTGTTTTTGACATATCTTGTCTCAGGATTTGCTTGCAGTCCTACCATATCCCACAAAATGCAGAAGTGCAGTCAATGCAGCTTTTTACCTAAAATGGTAAAAATTGGTCAAAGCCTCATGCGGTTTATTACCTGCCCCTGGAATAACATCAATGGCAATTATAAGAATAATGCTGATAATAGTACAAATTTTGTATGTATGTTTTCAGCCCTACAAAACCATAACTATAGAAGTTTAAATTTATACGTAAAGCTAGATATTTGTAGAAATATCTATATTGATATATAACTATCTATTTATATAGCTAGATATATATCTATGCAGTAACATACATTAGATAGATAGATAGATAGACTGTATATAAGCCTGCAAGTCTTGCACTTGAAGCAGCTTTATGATGTCATTAAGGCTCGATGGTGACACGCGCACCCGGAACAAGGACCACAGGTTGTTAGCGGCCATTTTTCCATCAGTCTCCACTGGAGCTAGAAGTGAGCAGACAGATACTCCTATAGACGCTGCTGGAGCCAGATCATTTGTCTCTGTGATGGACAACGTTTGAAATTCGCCCTTAAGCGGGAGACGGCAGCCTACAACAGTCAAATTGATCGCTGCTTATCACTTCTTTTGTGGTAGGTACAGTTATTCCAGATAGGGGAATGGGTAGGTTAAGTTATTCCAGGGAGGGGAATGCTTATGGGCAAGGCATTATGCTTGATCGGAGGCGGATGAAGTGGCAAAAAAGGCTCGGCCTACACCATGACCATGCCAATCGTCAACCCAAAGTGAATATGAGCCACACAGGTTGGTTGAAATAGCGCAACATGAATGATGGAACCTGGATCCAAGCGTCCCAGGATGCATTGCAGCGAAAACGTTCAACAATGTTCAGCGTGACCAATGTTTCTATCTTGGAAAATGAAATTGCATGCTGTATGGAGTGTTTTTGACATATCTTGTCTCAGGATTTGCTTGCAGTCCTACCATATCCCACAAAATGCAGAAGTGCAGTCAATGCAGCTTTTTACCTAAAATGGTAAAAATTGGTCAAAGCCTCATGCGGTTTATTACCTGCCCCTGGAATAACATCAATGGCAATTATAAGAATAATGCTGATAATAATACAAATTTTGTATGTATGTTTTCAGCCCTACAAAACCATAACTATAGAAGTTTAAATTTATACGTAAAGCTAGATATTTGTAGAAATATCTATATTGATATATAACTATCTATTTATATAGCTAGATATATATCTATGCAGTAACATACATTAGATAGATAGATAGATAGACTGTATATAAGCCTGCAAGTCTTGCACTTGAAGCAGCTTTATGATGTCATTAAGGCTCGATGGTGACACGCGCACCCGGAACAAGGACCACAGGTTGTTAGCGGCCATTTTTCCATCAGTCTCCACTGGAGCTAGAAGTGAGCAGACAGATACTCCTATAGACGCTGCTGGAGCCAGATCATTTGTCTCTGTGATGGACAACGTTTGAAATTCGCCCTTAAGCGGGAGACGGCAGCCTACAACAGTCAAATTGATCGCTGCTTATCACTTCTTTTGTGGTAGGTACAGTTATTCCAGATAGGGGAATGGGTAGGTTAAGTTATTCCAGGGAGGGGAATGCTTATGGGCAAGGCATTATGCTTGATCGGAGGCGGATGAAGTGGCAAAAAAGGCTCGGCCTACACCATGACCATGCCAATCGTCAACCCAAAGTGAATATGAGCCACACAGGTTGGTTGAAATAGCGCAACATGAATGATGGAACCTGGATCCAAGCGTCCCAGGATGCATTGCAGCGAAAACGTTCAACAATGTTCAGCGTGACCAATGTTTCTATCTTGGAAAATGAAATTGCATGCTGTATGGAGTGTTTTTGACATATCTTGTCTCAGGATTTGCTTGCAGTCCTACCATATCCCACAAAATGCAGAAGTGCAGTCAATGCAGCTTTTTACCTAAAATGGTAAAAATTGGTCAAAGCCTCATGCGGTTTATTACCTGCCCCTGGAATAACATCAATGGCAATTATAAGAATAATGCTGATAATAGTACAAATTTTGTATGTATGTTTTCAGCCCTACAAAACCATAACTATAGAAGTTTAAATTTATACGTAAAGCTAGATATTTGTAGAAATATCTATATTGATATATAACTATCTATTTATATAGCTAGATATATATCTATGCAGTAACATACATTAGATAGATAGATAGATAGACTGTATATAAGCCTGCAAGTCTTGCACTTGAAGCAGCTTTATGATGTCATTAAGGCTCGATGGTGACACGCGCACCCGGAACAAGGACCACAGGTTGTTAGCGGCCATTTTTCCATCAGTCTCCACTGGAGCTAGAAGTGAGCAGACAGATACTCCTATAGACGCTGCTGGAGCCAGATCATTTGTCTCTGTGATGGACAACGTTTGAAATTCGCCCTTAAGCGGGAGACGGCAGCCTACAACAGTCAAATTGATCGCTGCTTATCACTTCTTTTGTGGTAGGTACAGTTATTCCAGATAGGGGAATGGGTAGGTTAAGTTATTCCAGGGAGGGGAATGCTTATGGGCAAGGCATTATGCTTGATCGGAGGCGGATGAAGTGGCAAAAAAGGCTCGGCCTACACCATGACCATGCCAATCGTCAACCCAAAGTGAATATGAGCCACACAGGTTGGTTGAAATAGCGCAACATGAATGATGGAACCTGGATCCAAGCGTCCCAGGATGCATTTCAGCGAAAACGTTCAACAATGTTCAGCGTGACCAATGTTTCTATCTTGGTAAATGAAATCGCATGATGTATGGAGTGTTTTTGACATATCTTGTCTCAGGATTTGCTTGCAGTCCTACCATATCCCACAAAATGCAGAAGTGCAGTCAATGCAGCTTTTTACCTAAAATGGTAAAAATTGGTCAAAGCCTCATGCGGTTTATTACCTGCCCCTGGAATAACATCAATGGCAATTATAAGAATAATTCTGATAATAGTACAAATTTTGTATGTATGTTTTCAGCCCTACAAAACCATAACTATAGAAGTTTAAATTTATACGTAAAGCTAGATATTTGTAGAAATATCTATATTGATATATAACTATCTATTTATATAGCTAGATATATATCTATGCAGTAACATACATTAGATAGATAGATAGATAGATAGATAGATAGATAGATAGATAGATAGATAGACTGTATATAGGCCTGCAAGTCTTGCACTTGAAGCAGCTTTATGATGTCATTAAGGCTCGATGGTGACACGCGCACCCGGAACAAGGACCACAGGTTGTTAGCGGCCATTTTTCCATCAGTCTCCACTGGAGCTAGAAGTGAGCAGACAGATACTCCTATAGACGCTGCTGGAGCCAGATCATTTGTCTCTGTGATGGACAACGTTTGAAATTCGCCCTTAAGCGGGAGACGGCAGCCTACAACAGTCAAATTGATCGCTGCTTATCACTTCTTTTGTGGTAGGTACAGTTATTCCAGATAGGGGAATGGGTAGGTTAAGTTATTCCAGGGAGGGGAATGCTTATGGGCAAGGCATTATGCTTGATCGGAGGCGGATGAAGTGGCAAAAAAGGCTCGGCCTACACCATGACCATGCCAATCGTCAACCCAAAGTGAATATGAGCCACACAGGTTGGTTGAAATAGCGCAACATGAATGATGGAACCTGGATCCAAGCGTCCCAGGATGCATTGCAGCGAAAACGTTCAACAATGTTCAGCGTGACCAATGTTTCTATCTTGGAAAATGAAATTGCATGCTGTATGGAGTGTTTTTGACATATCTTGTCTCAGGATTTGCTTGCAGTCCTACCATATCCCACAAAATGCAGAAGTGCAGTCAATGCAGCTTTTTACCTAAAATGGTAAAAATTGGTCAAAGCCTCATGCGGTTTATTACCTGCCCCTGGAATAACATCAATGGCAATTATAAGAATAATGCTGATAATAATACAAATTTTGTATGTATGTTTTCAGCCCTACAAAACCATAACTATAGAAGTTTAAATTTATACGTAAAGCTAGATATTTGTAGAAATATCTATATTGATATATAACTATCTATTTATATAGCTAGATATATATCTATGCAGTAACATACATTAGATAGATAGATAGATAGACTGTATATAAGCCTGCAAGTCTTGCACTTGAAGCAGCTTTATGATGTCATTAAGGCTCGATGGTGACACGCGCACCCGGAACAAGGACCACAGGTTGTTAGCGGCCATTTTTCCATCAGTCTCCACTGGAGCTAGAAGTGAGCAGACAGATACTCCTATAGACGCTGCTGGAGCCAGATCATTTGTCTCTGTGATGGACAACGTTTGAAATTCGCCCTTAAGCGGGAGACGGCAGCCTACAACAGTCAAATTGATCGCTGCTTATCACTTCTTTTGTGGTAGGTACAGTTATTCCAGATAGGGGAATGGGTAGGTTAAGTTATTCCAGGGAGGGGAATGCTTATGGGCAAGGCATTATGCTTGATCGGAGGCGGATGAAGTGGCAAAAAAGGCTCGGCCTACACCATGACCATGCCAATCGTCAACCCAAAGTGAATATGAGCCACACAGGTTGGTTGAAATAGCGCAACATGAATGATGGAACCTGGATCCAAGCGTCCCAGGATGCATTTCAGCGAAAACGTTCAACAATGTTCAGCGTGACCAATGTTTCTATCTTGGTAAATGAAATCGCATGATGTATGGAGTGTTTTTGACATATCTTGTCTCAGGATTTGCTTGCAGTCCTACCATATCCCACAAAATGCAGAAGTGCAGTCAATGCAGCTTTTTACCTAAAATGGTAAAAATTGGTCAAAGCCTCATGCGGTTTATTACCTGCCCCTGGAATAACATCAATGGCAATTATAAGAATAATTCTGATAATAGTACAAATTTTGTATGTATGTTTTCAGCCCTACAAAACCATAACTATAGAAGTTTAAATTTATACGTAAAGCTAGATATTTGTAGAAATATCTATATTGATATATAACTATCTATTTATATAGCTAGATATATATCTATGCAGTAACATACATTAGATAGATAGATAGATAGACTGTATATAAGCCTGCAAGTCTTGCACTTGAAGCAGCTTTATGATGTCATTAAGGCTCGATGGTGACACGCGCACCCGGAACAAGGACCACAGGTTGTTAGCGGCCATTTTTCCATCAGTCTCCACTGGAGCTAGAAGTGAGCAGACAGATACTCCTATAGACGCTGCTGGAGCCAGATCATTTGTCTCTGTGATGGACAACGTTTGAAATTCGCCCTTAAGCGGGAGACGGCAGCCTACAACAGTCAAATTGATCGCTGCTTATCACTTCTTTTGTGGTAGGTACAGTTATTCCAGATAGGGGAATGGGTAGGTTAAGTTATTCCAGGGAGGGGAATGCTTATGGGCAAGGCATTATGCTTGATCGGAGGCGGATGAAGTGGCAAAAAAGGCTCGGCCTACACCATGACCATGCCAATCGTCAACCCAAAGTGAATATGAGCCACACAGGTTGGTTGAAATAGCGCAACATGAATGATGGAACCTGGATCCAAGCGTCCCAGGATGCATTTCAGCGAAAACGTTCAACAATGTTCAGCGTGACCAATGTTTCTATCTTGGTAAATGAAATCGCATGATGTATGGAGTGTTTTTGACATATCTTGTCTCAGGATTTGCTTGCAGTCCTACCATATCCCACAAAATGCAGAAGTGCAGTCAATGCAGCTTTTTACCTAAAATGGTAAAAATTGGTCAAAGCCTCATGCGGTTTATTACCTGCCCCTGGAATAACATCAATGGCAATTATAAGAATAATTCTGATAATAGTACAAATTTTGTATGTATGTTTTCAGCCCTACAAAACCATAACTATAGAAGTTTAAATTTATACGTAAAGCTAGATATTTGTAGAAATATCTATATTGATATATAACTATCTATTTATATAGCTAGATATATATCTATGCAGTAACATACATTAGATAGATAGATAGATAGACTGTATATAAGCCTGCAAGTCTTGCACTTGAAGCAGCTTTATGATGTCATTAAGGCTCGATGGTGACACGCGCACCCGGAACAAGGACCACAGGTTGTTAGCGGCCATTTTTCCATCAGTCTCCACTGGAGCTAGAAGTGAGCAGACAGATACTCCTATAGACGCTGCTGGAGCCAGATCATTTGTCTCTGTGATGGACAACGTTTGAAATTCGCCCTTAAGCGGGAGACGGCAGCCTACAACAGTCAAATTGATCGCTGCTTATCACTTCTTTTGTGGTAGGTACAGTTATTCCAGATAGGGGAATGGGTAGGTTAAGTTATTCCAGGGAGGGGAATGCTTATGGGCAAGGCATTATGCTTGATCGGAGGCGGATGAAGTGGCAAAAAAGGCTCGGCCTACACCATGACCATGCCAATCGTCAACCCAAAGTGAATATGAGCCACACAGGTTGGTTGAAATAGCGCAACATGAATGATGGAACCTGGATCCAAGCGTCCCAGGATGCATTTCAGCGAAAACGTTCAACAATGTTCAGCGTGACCAATGTTTCTATCTTGGAAAATGAAATTGCATGCTGTATGGAGTGTTTTTGACATATCTTGTCTCAGGATTTGCTTGCAGTCCTACCATATCCCACAAAATGCAGAAGTGCAGTCAATGCAGCTTTTTACCTAAAATGGTAAAAATTGGTCAAAGCCTCATGCGGTTTATTACCTGCCCCTGGAATAACATCAATGGCAATTATAAGAATAATGCTGATAATAGTACAAATTTTGTATGTATGTTTTCAGCCCTACAAAACCATAACTATAGAAGTTTAAATTTATACGTAAAGCTAGATATTTGTAGAAATATCTATATTGATATATAACTATCTATTTATATAGCTAGATATATATCTATGCAGTAACATACATTAGATAGATAGATAGATAGATAGATAGACTGTATATAAGCCTGCAAGTCTTGCACTTGAAGCAGCTTTATGATGTCATTAAGGCTCGATGGTGACACGCGCACCCGGAACAAGGACCACAGGTTGTTAGCGGCCATTTTTCCATCAGTCTCCACTGGAGCTAGAAGTGAGCAGACAGATACTCCTATAGACGCTGCTGGAGCCAGATCATTTGTCTCTGTGATGGACAACGTTTGAAATTCGCCCTTAAGCGGGAGACGGCAGCCTACAACAGTCAAATTGATCGCTGCTTATCACTTCTTTTGTGGTAGGTACAGTTATTCCAGATAGGGGAATGGGTAGGTTAAGTTATTCCAGGGAGGGGAATGCTTATGGGCAAGGCATTATGCTTGATCGGAGGCGGATGAAGTGGCAAAAAAGGCTCGGCCTACACCATGACCATGCCAATCGTCAACCCAAAGTGAATATGAGCCACACAGGTTGGTTGAAATAGCGCAACATGAATGATGGAACCTGGATCCAAGCGTCCCAGGATGCATTGCAGCGAAAACGTTCAACAATGTTCAGCGTGACCAATGTTTCTATCTTGGAAAATGAAATAGCATGCTGTATGGAGTGTTTTTGACATATCTTGTCTCAGGATTTGCTTGCAGTCCTACCATATCCCACAAAATGCAGAAGTGCAGTCAATGCAGCTTTTTACCTAAAATGGTAAAAATTGGTCAAAGCCTCATGCGGTTTATTACCTGCCCCTGGAATAACATCAATGGCAATTATAAGAATAATTCTGATAATAGTACAAATTTTGTATGTATGTTTTCAGCCCTACAAAACCATAACTATAGAAGTTTAAATTTATACGTAAAGCTAGATATTTGTAGAAATATCTATATTGATATATAACTATCTATTTATATAGCTAGATATATATCTATGCAGTAACATACATTAGATAGATAGATAGATAGATAGATAGACTGTATATAAGCCTGCAAGTCTTGCACTTGAAGCAGCTTTATGATGTCATTAAGGCTCGATGGTGACACGCGCACCCGGAACAAGGACCACAGGTTGTTAGCGGCCATTTTTCCATCAGTCTCCACTGGAGCTAGAAGTGAGCAGACAGATACTCCTATAGACGCTGCTGGAGCCAGATCATTTGTCTCTGTGATGGACAACGTTTGAAATTCGCCCTTAAGCGGGAGACGGCAGCCTACAACAGTCAAATTGATCGCTGCTTATCACTTCTTTTGTGGTAGGTACAGTTATTCCAGATAGGGGAATGGGTAGGTTAAGTTATTCCAGGGAGGGGAATGCTTATGGGCAAGGCATTATGCTTGATCGGAGGCGGATGAAGTGGCAAAAAAGGCTCGGCCTACACCATGACCATGCCAATCGTCAACCCAAAGTGAATATGAGCCACACAGGTTGGTTGAAATAGCGCAACATGAATGATGGAACCTGGATCCAAGCGTCCCAGGATGCATTTCAGCGAAAACGTTCAACAATGTTCAGCGTGACCAATGTTTCTATCTTGGAAAATGAAATTGCATGATGTATGGAGTGTTTTTGACATATCTTGTCTCAGGATTTGCTTGCAGTCCTACCATATCCCACAAAATGCAGAAGTGCAGTCAATGCAGCTTTTTACCTAAAATGGTAAAAATTGGTCAAAGCCTCATGCGGTTTATTACCTGCCCCTGGAATAACATCAATGGCAATTATAAGAATAATGCTGATAATAGTACAAATTTTGTATGTATGTTTTCAGCCCTACAAAACCATAACTATAGAAGTTTAAATTTATACGTAAAGCTAGATATTTGTAGAAATATCTATATTGATATATAACTATCTATTTATATAGCTAGATATATATCTATGCAGTAACATACATTAGATAGATAGATAGATAGATAGATAGATAGATAGATAGATAGATAGATAGATAGACTGTATATAAGCCTGCAAGTCTTGCACTTGAAGCAGCTTTATGATGTCATTAAGGCTCGATGGTGACACGCGCACCCGGAACAAGGACCACAGGTTGTTAGCGGCCATTTTTCCATCAGTCTCCACTGGAGCTAGAAGTGAGCAGACAGATACTCCTATAGACGCTGCTGGAGCCAGATCATTTGTCTCTGTGATGGACAACGTTTGAAATTCGCCCTTAAGCGGGAGACGGCAGCCTACAACAGTCAAATTGATCGCTGCTTATCACTTCTTTTGTGGTAGGTACAGTTATTCCAGATAGGGGAATGGGTAGGTTAAGTTATTCCAGGGAGGGGAATGCTTATGGGCAAGGCATTATGCTTGATCGGAGGCGGATGAAGTGGCAAAAAAGGCTCGGCCTACACCATGACCATGCCAATCGTCAACCCAAAGTGAATATGAGCCACACAGGTTGGTTGAAATAGCGCAACATGAATGATGGAACCTGGATCCAAGCGTCCCAGGATGCATTTCAGCGAAAACGTTCAACAATGTTCAGCGTGACCAATGTTTCTATCTTGGAAAATGAAATTGCATGATGTATGGAGTGTTTTTGACATATCTTGTCTCAGGATTTGCTTGCAGTCCTACCATATCCCACAAAATGCAGAAGTGCAGTCAATGCAGCTTTTTACCTAAAATGGTAAAAATTGGTCAAAGCCTCATGCGGTTTATTACCTGCCCCTGGAATAACATCAATGGCAATTATAAGAATAATGCTGATAATAGTACAACTTTTGTATGTATGTTTTCAGCCCTACAAAACCATAACTATAGAAGTTTAAATTTATACGTAAAGCTAGATATTTGTAGAAATATCTATATTGATATATAACTATCTATTTATATAGCTATATATATATCTATGCAGTAACATACATTAGATAGATAGATAGATAGATAGATAGATAGATAGATAGATAGATAGACTGTATATAAGCCTGCAAGTCTTGCACTTGAAGCAGCTTTATGATGTCATTAAGGCTCGATGGTGACACGCGCACCCGAAACAAGGACCACAGGTTGTTAGCGGCCATTTTTCCATCAGTCTCCACTGGAGCTAGAAGTGAGCAGACAGATACTCCTATAGACGCTGCTGGAGCCAGATCATTTGTCTCTGTGATGGACAACATTTGAAATTCACCCTTAAGCGGGAGACGGCAGCCTACAACAGTCAAATTGATCGCTGCTTATCACTTCTTTTGTGGTAGGTACAGTTATTCCAGATAGGGGAATGGGTAGGTTAAGTTATTCCAGGGAGGGGAATGCTTATGGGCAAGGCATTATGCTTGATCGGAGGCGGATGAAGTGGCAAAAAAGGCTCGGCCTACACCATGACCATGCCAATCGTCAACCCAAAGTGAATATGAGCCACACAGGTTGGTTGAAATAGCGCAACATGAATGATGGAACCTGGATCCAAGCGTCCCAGGATGCATTTCAGCGAAAACGTTCAACAATGTTCAGCGTGACCAATGTTTCTATCTTGGAAAATGAAATTGCATGATGTATGGAGTGTTTTTGACATATCTTGTCTCAGGATTTGCTTGCAGTCCTACCATATCCCACAAAATGCAGAAGTGCAGTCAATGCAGCTTTTTACCTAAAATGGTAAAAATTGGTCAAAGCCTCATGCGGTTTATTACCTGCCCCTGGAATAACATCAATGGCAATTATAAGAATAATGCTGATAATAGTACAAATTTTGTATGTATGTTTTCAGCCCTACAAAACCATAACTATAGAAGTTTAAATTTATACGTAAAGCTAGATATTTGTAGAAATATCTATATTGATATATAACTATCTATTTATATAGCTAGATATATATCTATGCAGTAACATACATTAGATAGATAGATAGATAGACTGTATATAAGCCTGCAAGTCTTGCACTTGAAGCAGCTTTATGATGTCATTAAGGCTCGATGGTGACACGCGCACCCGAAACAAGGACCACAGGTTGTTAGCGGCCATTTTTCCATCAGTCTCCACTGGAGCTAGAAGTGAGCAGACAGATACTCCTATAGACGCTGCTGGAGCCAGATCATTTGTCTCTGTGATGGACAACGTTTGAAATTCGCCCTTAAGCGGGAGACGGCAGCCTACAACAGTCAAATTGATCGCTGCTTATCACTTCTTTTGTGGTAGGTACAGTTATTCCAGATAGGGGAATGGGTAGGTTAAGTTATTCCAGGGAGGGGAATGCTTATGGGCAAGGCATTATGCTTGATCGGAGGCGGATGAAGTGGCAAAAAAGGCTCGGCCTACACCATGACCATGCCAATCGTCAACCCAAAGTGAATATGAGCCACACAGGTTGGTTGAAATAGCGCAACATGAATGATGGAACCTGGATCCAAGCGTCCCAGGATGCATTTCAGCGAAAACGTTCAACAATGTTCAGCGTGACCAATGTTTCTATCTTGGAAAATGAAATTGCATGATGTATGGAGTGTTTTTGACATATCTTGTCTCAGGATTTGCTTGCAGTCCTACCATATCCCACAAAATGCAGAAGTGCAGTCAATGCAGCTTTTTACCTAAAATGGTAAAAATTGGTCAAAGCCTCATGCGGTTTATTACCTGCCCGTGGAATAACATCAATGGCAATTATAAGAATAATTCTGATAATAGTACAAATTTTGTATGTATGTTTTCAGCCCTACAAAACCATAACTATAGAAGTTTAAATTTATACGTAAAGCTAGATATTTGTAGAAATATCTATATTGATATATAACTATCTATTTATATAGCTAGATATATATCTATGCAGTAACATACATTAGATAGATAGATAGATAGATAGATAGACTGTATATAAGCCTGCAAGTCTTGCACTTGAAGCAGCTTTATGATGTCATTAAGGCTCGATGGTGACACGCGCACCCGGAACAAGGACCACAGGTTGTTAGCGGCCATTTTTCCATCAGTCTCCACTGGAGCTAGAAGTGAGCAGACAGATACTCCTATAGACGCTGCTGGAGCCAGATCATTTGTCTCTGTGATGGACAACGTTTGAAATTCGCCCTTAAGCGGGAGACGGCAGCCTACAACAGTCAAATTGATCGCTGCTTATCACTTCTTTTGTGGTAGGTACAGTTATTCCAGATAGGGGAATGGGTAGGTTAAGTTATTCCAGGGAGGGGAATGCTTATGGGCAAGGCATTATGCTTGATCGGAGGCGGATGAAGTGGCAAAAAAGGCTCGGCCTACACCATGACCATGCCAATCGTCAACCCAAAGTGAATATGAGCCACACAGGTTGGTTGAAATAGCGCAACATGAATGATCGAACCTGGATCCAAGCGTCCCAGGATGCATTTCAGCGAAAACGTTCAACAATGTTCAGCGTGACCAATGTTTCTATCTTGGAAAATGAAATTGCATGATGTATGGAGTGTTTTTGACATATCTTGTCTCAGGATTTGCTTGCAGTCCTACCATATCCCACAAAATGCAGAAGTGCAGTCAATGCAGCTTTTTACCTAAAATGGTAAAAATTGGTCAAAGCCTCATGCGGTTTATTACCTGCCCGTGGAATAACATCAATGGCAATTATAAGAATAATGCTGATAATAGTACAAATTTTGTATGTATGTTTTCAGCCCTACAAAACCATAACTATAGAAGTTTAAATTTATACGTAAAGCTAGATATTTGTAGAAATATCTATATTGATATATAACTATCTATTTATATAGCTAGATATATATCTATGCAGTAACATACATTAGATAGATAGATAGATAGATAGATAGACTGTATATAAGCCTGCAAGTCTTGCACTTGAAGCAGCTTTATGATGTCATTAAGGCTCGATGGTGACACGCGCACCCGGAACAAGGACCACAGGTTGTTAGCGGCCATTTTTCCATCAGTCTCCACTGGAGCTAGAAGTGAGCAGACAGATACTCCTATAGACGCTGCTGGAGCCAGATCATTTGTCTCTGTGATGGACAACGTTTGAAATTCGCCCTTAAGCGGGAGACGGCAGCCTACAACAGTCAAATTGATCGCTGCTTATCACTTCTTTTGTGGTAGGTACAGTTATTCCAGATAGGGGAATGGGTAGGTTAAGTTATTCCAGGGAGGGGAATGCTTATGGGCAAGGCATTATGCTTGATCGGAGGCGGATGAAGTGGCAAAAAAGGCTCGGCCTACACCATGACCATGCCAATCGTCAACCCAAAGTGAATATGAGCCACACAGGTTGGTTGAAATAGCGCAACATGAATGATCGAACCTGGATCCAAGCGTCCCAGGATGCATTTCAGCGAAAACGTTCAACAATGTTCAGCGTGACCAATGTTTCTATCTTGGAAAATGAAATTGCATGATGTATGGAGTGTTTTTGACATATCTTGTCTCAGGATTTGCTTGCAGTCCTACCATATCCCACAAAATGCAGAAGTGCAGTCAATGCAGCTTTTTACCTAAAATGGTAAAAATTGGTCAAAGCCTCATGCGGTTTATTACCTGCCCCTGGAATAACATCAATGGCAATTATAAGAATAATGCTGATAATAGTACAAATTTTGTATGTATGTTTTCAGCCCTACAAAACCATAACTATAGAAGTTTAAATTTATACGTAAAGCTAGATATTTGTAGAAATATCTATATTGATATATAACTATCTATTTATATAGCTAGATATATATCTATGCAGTAACATACATTAGATAGATAGATAGATAGATAGATAGATAGATAGATAGATAGATAGACTGTATATAAGCCTGCAAGTCCTGCACTTGAAGCAGCTTTATGATGTCATTAAGGCTCGATGGTGACACGCGCACCCGAAACAAGGACCACAGGTTGTTAGCGGCCATTTTTCCATCAGTCTCCACTGGAGCTAGAAGTGAGCAGACAGATACTCCTATAGACGCTGCTGGAGCCAGATCATTTGTCTCTGTGATGGACAACGTTTGAAATTCGCCCTTAAGCGGGAGACGGCAGCCTACAACAGTCAAATTGATCGCTGCTTATCACTTCTTTTGTGGTAGGTACAGTTATTCCAGATAGGGGAATGGGTAGGTTAAGTTATTCCAGGGAGGGGAATGCTTATGGGCAAGGCATTATGCTTGATCGGAGGCGGATGAAGTGGCAAAAAAGGCTCGGCCTACACCATGACCATGCCAATCGTCAACCCAAAGTGAATATGAGCCACACAGGTTGGTTGAAATAGCGCAACATGAATGATGGAACCTGGATCCAAGCGTCCCAGGATGCATTTCAGCGAAAACGTTCAACAATGTTCAGCGTGACCAATGTTTCTATCTTGGAAAATGAAATTGCATGATGTATGGAGTGTTTTTGACATATCTTGTCTCAGGATTTGCTTGCAGTCCTACCATATCCCACAAAATGCAGAAGTGCAGTCAATGCAGCTTTTTACCTAAAATGGTAAAAATTGGTCAAAGCCTCATGCGGTTTATTACCTGCCCCTGGAATAACATCAATGGCAATTATAAGAATAATGCTGATAATAGTACAACTTTTGTATGTATGTTTTCAGCCCTACAAAACCATAACTATAGAAGTTTAAATTTATACGTAAAGCTAGATATTTGTAGAAATATCTATATTGATATATAACTATCTATTTATATAGCTAGATATATATCTATGCAGTAACATACATTAGATAGATAGATAGATAGATCGATAGACTGTATATAAGCCTGCAAGTCTTGCACTTGAAGCAGCTTTATGATGTCATTAAGGCTCGATGGTGACACGCGCACCCGAAACAAGGACCACAGGTTGTTAGCGGCCATTTTTCCATCAGTCTCCACTGGAGCTAGAAGTGAGCAGACAGATACTCCTATAGACGCTGCTGGAGCCAGATCATTTGTCTCTGTGATGGACAACGTTTGAAATTCACCCTTAAGCGGGAGACGGCAGCCTACAACAGTCAAATTGATCGCTGCTTATCACTTCTTTTGTGGTAGGTACAGTTATTCCAGATAGGGGAATGGGTAGGTTAAGTTATTCCAGGGAGGGGAATGCTTATGGGCAAGGCATTATGCTTGATCGGAGGCGGATGAAGTGGCAAAAAAGGCTCGGCCTACACCATGACCATGCCAATCGTCAACCCAAAGTGAATATGAGCCACACAGGTTGGTTGAAATAGCGCAACATGAATGATGGAACCTGGATCCAAGCGTCCCAGGATGCATTTCAGCGAAAACGTTCAACAATGTTCAGCGTGACCAATGTTTCTATCTTGGAAAATGAAATTGCATGATGTATGGAGTGTTTTTGACATATCTTGTCTCAGGATTTGCTTGCAGTCCTACCATATCCCACAAAATGCAGAAGTGCAGTCAATGCAGCTTTTTACCTAAAATGGTAAAAATTGGTCAAAGCCTCATGCGGTTTATTACCTGCCCCTGGAATAACATCAATGGCAATTATAAGAATAATGCTGATAATAGTACAAATTTTGTATGTATGTTTTCAGCCCTACAAAACCATAACTATAGAAGTTTAAATTTATACGTAAAGCTAGATATTTGTAGAAATATCTATATTGATATATAACTATCTATTTATATAGCTAGATATATATCTATGCAGTAACATACATTAGATAGATAGATAGATAGATAGATAGACTGTATATAAGCCTGCAAGTCTTGCACTTGAAGCAGCTTTATGATGTCATTAAGGCTCGATGGTGACACGCGCACCCGAAACAAGGACCACAGGTTGTTAGCGGCCATTTTTCCATCAGTCTCCACTGGAGCTAGAAGTGAGCAGACAGATACTCCTATAGACGCTGCTGGAGCCAGATCATTTGTCTCTGTGATGGACAACGTTTGAAATTCGCCCTTAAGCGGGAGACGGCAGCCTACAACAGTCAAATTGATCGCTGCTTATCACTTCTTTTGTGGTAGGTACAGTTATTCCAGATAGGGGAATGGGTAGGTTAAGTTATTCCAGGGAGGGGAATGCTTATGGGCAAGGCATTATGCTTGATCGGAGGCGGATGAAGTGGCAAAAAAGGCTCGGCCTACACCATGACCATGCCAATCGTCAACCCAAAGTGAATATGAGCCACACAGGTTGGTTGAAATAGCGCAACATGAATGATGGAACCTGGATCCAAGCGTCCCAGGATGCATTTCAGCGAAAACGTTCAACAATGTTCAGCGTGACCAATGTTTCTATCTTGGAAAATGAAATTGCATGATGTATGGAGTGTTTTTGACATATCTTGTCTCAGGATTTGCTTGCAGTCCTACCATATCCCACAAAATGCAGAAGTGCAGTCAATGCAGCTTTTTACCTAAAATGGTAAAAATTGGTCAAAGCCTCATGCGGTTTATTACCTGCCCCTGGAATAACATCAATGGCAATTATAAGAATAATTCTGATAATAGTACAAATTTTGTATGTATGTTTTCAGCCCTACAAAACCATAACTATAGAAGTTTAAATTTATACGTAAAGCTAGATATTTGTAGAAATATCTATATTGATATATAACTATCTATTTATATAGCTAGATATATATCTATGCAGTAACATACATTAGATAGATAGATAGATAGATAGATAGATAGATAGATAGATAGATAGATAGATAGATAGACTGTATATAAGCCTGCAAGTCTTGCACTTGAAGCAGCTTTATGATGTCATTAAGGCTCGATGGTGACACGCGCACCCGGAACAAGGACCACAGGTTGTTAGCGGCCATTTTTCCATCAGTCTCCACTGGAGCTAGAAGTGAGCAGACAGATACTCCTATAGACGCTGCTGGAGCCAGATCATTTGTCTCTGTGATGGACAACGTTTGAAATTCGCCCTTAAGCGGGAGACGGCAGCCTACAACAGTCAAATTGATCGCTGCTTATCACTTCTTTTGTGGTAGGTACAGTTATTCCAGATAGGGGAATGGGTAGGTTAAGTTATTCCAGGGAGGGGAATGCTTATGGGCAAGGCATTATGCTTGATCGGAGGCGGATGAAGTGGCAAAAAAGGCTCGGCCTACACCATGACCATGCCAATCGTCAACCCAAAGTGAATATGAGCCACACAGGTTGGTTGAAATAGCGCAACATGAATGATCGAACCTGGATCCAAGCGTCCCAGGATGCATTTCAGCGAAAACGTTCAACAATGTTCAGCGTGACCAATGTTTCTATCTTGGAAAATGAAATTGCATGATGTATGGAGTGTTTTTGACATATCTTGTCTCAGGATTTGCTTGCAGTCCTACCATATCCCACAAAATGCAGAAGTGCAGTCAATGCAGCTTTTTACCTAAAATGGTAAAAATTGGTCAAAGCCTCATGCGGTTTATTACCTGCCCCTGGAATAACATCAATGGCAATTATAAGAATAATGCTGATAATAGTACAAATTTTGTATGTATGTTTTCAGCCCTACAAAACCATAACTATAGAAGTTTAAATTTATACGTAAAGCTAGATATTTGTAGAAATATCTATATTGATATATAACTATCTATTTATATAGCTAGATATATATCTATGCAGTAACATACATTAGATAGATAGATAGATAGATAGATAGATAGATAGATAGACTGTATATAAGCCTGCAAGTCTTGCACTTGAAGCAGCTTTATGATGTCATTAAGGCTCGATGGTGACACGCGCACCCGAAACAAGGACCACAGGTTGTTAGCGGCCATTTTTCCATCAGTCTCCACTGGAGCTAGAAGTGAGCAGACAGATACTCCTATAGACGCTGCTGGAGCCAGATCATTTGTCTCTGTGATGGACAACGTTTGAAATTCGCCCTTAAGCGGGAGACGGCAGCCTACAACAGTCAAATTGATCGCTGCTTATCACTTCTTTTGTGGTAGGTACAGTTATTCCAGATAGGGGAATGGGTAGGTTAAGTTATTCCAGGGAGGGGAATGCTTATGGGCAAGGCATTATGCTTGATCGGAGGCGGATGAAGTGGCAAAAAAGGCTCGGCCTACACCATGACCATGCCAATCGTCAACCCAAAGTGAATATGAGCCACACAGGTTGGTTGAAATAGCGCAACATGAATGATGGAACCTGGATCCAAGCGTCCCAGGATGCATTTCAGCGAAAACGTTCAACAATGTTCAGCGTGACCAATGTTTCTATCTTGGAAAATGAAATTGCATGATGTATGGAGTGTTTTTGACATATCTTGTCTCAGGATTTGCTTGCAGTCCTACCATATCCCACAAAATGCAGAAGTGCAGTCAATGCAGCTTTTTACCTAAAATGGTAAAAATTGGTCAAAGCCTCATGCGGTTTATTACCTGCCCCTGGAATAACATCAATGGCAATTATAAGAATAATGCTGATAATAGTACAACTTTTGTATGTATGTTTTCAGCCCTACAAAACCATAACTATAGAAGTTTAAATTTATACGTAAAGCTAGATATTTGTAGAAATATCTATATTGATATATAACTATCTATTTATATAGCTAGATATATATCTATGCAGTAACATACATTAGATAGATAGATAGATAGATAGATAGATAGATAGATAGATAGATAGATAGACTGTATATAAGCCTGCAAGTCTTGCACTTGAAGCAGCTTTATGATGTGATTAAGGCTCGATGGTGACACGCGCACCCGAAACAAGGACCACAGGTTGTTAGCGGCCATTTTTCCATCAGTCTCCACTGGAGCTAGAAGTGAGCAGACAGATACTCCTATAGACGCTGCTGGAGCCAGATCATTTGTCTCTGTGATGGACAACGTTTGAAATTCGCCCTTAAGCGGGAGACGGCAGCCTACAACAGTCAAATTGATCGCTGCTTATCACTTCTTTTGTGGTAGGTACAGTTATTCCAGATAGGGGAATGGGTAGGTTAAGTTATTCCAGGGAGGGGAATGCTTATGGGCAAGGCATTATGCTTGATCGGAGGCGGATGAAGTGGCAAAAAAGGCTCGGCCTACACCATGACCATGCCAATCGTCAACCCAAAGTGAATATGAGCCACACAGGTTGGTTGAAATAGCGCAACATGAATGATGGAACCTGGATCCAAGCGTCCCAGGATGCATTTCAGCGAAAACGTTCAACAATGTTCAGCGTGACCAATGTTTCTATCTTGGAAAATGAAATTGCATGATGTATGGAGTGTTTTTGACATATCTTGTCTCAGGATTTGCTTGCAGTCCTACCATATCCCACAAAATGCAGAAGTGCAGTCAATGCAGCTTTTTACCTAAAATGGTAAAAATTGGTCAAAGCCTCATGCGGTTTATTACCTGCCCCTGGAATAACATCAATGGCAATTATAAGAATAATGCTGATAATAGTACAAATTTTGTATGTATGTTTTCAGCCCTACAAAACCATAACTATAGAAGTTTAAATTTATACGTAAAGCTAGATATTTGTAGAAATATCTATATTGATATATAACTATCTATTTATATAGCTAGATATATATCTATGCAGTAACATACATTAGATAGATAGATAGATAGATAGATAGACTGTATATAAGCCTGCAAGTCTTGCACTTGAAGCAGCTTTATGATGTCATTAAGGCTCGATGGTGACACGCGCACCCGAAACAAGGACCACAGGTTGTTAGCGGCCATTTTTCCATCAGTCTCCACTGGAGCTAGAAGTGAGCAGACAGATACTCCTATAGACGCTGCTGGAGCCAGATCATTTGTCTCTGTGATGGACAACGTTTGAAATTCGCCCTTAAGCGGGAGACGGCAGCCTACAACAGTCAAATTGATCGCTGCTTATCACTTCTTTTGTGGTAGGTACAGTTATTCCAGATAGGGGAATGGGTAGGTTAAGTTATTCCAGGGAGGGGAATGCTTATGGGCAAGGCATTATGCTTGATCGGAGGCGGATGAAGTGGCAAAAAAGGCTCGGCCTACACCATGACCATGCCAATCGTCAACCCAAAGTGAATATGAGCCACACAGGTTGGTTGAAATAGCGCAACATGAATGATGGAACCTGGATCCAAGCGTCCCAGGATGCATTTCAGCGAAAACGTTCAACAATGTTCAGCGTGACCAATGTTTCTATCTTGGAAAATGAAATTGCATGATGTATGGAGTGTTTTTGACATATCTTGTCTCAGGATTTGCTTGCAGTCCTACCATATCCCACAAAATGCAGAAGTGCAGTCAATGCAGCTTTTTACCTAAAATGGTAAAAATTGGTCAAAGCCTCATGCGGTTTATTACCTGCCCCTGGAATAACATCAATGGCAATTATAAGAATAATGCTGATAATAGTACAAATTTTGTATGTATGTTTTCAGCCCTACAAAACCATAACTATAGAAGTTTAAATTTATACGTAAAGCTAGATATTTGTAGAAATATCTATATTGATATATAACTATCTATTTATATAGCTAGATATATATCTATGCAGTAACATACATTAGATAGATAGATAGATAGATAGATAGATAGATAGATAGATAGACTGTATATAAGCCTGCAAGTCCTGCACTTGAAGCAGCTTTATGATGTCATTAAGGCTCGATGGTGACACGCGCACCCGAAACAAGGACCACAGGTTGTTAGCGGCCATTTTTCCATCAGTCTCCACTGGAGCTAGAAGTGAGCAGACAGATACTCCTATAGACGCTGCTGGAGCCAGATCATTTGTCTCTGTGATGGACAACGTTTGAAATTCGCCCTTAAGCGGGAGACGGCAGCCTACAACAGTCAAATTGATCGCTGCTTATCACTTCTTTTGTGGTAGGTACAGTTATTCCAGATAGGGGAATGGGTAGGTTAAGTTATTCCAGGGAGGGGAATGCTTATGGGCAAGGCATTATGCTTGATCGGAGGCGGATGAAGTGGCAAAAAAGGCTCGGCCTACACCATGACCATGCCAATCGTCAACCCAAAGTGAATATGAGCCACACAGGTTGGTTGAAATAGCGCAACATGAATGATGGAACCTGGATCCAAGCGTCCCAGGATGCATTTCAGCGAAAACGTTCAACAATGTTCAGCGTGACCAATGTTTCTATCTTGGAAAATGAAATTGCATGATGTATGGAGTGTTTTTGACATATCTTGTCTCAGGATTTGCTTGCAGTCCTACCATATCCCACAAAATGCAGAAGTGCAGTCAATGCAGCTTTTTACCTAAAATGGTAAAAATTGGTCAAAGCCTCATGCGGTTTATTACCTGCCCCTGGAATAACATCAATGGCAATTATAAGAATAATGCTGATAATAGTACAACTTTTGTATGTATGTTTTCAGCCCTACAAAACCATAACTATAGAAGTTTAAATTTATACGTAAAGCTAGATATTTGTAGAAATATCTATATTGATATATAACTATCTATTTATATAGCTAGATATATATCTATGCAGTAACATACATTAGATAGATAGATAGATAGATAGATAGATAGATAGATAGATAGATAGATAGATAGATAGACTGTATATAAGCCTGCAAGTCTTGCACTTGAAGCAGCTTTATGATGTCATTAAGGCTCGATGGTGACACGCGCACCCGAAACAAGGACCACAGGTTGTTAGCGGCCATTTTTCCATCAGTCTCCACTGGAGCTAGAAGTGAGCAGACAGATACTCCTATAGACGCTGCTGGAGCCAGATCATTTGTCTCTGTGATGGACAACGTTTGAAATTCACCCTTAAGCGGGAGACGGCAGCCTACAACAGTCAAATTGATCGCTGCTTATCACTTCTTTTGTGGTAGGTACAGTTATTCCAGATAGGGGAATGGGTAGGTTAAGTTATTCCAGGGAGGGGAATGCTTATGGGCAAGGCATTATGCTTGATCGGAGGCGGATGAAGTGGCAAAAAAGGCTCGGCCTACACCATGACCATGCCAATCGTCAACCCAAAGTGAATATGAGCCACACAGGTTGGTTGAAATAGCGCAACATGAATGATGGAACCTGGATCCAAGCGTCCCAGGATGCATTTCAGCGAAAACGTTCAACAATGTTCAGCGTGACCAATGTTTCTATCTTGGAAAATGAAATTGCATGATGTATGGAGTGTTTTTGACATATCTTGTCTCAGGATTTGCTTGCAGTCCTACCATATCCCACAAAATGCAGAAGTGCAGTCAATGCAGCTTTTTACCTAAAATGGTAAAAATTGGTCAAAGCCTCATGCGGTTTATTACCTGCCCCTGGAATAACATCAATGGCAATTATAAGAATAATGCTGATAATAGTACAAATTTTGTATGTATGTTTTCAGCCCTACAAAACCATAACTATAGAAGTTTAAATTTATACGTAAAGCTAGATATTTGTAGAAATATCTATATTGATATATAACTATCTATTTATATAGCTAGATATATATCTATGCAGTAACATACATTAGATAGATAGATAGATAGATAGACTGTATATAAGCCTGCAAGTCTTGCACTTGAAGCAGCTTTATGATGTCATTAAGGCTCGATGGTGACACGCGCACCCGAAACAAGGACCACAGGTTGTTAGCGGCCATTTTTCCATCAGTCTCCACTGGAGCTAGAAGTGAGCAGACAGATACTCCTATAGACGCTGCTGGAGCCAGATCATTTGTCTCTGTGATGGACAACGTTTGAAATTCGCCCTTAAGCGGGAGACGGCAGCCTACAACAGTCAAATTGATCGCTGCTTATCACTTCTTTTGTGGTAGGTACAGTTATTCCAGATAGGGGAATGGGTAGGTTAAGTTATTCCAGGGAGGGGAATGCTTATGGGCAAGGCATTATGCTTGATCGGAGGCGGATGAAGTGGCAAAAAAGGCTCGGCCTACACCATGACCATGCCAATCGTCAACCCAAAGTGAATATGAGCCACACAGGTTGGTTGAAATAGCGCAACATGAATGATGGAACCTGGATCCAAGCGTCCCAGGATGCATTTCAGCGAAAACGTTCAACAATGTTCAGCGTGACCAATGTTTCTATCTTGGAAAATGAAATTGCATGATGTATGGAGTGTTTTTGACATATCTTGTCTCAGGATTTGCTTGCAGTCCTACCATATCCCACAAAATGCAGAAGTGCAGTCAATGCAGCTTTTTACCTAAAATGGTAAAAATTGGTCAAAGCCTCATGCGGTTTATTACCTGCCCCTGGAATAACATCAATGGCAATTATAAGAATAATTCTGATAATAGTACAAATTTTGTATGTATGTTTTCAGCCCTACAAAACCATAACTATAGAAGTTTAAATTTATACGTAAAGCTAGATATTTGTAGAAATATCTATATTGATATATAACTATCTATTTATATAGCTAGATATATATCTATGCAGTAACATACATTAGATAGATAGATAGATAGATAGATAGATAGATAGATAGATAGATAGATAGATAGACTGTATATAAGCCTGCAAGTCTTGCACTTGAAGCAGCTTTATGATGTCATTAAGGCTCGATGGTGACACGCGCACCCGGAACAAGGACCACAGGTTGTTAGCGGCCATTTTTCCATCAGTCTCCACTGGAGCTAGAAGTGAGCAGACAGATACTCCTATAGACGCTGCTGGAGCCAGATCATTTGTCTCTGTGATGGACAACGTTTGAAATTCGCCCTTAAGCGGGAGACGGCAGCCTACAACAGTCAAATTGATCGCTGCTTATCACTTCTTTTGTGGTAGGTACAGTTATTCCAGATAGGGGAATGGGTAGGTTAAGTTATTCCAGGGAGGGGAATGCTTATGGGCAAGGCATTATGCTTGATCGGAGGCGGATGAAGTGGCAAAAAAGGCTCGGCCTACACCATGACCATGCCAATCGTCAACCCAAAGTGAATATGAGCCACACAGGTTGGTTGAAATAGCGCAACATGAATGATCGAACCTGGATCCAAGCGTCCCAGGATGCATTTCAGCGAAAACGTTCAACAATGTTCAGCGTGACCAATGTTTCTATCTTGGAAAATGAAATTGCATGATGTATGGAGTGTTTTTGACATATCTTGTCTCAGGATTTGCTTGCAGTCCTACCATATCCCACAAAATGCAGAAGTGCAGTCAATGCAGCTTTTTACCTAAAATGGTAAAAATTGGTCAAAGCCTCATGCGGTTTATTACCTGCCCCTGGAATAACATCAATGGCAATTATAAGAATAATGCTGATAATAGTACAAATTTTGTATGTATGTTTTCAGCCCTACAAAACCATAACTATAGAAGTTTAAATTTATACGTAAAGCTAGATATTTGTAGAAATATCTATATTGATATATAACTATCTATTTATATAGCTAGATATATATCTATGCAGTAACATACATTAGATAGATAGATAGATAGATAGATAGATAGATAGATAGACTGTATATAAGCCTGCAAGTCTTGCACTTGAAGCAGCTTTATGATGTCATTAAGGCTCGATGGTGACACGCGCACCCGAAACAAGGACCACAGGTTGTTAGCGGCCATTTTTCCATCAGTCTCCACTGGAGCTAGAAGTGAGCAGACAGATACTCCTATAGACGCTGCTGGAGCCAGATCATTTGTCTCTGTGATGGACAACGTTTGAAATTCGCCCTTAAGCGGGAGACGGCAGCCTACAACAGTCAAATTGATCGCTGCTTATCACTTCTTTTGTGGTAGGTACAGTTATTCCAGATAGGGGAATGGGTAGGTTAAGTTATTCCAGGGAGGGGAATGCTTATGGGCAAGGCATTATGCTTGATCGGAGGCGGATGAAGTGGCAAAAAAGGCTCGGCCTACACCATGACCATGCCAATCGTCAACCCAAAGTGAATATGAGCCACACAGGTTGGTTGAAATAGCGCAACATGAATGATGGAACCTGGATCCAAGCGTCCCAGGATGCATTTCAGCGAAAACGTTCAACAATGTTCAGCGTGACCAATGTTTCTATCTTGGAAAATGAAATTGCATGATGTATGGAGTGTTTTTGACATATCTTGTCTCAGGATTTGCTTGCAGTCCTACCATATCCCACAAAATGCAGAAGTGCAGTCAATGCAGCTTTTTACCTAAAATGGTAAAAATTGGTCAAAGCCTCATGCGGTTTATTACCTGCCCCTGGAATAACATCAATGGCAATTATAAGAATAATGCTGATAATAGTACAACTTTTGTATGTATGTTTTCAGCCCTACAAAACCATAACTATAGAAGTTTAAATTTATACGTAAAGCTAGATATTTGTAGAAATATCTATATTGATATATAACTATCTATTTATATAGCTAGATATATATCTATGCAGTAACATACATTAGATAGATAGATAGATAGATAGATAGATAGATAGATAGATAGATAGATAGACTGTATATAAGCCTGCAAGTCTTGCACTTGAAGCAGCTTTATGATGTCATTAAGGCTCGATGGTGACACGCGCACCCGAAACAAGGACCACAGGTTGTTAGCGGCCATTTTTCCATCAGTCTCCACTGGAGCTAGAAGTGAGCAGACAGATACTCCTATAGACGCTGCTGGAGCCAGATCATTTGTCTCTGTGATGGACAACGTTTGAAATTCACCCTTAAGCGGGAGACGGCAGCCTACAACAGTCAAATTGATCGCTGCTTATCACTTCTTTTGTGGTAGGTACAGTTATTCCAGATAGGGGAATGGGTAGGTTAAGTTATTCCAGGGAGGGGAATGCTTATGGGCAAGGCATTATGCTTGATCGGAGGCGGATGAAGTGGCAAAAAAGGCTCGGCCTACACCATGACCATGCCAATCGTCAACCCAAAGTGAATATGAGCCACACAGGTTGGTTGAAATAGCGCAACATGAATGATGGAACCTGGATCCAAGCGTCCCAGGATGCATTTCAGCGAAAACGTTCAACAATGTTCAGCGTGACCAATGTTTCTATCTTGGAAAATGAAATTGCATGATGTATGGAGTGTTTTTGACATATCTTGTCTCAGGATTTGCTTGCAGTCCTACCATATCCCACAAAATGCAGAAGTGCAGTCAATGCAGCTTTTTACCTAAAATGGTAAAAATTGGTCAAAGCCTCATGCGGTTTATTACCTGCCCCTGGAATAACATCAATGGCAATTATAAGAATAATGCTGATAATAGTACAAATTTTGTATGTATGTTTTCAGCCCTACAAAACCATAACTATAGAAGTTTAAATTTATACGTAAAGCTAGATATTTGTAGAAATATCTATATTGATATATAACTATCTATTTATATAGCTAGATATATATCTATGCAGTAACATACATTAGATAGATAGATAGATAGATAGACTGTATATAAGCCTGCAAGTCTTGCACTTGAAGCAGCTTTATGATGTCATTAAGGCTCGATGGTGACACGCGCACCCGAAACAAGGACCACAGGTTGTTAGCGGCCATTTTTCCATCAGTCTCCACTGGAGCTAGAAGTGAGCAGACAGATACTCCTATAGACGCTGCTGGAGCCAGATCATTTGTCTCTGTGATGGACAACGTTTGAAATTCGCCCTTAAGCGGGAGACGGCAGCCTACAACAGTCAAATTGATCGCTGCTTATCACTTCTTTTGTGGTAGGTACAGTTATTCCAGATAGGGGAATGGGTAGGTTAAGTTATTCCAGGGAGGGGAATGCTTATGGGCAAGGCATTATGCTTGATCGGAGGCGGATGAAGTGGCAAAAAAGGCTCGGCCTACACCATGACCATGCCAATCGTCAACCCAAAGTGAATATGAGCCACACAGGTTGGTTGAAATAGCGCAACATGAATGATGGAACCTGGATCCAAGCGTCCCAGGATGCATTTCAGCGAAAACGTTCAACAATGTTCAGCGTGACCAATGTTTCTATCTTGGAAAATGAAATTGCATGATGTATGGAGTGTTTTTGACATATCTTGTCTCAGGATTTGCTTGCAGTCCTACCATATCCCACAAAATGCAGAAGTGCAGTCAATGCAGCTTTTTACCTAAAATGGTAAAAATTGGTCAAAGCCTCATGCGGTTTATTACCTGCCCCTGGAATAACATCAATGGCAATTATAAGAATAATGCTGATAATAGTACAACTTTTGTATGTATGTTTTCAGCCCTACAAAACCATAACTATAGAAGTTTAAATTTATACGTAAAGCTAGATATTTGTAGAAATATCTATATTGATATATAACTATCTATTTATATAGCTAGATATATATCTATGCAGTAACATACATTAGATAGATAGATAGATAGATAGATAGATAGATAGATAGATAGATAGATAGATAGACTGTATATAAGCCTGCAAGTCTTGCACTTGAAGCAGCTTTATGATGTCATTAAGGCTCGATGGTGACACGCGCACCCGAAACAAGGACCACAGGTTGTTAGCGGCCATTTTTCCATCAGTCTCCACTGGAGCTAGAAGTGAGCAGACAGATACTCCTATAGACGCTGCTGGAGCCAGATCATTTGTCTCTGTGATGGACAACGTTTGAAATTCGCCCTTAAGCGGGAGACGGCAGCCTACAACAGTCAAATTGATCGCTGCTTATCACTTCTTTTGTGGTAGGTACAGTTATTCCAGATAGGGGAATGGGTAGGTTAAGTTATTCCAGGGAGGGGAATGCTTATGGGCAAGGCATTATGCTTGATCGGAGGCGGATGAAGTGGCAAAAAAGGCTCGGCCTACACCATGACCATGCCAATCGTCAACCCAAAGTGAATATGAGCCACACAGGTTGGTTGAAATAGCGCAACATGAATGATGGAACCTGGATCCAAGCGTCCCAGGATGCATTTCAGCGAAAACGTTCAACAATGTTCAGCGTGACCAATGTTTCTATCTTGGAAAATGAAATTGCATGATGTATGGAGTGTTTTTGACATATCTTGTCTCAGGATTTGCTTGCAGTCCTACCATATCCCACAAAATGCAGAAGTGCAGTCAATGCAGCTTTTTACCTAAAATGGTAAAAATTGGTCAAAGCCTCATGCGGTTTATTACCTGCCCCTGGAATAACATCAATGGCAATTATAAGAATAATGCTGATAATAGTACAAATTTTGTATGTATGTTTTCAGCCCTACAAAACCATAACTATAGAAGTTTAAATTTATACGTAAAGCTAGATATTTGTAGAAATATCTATATTGATATATAACTATCTATTTATATAGCTAGATATATATCTATGCAGTAACATACATTAGATAGATAGATAGATAGATAGATAGATAGACTGTATATAAGCCTGCAAGTCTTGCACTTGAAGCAGCTTTATGATGTCATTAAGGCTCGATGGTGACACGCGCACCCGAAACAAGGACCACAGGTTGTTAGCGGCCATTTTTCCATCAGTCTCCACTGGAGCTAGAAGTGAGCAGACAGATACTCCTATAGACGCTGCTGGAGCCAGATCATTTGTCTCTGTGATGGACAACGTTTGAAATTCGCCCTTAAGCGGGAGACGGCAGCCTACAACAGTCAAATTGATCGCTGCTTATCACTTCTTTTGTGGTAGGTACAGTTATTCCAGATAGGGGAATGGGTAGGTTAAGTTATTCCAGGGAGGGGAATGCTTATGGGCAAGGCATTATGCTTGATCGGAGGCGGATGAAGTGGCAAAAAAGGCTCGGCCTACACCATGACCATGCCAATCGTCAACCCAAAGTGAATATGAGCCACACAGGTTGGTTGAAATAGCGCAACATGAATGATGGAACCTGGATCCAAGCGTCCCAGGATGCATTTCAGCGAAAACGTTCAACAATGTTCAGCGTGACCAATGTTTCTATCTTGGAAAATGAAATTGCATGATGTATGGAGTGTTTTTGACATATCTTGTCTCAGGATTTGCTTGCAGTCCTACCATATCCCACAAAATGCAGAAGTGCAGTCAATGCAGCTTTTTACCTAAAATGGTAAAAATTGGTCAAAGCCTCATGCGGTTTATTACCTGCCCCTGGAATAACATCAATGGCAATTATAAGAATAATGCTGATAATAGTACAACTTTTGTATGTATGTTTTCAGCCCTACAAAACCATAACTATAGAAGTTTAAATTTATACGTAAAGCTAGATATTTGTAGAAATATCTATATTGATATATAACTATCTATTTATATAGCTAGATATATATCTATGCAGTAACATACATTAGATAGATAGATAGATAGATAGATAGATAGATAGATAGATAGATAGATAGACTGTATATAAGCCTGCAAGTCTTGCACTTGAAGCAGCTTTATGATGTCATTAAGGCTCGATGGTGACACGCGCACCCGAAACAAGGACCACAGGTTGTTAGCGGCCATTTTTCCATCAGTCTCCACTGGAGCTAGAAGTGAGCAGACAGATACTCCTATAGACGCTGCTGGAGCCAGATCATTTGTCTCTGTGATGGACAACGTTTGAAATTCACCCTTAAGCGGGAGACGGCAGCCTACAACAGTCAAATTGATCGCTGCTTATCACTTCTTTTGTGGTAGGTACAGTTATTCCAGATAGGGGAATGGGTAGGTTAAGTTATTCCAGGGAGGGGAATGCTTATGGGCAAGGCATTATGCTTGATCGGAGGCGGATGAAGTGGCAAAAAAGGCTCGGCCTACACCATGACCATGCCAATCGTCAACCCAAAGTGAATATGAGCCACACAGGTTGGTTGAAATAGCGCAACATGAATGATGGAACCTGGATCCAAGCGTCCCAGGATGCATTTCAGCGAAAACGTTCAACAATGTTCAGCGTGACCAATGTTTCTATCTTGGAAAATGAAATTGCATGATGTATGGAGTGTTTTTGACATATCTTGTCTCAGGATTTGCTTGCAGTCCTACCATATCCCACAAAATGCAGAAGTGCAGTCAATGCAGCTTTTTACCTAAAATGGTAAAAATTGGTCAAAGCCTCATGCGGTTTATTACCTGCCCCTGGAATAACATCAATGGCAATTATAAGAATAATGCTGATAATAGTACAAATTTTGTATGTATGTTTTCAGCCCTACAAAACCATAACTATAGAAGTTTAAATTTATACGTAAAGCTAGATATTTGTAGAAATATCTATATTGATATATAACTATCTATTTATATAGCTAGATATATATCTATGCAGTAACATACATTAGATAGATAGATAGATAGATAGACTGTATATAAGCCTGCAAGTCTTGCACTTGAAGCAGCTTTATGATGTCATTAAGGCTCGATGGTGACACGCGCACCCGAAACAAGGACCACAGGTTGTTAGCGGCCATTTTTCCATCAGTCTCCACTGGAGCTAGAAGTGAGCAGACAGATACTCCTATAGACGCTGCTGGAGCCAGATCATTTGTCTCTGTGATGGACAACGTTTGAAATTCGCCCTTAAGCGGGAGACGGCAGCCTACAACAGTCAAATTGATCGCTGCTTATCACTTCTTTTGTGGTAGGTACAGTTATTCCAGATAGGGGAATGGGTAGGTTAAGTTATTCCAGGGAGGGGAATGCTTATGGGCAAGGCATTATGCTTGATCGGAGGCGGATGAAGTGGCAAAAAAGGCTCGGCCTACACCATGACCATGCCAATCGTCAACCCAAAGTGAATATGAGCCACACAGGTTGGTTGAAATAGCGCAACATGAATGATGGAACCTGGATCCAAGCGTCCCAGGATGCATTTCAGCGAAAACGTTCAACAATGTTCAGCGTGACCAATGTTTCTATCTTGGAAAATGAAATTGCATGATGTATGGAGTGTTTTTGACATATCTTGTCTCAGGATTTGCTTGCAGTCCTACCATATCCCACAAAATGCAGAAGTGCAGTCAATGCAGCTTTTTACCTAAAATGGTAAAAATTGGTCAAAGCCTCATGCGGTTTATTACCTGCCCCTGGAATAACATCAATGGCAATTATAAGAATAATTCTGATAATAGTACAAATTTTGTATGTATGTTTTCAGCCCTACAAAACCATAACTATAGAAGTTTAAATTTATACGTAAAGCTAGATATTTGTAGAAATATCTATATTGATATATAACTATCTATTTATATAGCTAGATATATATCTATGCAGTAACATACATTAGATAGATAGATAGATAGATAGATAGATAGATAGATAGATAGATAGATAGACTGTATATAAGCCTGCAAGTCTTGCACTTGAAGCAGCTTTATGATGTCATTAAGGCTCGATGGTGACACGCGCACCCGGAACAAGGACCACAGGTTGTTAGCGGCCATTTTTCCATCAGTCTCCACTGGAGCTAGAAGTGAGCAGACAGATACTCCTATAGACGCTGCTGGAGCCAGATCATTTGTCTCTGTGATGGACAACGTTTGAAATTCGCCCTTAAGCGGGAGACGGCAGCCTACAACAGTCAAATTGATCGCTGCTTATCACTTCTTTTGTGGTAGGTACAGTTATTCCAGATAGGGGAATGGGTAGGTTAAGTTATTCCAGGGAGGGGAATGCTTATGGGCAAGGCATTATGCTTGATCGGAGGCGGATGAAGTGGCAAAAAAGGCTCGGCCTACACCATGACCATGCCAATCGTCAACCCAAAGTGAATATGAGCCACACAGGTTGGTTGAAATAGCGCAACATGAATGATCGAACCTGGATCCAAGCGTCCCAGGATGCATTTCAGCGAAAACGTTCAACAATGTTCAGCGTGACCAATGTTTCTATCTTGGAAAATGAAATTGCATGATGTATGGAGTGTTTTTGACATATCTTGTCTCAGGATTTGCTTGCAGTCCTACCATATCCCACAAAATGCAGAAGTGCAGTCAATGCAGCTTTTTACCTAAAATGGTAAAAATTGGTCAAAGCCTCATGCGGTTTATTACCTGCCCCTGGAATAACATCAATGGCAATTATAAGAATAATGCTGATAATAGTACAAATTTTGTATGTATGTTTTCAGCCCTACAAAACCATAACTATAGAAGTTTAAATTTATACGTAAAGCTAGATATTTGTAGAAATATCTATATTGATATATAACTATCTATTTATATAGCTAGATATATATCTATGCAGTAACATACATTAGATAGATAGATAGATAGATAGATAGATAGACTGTATATAAGCCTGCAAGTCTTGCACTTGAAGCAGCTTTATGATGTCATTAAGGCTCGATGGTGACACGCGCACCCGAAACAAGGACCACAGGTTGTTAGCGGCCATTTTTCCATCAGTCTCCACTGGAGCTAGAAGTGAGCAGACAGATACTCCTATAGACGCTGCTGGAGCCAGATCATTTGTCTCTGTGATGGACAACGTTTGAAATTCGCCCTTAAGCGGGAGACGGCAGCCTACAACAGTCAAATTGATCGCTGCTTATCACTTCTTTTGTGGTAGGTACAGTTATTCCAGATAGGGGAATGGGTAGGTTAAGTTATTCCAGGGAGGGGAATGCTTATGGGCAAGGCATTATGCTTGATCGGAGGCGGATGAAGTGGCAAAAAAGGCTCGGCCTACACCATGACCATGCCAATCGTCAACCCAAAGTGAATATGAGCCACACAGGTTGGTTGAAATAGCGCAACATGAATGATGGAACCTGGATCCAAGCGTCCCAGGATGCATTTCAGCGAAAACGTTCAACAATGTTCAGCGTGACCAATGTTTCTATCTTGGAAAATGAAATTGCATGATGTATGGAGTGTTTTTGACATATCTTGTCTCAGGATTTGCTTGCAGTCCTACCATATCCCACAAAATGCAGAAGTGCA
Organism: Eleutherodactylus coqui; assembly: GCF_035609145.1. NCBI lineage: Eukaryota > Metazoa > Chordata > Amphibia > Anura > Eleutherodactylidae > Eleutherodactylus > Eleutherodactylus coqui. The sequence continues at coordinate 107,228,967 of NC_089849.1, forward strand.
GTCAATGCAGCTTTTTACCTAAAATGGTAAAAATTGGTCAAAGCCTCATGCGGTTTATTACCTGCCCCTGGAATAACATCAATGGCAATTATAAGAATAATGCTGATAATAGTACAACTTTTGTATGTATGTTTTCAGCCCTACAAAACCATAACTATAGAAGTTTAAATTTATACGTAAAGCTAGATATTTGTAGAAATATCTATATTGATATATAACTATCTATTTATATAGCTAGATATATATCTATGCAGTAACATACATTAGATAGATAGATAGATAGATAGATAGATAGATAGATAGATAGATAGATAGATAGACTGTATATAAGCCTGCAAGTCTTGCACTTGAAGCAGCTTTATGATGTCATTAAGGCTCGATGGTGACACGCGCACCCGAAACAAGGACCACAGGTTGTTAGCGGCCATTTTTCCATCAGTCTCCACTGGAGCTAGAAGTGAGCAGACAGATACTCCTATAGACGCTGCTGGAGCCAGATCATTTGTCTCTGTGATGGACAACGTTTGAAATTCGCCCTTAAGCGGGAGACGGCAGCCTACAACAGTCAAATTGATCGCTGCTTATCACTTCTTTTGTGGTAGGTACAGTTATTCCAGATAGGGGAATGGGTAGGTTAAGTTATTCCAGGGAGGGGAATGCTTATGGGCAAGGCATTATGCTTGATCGGAGGCGGATGAAGTGGCAAAAAAGGCTCGGCCTACACCATGACCATGCCAATCGTCAACCCAAAGTGAATATGAGCCACACAGGTTGGTTGAAATAGCGCAACATGAATGATGGAACCTGGATCCAAGCGTCCCAGGATGCATTTCAGCGAAAACGTTCAACAATGTTCAGCGTGACCAATGTTTCTATCTTGGAAAATGAAATTGCATGATGTATGGAGTGTTTTTGACATATCTTGTCTCAGGATTTGCTTGCAGTCCTACCATATCCCACAAAATGCAGAAGTGCAGTCAATGCAGCTTTTTACCTAAAATGGTAAAAATTGGTCAAAGCCTCATGCGGTTTATTACCTGCCCCTGGAATAACATCAATGGCAATTATAAGAATAATGCTGATAATAGTACAAATTTTGTATGTATGTTTTCAGCCCTACAAAACCATAACTATAGAAGTTTAAATTTATACGTAAAGCTAGATATTTGTAGAAATATCTATATTGATATATAACTATCTATTTATATAGCTAGATATATATCTATGCAGTAACATACATTAGATAGATAGATAGATAGATAGATAGACTGTATATAAGCCTGCAAGTCTTGCACTTGAAGCAGCTTTATGATGTCATTAAGGCTCGATGGTGACACGCGCACCCGAAACAAGGACCACAGGTTGTTAGCGGCCATTTTTCCATCAGTCTCCACTGGAGCTAGAAGTGAGCAGACAGATACTCCTATAGACGCTGCTGGAGCCAGATCATTTGTCTCTGTGATGGACAACGTTTGAAATTCGCCCTTAAGCGGGAGACGGCAGCCTACAACAGTCAAATTGATCGCTGCTTATCACTTCTTTTGTGGTAGGTACAGTTATTCCAGATAGGGGAATGGGTAGGTTAAGTTATTCCAGGGAGGGGAATGCTTATGGGCAAGGCATTATGCTTGATCGGAGGCGGATGAAGTGGCAAAAAAGGCTCGGCCTACACCATGACCATGCCAATCGTCAACCCAAAGTGAATATGAGCCACACAGGTTGGTTGAAATAGCGCAACATGAATGATGGAACCTGGATCCAAGCGTCCCAGGATGCATTTCAGCGAAAACGTTCAACAATGTTCAGCGTGACCAATGTTTCTATCTTGGAAAATGAAATTGCATGATGTATGGAGTGTTTTTGACATATCTTGTCTCAGGATTTGCTTGCAGTCCTACCATATCCCACAAAATGCAGAAGTGCAGTCAATGCAGCTTTTTACCTAAAATGGTAAAAATTGGTCAAAGCCTCATGCGGTTTATTACCTGCCCCTGGAATAACATCAATGGCAATTATAAGAATAATTCTGATAATAGTACAAATTTTGTATGTATGTTTTCAGCCCTACAAAACCATAACTATAGAAGTTTAAATTTATACGTAAAGCTAGATATTTGTAGAAATATCTATATTGATATATAACTATCTATTTATATAGCTAGATATATATCTATGCAGTAACATACATTAGATAGATAGATAGATAGATAGATAGATAGATAGATAGATAGATAGATAGATAGACTGTATATAAGCCTGCAAGTCTTGCACTTGAAGCAGCTTTATGATGTCATTAAGGCTCGATGGTGACACGCGCACCCGGAACAAGGACCACAGGTTGTTAGCGGCCATTTTTCCATCAGTCTCCACTGGAGCTAGAAGTGAGCAGACAGATACTCCTATAGACGCTGCTGGAGCCAGATCATTTGTCTCTGTGATGGACAACGTTTGAAATTCGCCCTTAAGCGGGAGACGGCAGCCTACAACAGTCAAATTGATCGCTGCTTATCACTTCTTTTGTGGTAGGTACAGTTATTCCAGATAGGGGAATGGGTAGGTTAAGTTATTCCAGGGAGGGGAATGCTTATGGGCAAGGCATTATGCTTGATCGGAGGCGGATGAAGTGGCAAAAAAGGCTCGGCCTACACCATGACCATGCCAATCGTCAACCCAAAGTGAATATGAGCCACACAGGTTGGTTGAAATAGCGCAACATGAATGATGGAACCTGGATCCAAGCGTCCCAGGATGCATTTCAGCGAAAACGTTCAACAATGTTCAGCGTGACCAATGTTTCTATCTTGGAAAATGAAATTGCATGATGTATGGAGTGTTTTTGACATATCTTGTCTCAGGATTTGCTTGCAGTCCTACCATATCCCACAAAATGCAGAAGTGCAGTCAATGCAGCTTTTTACCTAAAATGGTAAAAATTGGTCAAAGCCTCATGCGGTTTATTACCTGCCCCTGGAATAACATCAATGGCAATTATAAGAATAATGCTGATAATAGTACAAATTTTGTATGTATGTTTTCAGCCCTACAAAACCATAACTATAGAAGTTTAAATTTATACGTAAAGCTAGATATTTGTAGAAATATCTATATTGATATATAACTATCTATTTATATAGCTAGATATATATCTATGCAGTAACATACATTAGATAGATAGATAGATAGATAGATAGACTGTATATAAGCCTGCAAGTCTTGCACTTGAAGCAGCTTTATGATGTCATTAAGGCTCGATGGTGACACGCGCACCCGAAACAAGGACCACAGGTTGTTAGCGGCCATTTTTCCATCAGTCTCCACTGGAGCTAGAAGTGAGCAGACAGATACTCCTATAGACGCTGCTGGAGCCAGATCATTTGTCTCTGTGATGGACAACGTTTGAAATTCGCCCTTAAGCGGGAGACGGCAGCCTACAACAGTCAAATTGATCGCTGCTTATCACTTCTTTTGTGGTAGGTACAGTTATTCCAGATAGGGGAATGGGTAGGTTAAGTTATTCCAGGGAGGGGAATGCTTATGGGCAAGGCATTATGCTTGATCGGAGGCGGATGAAGTGGCAAAAAAGGCTCGGCCTACACCATGACCATGCCAATCGTCAACCCAAAGTGAATATGAGCCACACAGGTTGGTTGAAATAGCGCAACATGAATGATGGAACCTGGATCCAAGCGTCCCAGGATGCATTTCAGCGAAAACGTTCAACAATGTTCAGCGTGACCAATGTTTCTATCTTGGAAAATGAAATTGCATGATGTATGGAGTGTTTTTGACATATCTTGTCTCAGGATTTGCTTGCAGTCCTACCATATCCCACAAAATGCAGAAGTGCAGTCAATGCAGCTTTTTACCTAAAATGGTAAAAATTGGTCAAAGCCTCATGCGGTTTATTACCTGCCCCTGGAATAACATCAATGGCAATTATAAGAATAATTCTGATAATAGTACAAATTTTGTATGTATGTTTTCAGCCCTACAAAACCATAACTATAGAAGTTTAAATTTATACGTAAAGCTAGATATTTGTAGAAATATCTATATTGATATATAACTATCTATTTATATAGCTAGATATATATCTATGCAGTAACATACATTAGATAGATAGATAGATAGATAGATAGATAGATAGATAGATAGATAGATAGATAGATAGACTGTATATAAGCCTGCAAGTCTTGCACTTGAAGCAGCTTTATGATGTCATTAAGGCTCGATGGTGACACGCGCACCCGGAACAAGGACCACAGGTTGTTAGCGGCCATTTTTCCATCAGTCTCCACTGGAGCTAGAAGTGAGCAGACAGATACTCCTATAGACGCTGCTGGAGCCAGATCATTTGTCTCTGTGATGGACAACGTTTGAAATTCGCCCTTAAGCGGGAGACGGCAGCCTACAACAGTCAAATTGATCGCTGCTTATCACTTCTTTTGTGGTAGGTACAGTTATTCCAGATAGGGGAATGGGTAGGTTAAGTTATTCCAGGGAGGGGAATGCTTATGGGCAAGGCATTATGCTTGATCGGAGGCGGATGAAGTGGCAAAAAAGGCTCGGCCTACACCATGACCATGCCAATCGTCAACCCAAAGTGAATATGAGCCACACAGGTTGGTTGAAATAGCGCAACATGAATGATGGAACCTGGATCCAAGCGTCCCAGGATGCATTTCAGCGAAAACGTTCAACAATGTTCAGCGTGACCAATGTTTCTATCTTGGAAAATGAAATTGCATGATGTATGGAGTGTTTTTGACATATCTTGTCTCAGGATTTGCTTGCAGTCCTACCATATCCCACAAAATGCAGAAGTGCAGTCAATGCAGCTTTTTACCTAAAATGGTAAAAATTGGTCAAAGCCTCATGCGGTTTATTACCTGCCCCTGGAATAACATCAATGGCAATTATAAGAATAATGCTGATAATAGTACAAATTTTGTATGTATGTTTTCAGCCCTACAAAACCATAACTATAGAAGTTTAAATTTATACGTAAAGCTAGATATTTGTAGAAATATCTATATTGATATATAACTATCTATTTATATAGCTAGATATATATCTATGCAGTAACATACATTAGATAGATAGATAGATAGATAGATAGATAGACTGTATATAAGCCTGCAAGTCTTGCACTTGAAGCAGCTTTATGATGTCATTAAGGCTCGATGGTGACACGCGCACCCGAAACAAGGACCACAGGTTGTTAGCGGCCATTTTTCCATCAGTCTCCACTGGAGCTAGAAGTGAGCAGACAGATACTCCTATAGACGCTGCTGGAGCCAGATCATTTGTCTCTGTGATGGACAACGTTTGAAATTCGCCCTTAAGCGGGAGACGGCAGCCTACAACAGTCAAATTGATCGCTGCTTATCACTTCTTTTGTGGTAGGTACAGTTAATCCAGATAGGGGAATGGGTAGGTTAAGTTATTCCAGGGAGGGGAATGCTTATGGGCAAGGCATTATGCTTGATCGGAGGCGGATGAAGTGGCAAAAAAGGCTCGGCCTACACCATGACCATGCCAATCGTCAACCCAAAGTGAATATGAGCCACACAGGTTGGTTGAAATAGCGCAACATGAATGATGGAACCTGGATCCAAGCGTCCCAGGATGCATTGCAGCGAAAACGTTCAACAATGTTCAGCGTGACCAATGTTTCTATCTTGGAAAATGAAATTGCATGCTGTATGGAGTGTTTTTGACATATCTTGTCTCAGGATTTGCTTGCAGTCCTACCATATCCCACAAAATGCAGAAGTGCAGTCAATGCAGCTTTTTACCTAAAATGGTAAAAATTGGTCAAAGCCTCATGCGGTTTATTACCTGCCCCTGGAATAACATCAATGGCAATTATAAGAATAATGCTGATAATAATACAAATTTTGTATGTATGTTTTCAGCCCTACAAAACCATAACTATAGAAGTTTAAATTTATACGTAAAGCTAGATATTTGTAGAAATATCTATATTGATATATAACTATCTATTTATATAGCTAGATATATTTCTATGCAGTAACATACATTAGATAGATAGATAGATAGACTGTATATAAGCCTGCAAGTCTTGCACTTGAAGCAGCTTTATGATGTCATTAAGGCTCGATGGTGACACGCGCACCCGGAACAAGGACCACAGGTTGTTAGCGGCCATTTTTCCATCAGTCTCCACTGGAGCTAGAAGTGAGCAGACAGATACTCCTATAGACGCTGCTGGAGCCAGATCATTTGTCTCTGTGATGGACAACGTTTGAAATTCGCCCTTAAGCGGGAGACGGCAGCCTACAACAGTCAAATTGATCGCTGCTTATCACTTCTTTTGTGGTAGGTACAGTTATTCCAGATAGGGGAATGGGTAGGTTAAGTTATTCCAGGGAGGGGAATGCTTATGGGCAAGGCATTATGCTTGATCGGAGGCGGATGAAGTGGCAAAAAAGGCTCGGCCTACACCATGACCATGCCAATCGTCAACCCAAAGTGAATATGAGCCACACAGGTTGGTTGAAATAGCGCAACATGAATGATGGAACCTGGATCCAAGCGTCCCAGGATGCATTTCAGCGAAAACGTTCAACAATGTTCAGCGTGACCAATGTTTCTATCTTGGAAAATGAAATTGCATGATGTATGGAGTGTTTTTGACATATCTTGTCTCAGGATTTGCTTGCAGTCCTACCATATCCCACAAAATGCAGAAGTGCAGTCAATGCAGCTTTTTACCTAAAATGGTAAAAATTGGTCAAAGCCTCATGCGGTTTATTACCTGCCCCTGGAATAACATCAATGGCAATTATAAGAATAATGCTGATAATAATACAAATTTTGTATGTATGTTTTCAGCCCTACAAAACCATAACTATAGAAGTTTAAATTTATACGTAAAGCTAGATATTTGTAGAAATATCTATATTGATATATAACTATCTATTTATATAGCTAGATATATTTCTATGCAGTAACATACATTAGATAGATAGATAGATAGACTGTATATAAGCCTGCAAGTCTTGCACTTGAAGCAGCTTTATGATGTCATTAAGGCTCGATGGTGACACGCGCACCCGGAACAAGGACCACAGGTTGTTAGCGGCCATTTTTCCATCAGTCTCCACTGGAGCTAGAAGTGAGCAGACAGATACTCCTATAGACGCTGCTGGAGCCAGATCATTTGTCTCTGTGATGGACAACGTTTGAAATTCGCCCTTAAGCGGGAGACGGCAGCCTACAACAGTCAAATTGATCGCTGCTTATCACTTCTTTTGTGGTAGGTACAGTTATTCCAGATAGGGGAATGGGTAGGTTAAGTTATTCCAGGGAGGGGAATGCTTATGGGCAAGGCATTATGCTTGATCGGAGGCGGATGAAGTGGCAAAAAAGGCTCGGCCTACACCATGACCATGCCAATCGTCAACCCAAAGTGAATATGAGCCACACAGGTTGGTTGAAATAGCGCAACATGAATGATGGAACCTGGATCCAAGCGTCCCAGGATGCATTTCAGCGAAAACGTTCAACAATGTTCAGCGTGACCAATGTTTCTATCTTGGAAAATGAAATTGCATGATGTATGGAGTGTTTTTGACATATCTTGTCTCAGGATTTGCTTGCAGTCCTACCATATCCCACAAAATGCAGAAGTGCAGTCAATGCAGCTTTTTACCTAAAATGGTAAAAATTGGTCAAAGCCTCATGCGGTTTATTACCTGCCCCTGGAATAACATCAATGGCAATTATAAGAATAATGCTGATAATAGTACAAATTTTGTATGTATGTTTTCAGCCCTACAAAACCATAACTATAGAAGTTTAAATTTATACGTAAAGCTAGATATTTGTAGAAATATCTATATTGATATATAACTATCTATTTATATAGCTAGATATATATCTATGCAGTAACATACATTAGATAGATAGATAGATAGATAGATAGATAGATAGATAGATAGATAGACTGTATATAAGCCTGCAAGTCTTGCACTTGAAGCAGCTTTATGATGTCATTAAGGCTCGATGGTGACACGCGCACCCGGAACAAGGACCACAGGTTGTTAGCGGCCATTTTTCCATCAGTCTCCACTGGAGCTAGAAGTGAGCAGACAGATACTCCTATAGACGCTGCTGGAGCCAGATCATTTGTCTCTGTGATGGACAACGTTTGAAATTCGCCCTTAAGCGGGAGACGGCAGCCTACAACAGTCAAATTGATCGCTGCTTATCACTTCTTTTGTGGTAGGTACAGTTATTCCAGATAGGGGAATGGGTAGGTTAAGTTATTCCAGGGAGGGGAATGCTTATGGGCAAGGCATTATGCTTGATCGGAGGCGGATGAAGTGGCAAAAAAGGCTCGGCCTACACCATGACCATGCCAATCGTCAACCCAAAGTGAATATGAGCCACACAGGTTGGTTGAAATAGCGCAACATGAATGATGGAACCTGGATCCAAGCGTCCCAGGATGCATTTCAGCGAAAACGTTCAACAATGTTCAGCGTGACCAATGTTTCTATCTTGGAAAATGAAATTGCATGATGTATGGAGTGTTTTTGACATATCTTGTCTCAGGATTTGCTTGCAGTCCTACCATATCCCACAAAATGCAGAAGTGCAGTCAATGCAGCTTTTTACCTAAAATGGTAAAAATTGGTCAAAGCCTCATGCGGTTTATTACCTGCCCCTGGAATAACATCAATGGCAATTATAAGAATAATGCTGATAATAGTACAAATTTTGTATGTATGTTTTCAGCCCTACAAAACCATAACTATAGAAGTTTAAATTTATACGTAAAGCTAGATATTTGTAGAAATATATATATTGATATATAACTATCTATTTATATAGCTAGATATATATCTATGCAGTAACATACATTAGATAGATAGATAGATAGATAGATAGATAGATAGATAGATAGATAGATAGACTGTATATAAGCCTGCAAGTCTTGCACTTGAAGCAGCTTTATGATGTCATTAAGGCTCGATGGTGACACGCGCACCCGGAACAAGGACCACAGGTTGTTAGCGGCCATTTTTCCATCAGTCTCCACTGGAGCTAGAAGTGAGCAGACAGATACTCCTATAGACGCTGCTGGAGCCAGATCATTTGTCTCTGTGATGGACAACGTTTGAAATTCGCCCTTAAGCGGGAGACGGCAGCCTACAACAGTCAAATTGATCGCTGCTTATCACTTCTTTTGTGGTAGGTACAGTTATTCCAGATAGGGGAATGGGTAGGTTAAGTTATTCCAGGGAGGGGAATGCTTATGGGCAAGGCATTATGCTTGATCGGAGGCGGATGAAGTGGCAAAAAAGGCTCGGCCTACACCATGACCATGCCAATCGTCAACCCAAAGTGAATATGAGCCACACAGGTTGGTTGAAATAGCGCAACATGAATGATGGAACCTGGATCCAAGCGTCCCAGGATGCATTTCAGCGAAAACGTTCAACAATGTTCAGCGTGACCAATGTTTCTATCTTGGAAAATGAAATTGCATGATGTATGGAGTGTTTTTGACATATCTTGTCTCAGGATTTGCTTGCAGTCCTACCATATCCCACAAAATGCAGAAGTGCAGTCAATGCAGCTTTTTACCTAAAATGGTAAAAATTGGTCAAAGCCTCATGCGGTTTATTACCTGCCCCTGGAATAACATCAATGGCAATTATAAGAATAATGCTGATAATAGTACAACTTTTGTATGTATGTTTTCAGCCCTACAAAACCATAACTATAGAAGTTTAAATTTATACGTAAAGCTAGATATTTGTAGAAATATCTATATTGATATATAACTATCTATTTATATAGCTAGATATATATCTATGCAGTAACATACATTAGATAGATAGATAGATAGATAGATAGATAGATAGATAGATAGATAGACTGTATATAAGCCTGCAAGTCTTGCACTTGAAGCAGCTTTATGATGTCATTAAGGCTCGATGGTGACACGCGCACCCGAAACAAGGACCACAGGTTGTTAGCGGCCATTTTTCCATCAGTCTCCACTGGAGCTAGAAGTGAGCAGACAGATACTCCTATAGACGCTGCTGGAGCCAGATCATTTGTCTCTGTGATGGACAACGTTTGAAATTCGCCCTTAAGCGGGAGACGGCAGCCTACAACAGTCAAATTGATCGCTGCTTATCACTTCTTTTGTGGTAGGTACAGTTATTCCAGATAGGGGAATGGGTAGGTTAAGTTATTCCAGGGAGGGGAATGCTTATGGGCAAGGCATTATGCTTGATCGGAGGCGGATGAAGTGGCAAAAAAGGCTCGGCCTACACCATGACCATGCCAATCGTCAACCCAAAGTGAATATGAGCCACACAGGTTGGTTGAAATAGCGCAACATGAATGATGGAACCTGGATCCAAGCGTCCCAGGATGCATTTCAGCGAAAACGTTCAACAATGTTCAGCGTGACCAATGTTTCTATCTTGGAAAATGAAATTGCATGATGTATGGAGTGTTTTTGACATATCTTGTCTCAGGATTTGCTTGCAGTCCTACCATATCCCACAAAATGCAGAAGTGCAGTCAATGCAGCTTTTTACCTAAAATGGTAAAAATTGGTCAAAGCCTCATGCGGTTTATTACCTGCCCCTGGAATAACATCAATGGCAATTATAAGAATAATGCTGATAATAGTACAAATTTTGTATGTATGTTTTCAGCCCTACAAAACCATAACTATAGAAGTTTAAATTTATACGTAAAGCTAGATATTTGTAGAAATATCTATATTGATATATAACTATCTATTTATATAGCTAGATATATATCTATGCAGTAACATACATTAGATAGATAGATAGATAGATAGATAGACTGTATATAAGCCTGCAAGTCTTGCACTTGAAGCAGCTTTATGATGTCATTAAGGCTCGATGGTGACACGCGCACCCGAAACAAGGACCACAGGTTGTTAGCGGCCATTTTTCCATCAGTCTCCACTGGAGCTAGAAGTGAGCAGACAGATACTCCTATAGACGCTGCTGGAGCCAGATCATTTGTCTCTGTGATGGACAACGTTTGAAATTCGCCCTTAAGCGGGAGACGGCAGCCTACAACAGTCAAATTGATCGCTGCTTATCACTTCTTTTGTGGTAGGTACAGTTATTCCAGATAGGGGAATGGGTAGGTTAAGTTATTCCAGGGAGGGGAATGCTTATGGGCAAGGCATTATGCTTGATCGGAGGCGGATGAAGTGGCAAAAAAGGCTCGGCCTACACCATGACCATGCCAATCGTCAACCCAAAGTGAATATGAGCCACACAGGTTGGTTGAAATAGCGCAACATGAATGATGGAACCTGGATCCAAGCGTCCCAGGATGCATTTCAGCGAAAACGTTCAACAATGTTCAGCGTGACCAATGTTTCTATCTTGGAAAATGAAATTGCATGATGTATGGAGTGTTTTTGACATATCTTGTCTCAGGATTTGCTTGCAGTCCTACCATATCCCACAAAATGCAGAAGTGCAGTCAATGCAGCTTTTTACCTAAAATGGTAAAAATTGGTCAAAGCCTCATGCGGTTTATTACCTGCCCCTGGAATAACATCAATGGCAATTATAAGAATAATTCTGATAATAGTACAAATTTTGTATGTATGTTTTCAGCCCTACAAAACCATAACTATAGAAGTTTAAATTTATACGTAAAGCTAGATATTTGTAGAAATATCTATATTGATATATAACTATCTATTTATATAGCTAGATATATATCTATGCAGTAACATACATTAGATAGATAGATAGATAGATAGATAGATAGATAGATAGATAGACTGTATATAAGCCTGCAAGTCTTGCACTTGAAGCAGCTTTATGATGTCATTAAGGCTCGATGGTGACACGCGCACCCGGAACAAGGACCACAGGTTGTTAGCGGCCATTTTTCCATCAGTCTCCACTGGAGCTAGAAGTGAGCAGACAGATACTCCTATAGACGCTGCTGGAGCCAGATCATTTGTCTCTGTGATGGACAACGTTTGAAATTCGCCCTTAAGCGGGAGACGGCAGCCTACAACAGTCAAATTGATCGCTGCTTATCACTTCTTTTGTGGTAGGTACAGTTATTCCAGATAGGGGAATGGGTAGGTTAAGTTATTCCAGGGAGGGGAATGCTTATGGGCAAGGCATTATGCTTGATCGGAGGCGGATGAAGTGGCAAAAAAGGCTCGGCCTACACCATGACCATGCCAATCGTCAACCCAAAGTGAATATGAGCCACACAGGTTGGTTGAAATAGCGCAACATGAATGATGGAACCTGGATCCAAGCGTCCCAGGATGCATTTCAGCGAAAACGTTCAACAATGTTCAGCGTGACCAATGTTTCTATCTTGGAAAATGAAATTGCATGATGTATGGAGTGTTTTTGACATATCTTGTCTCAGGATTTGCTTGCAGTCCTACCATATCCCACAAAATGCAGAAGTGCAGTCAATGCAGCTTTTTACCTAAAATGGTAAAAATTGGTCAAAGCCTCATGCGGTTTATTACCTGCCCCTGGAATAACATCAATGGCAATTATAAGAATAATGCTGATAATAGTACAAATTTTGTATGTATGTTTTCAGCCCTACAAAACCATAACTATAGAAGTTTAAATTTATACGTAAAGCTAGATATTTGTAGAAATATCTATATTGATATATAACTATCTATTTATATAGCTAGATATATATCTATGCAGTAACATACATTAGATAGATAGATAGATAGATAGATAGATAGATAGATAGATAGATAGACTGTATATAAGCCTGCAAGTCTTGCACTTGAAGCAGCTTTATGATGTCATTAAGGCTCGATGGTGACACGCGCACCCGAAACAAGGACCACAGGTTGTTAGCGGCCATTTTTCCATCAGTCTCCACTGGAGCTAGAAGTGAGCAGACAGATACTCCTATAGACGCTGCTGGAGCCAGATCATTTGTCTCTGTGATGGACAACGTTTGAAATTCGCCCTTAAGCGGGAGACGGCAGCCTACAACAGTCAAATTGATCGCTGCTTATCACTTCTTTTGTGGTAGGTACAGTTAATCCAGATAGGGGAATGGGTAGGTTAAGTTATTCCAGGGAGGGGAATGCTTATGGGCAAGGCATTATGCTTGATCGGAGGCGGATGAAGTGGCAAAAAAGGCTCGGCCTACACCATGACCATGCCAATCGTCAACCCAAAGTGAATATGAGCCACACAGGTTGGTTGAAATAGCGCAACATGAATGATGGAACCTGGATCCAAGCGTCCCAGGATGCATTGCAGCGAAAACGTTCAACAATGTTCAGCGTGACCAATGTTTCTATCTTGGAAAATGAAATTGCATGCTGTATGGAGTGTTTTTGACATATCTTGTCTCAGGATTTGCTTGCAGTCCTACCATATCCCACAAAATGCAGAAGTGCAGTCAATGCAGCTTTTTACCTAAAATGGTAAAAATTGGTCAAAGCCTCATGCGGTTTATTACCTGCCCCTGGAATAACATCAATGGCAATTATAAGAATAATGCTGATAATAATACAAATTTTGTATGTATGTTTTCAGCCCTACAAAACCATAACTATAGAAGTTTAAATTTATACGTAAAGCTAGATATTTGTAGAAATATCTATATTGATATATAACTATCTATTTATATAGCTAGATATATTTCTATGCAGTAACATACATTAGATAGATAGATAGATAGATAGACTGTATATAAGCCTGCAAGTCTTGCACTTGAAGCAGCTTTATGATGTCATTAAGGCTCGATGGTGACACGCGCACCCGGAACAAGGACCACAGGTTGTTAGCGGCCATTTTTCCATCAGTCTCCACTGGAGCTAGAAGTGAGCAGACAGATACTCCTATAGACGCTGCTGGAGCCAGATCATTTGTCTCTGTGATGGACAACGTTTGAAATTCGCCCTTAAGCGGGAGACGGCAGCCTACAACAGTCAAATTGATCGCTGCTTATCACTTCTTTTGTGGTAGGTACAGTTATTCCAGATAGGGGAATGGGTAGGTTAAGTTATTCCAGGGAGGGGAATGCTTATGGGCAAGGCATTATGCTTGATCGGAGGCGGATGAAGTGGCAAAAAAGGCTCGGCCTACACCATGACCATGCCAATCGTCAACCCAAAGTGAATATGAGCCACACAGGTTGGTTGAAATAGCGCAACATGAATGATGGAACCTGGATCCAAGCGTCCCAGGATGCATTTCAGCGAAAACGTTCAACAATGTTCAGCGTGACCAATGTTTCTATCTTGGAAAATGAAATTGCATGATGTATGGAGTGTTTTTGACATATCTTGTCTCAGGATTTGCTTGCAGTCCTACCATATCCCACAAAATGCAGAAGTGCAGTCAATGCAGCTTTTTACCTAAAATGGTAAAAATTGGTCAAAGCCTCATGCGGTTTATTACCTGCCCCTGGAATAACATCAATGGCAATTATAAGAATAATGCTGATAATAGTACAAATTTTGTATGTATGTTTTCAGCCCTACAAAACCATAACTATAGAAGTTTAAATTTATACGTAAAGCTAGATATTTGTAGAAATATCTATATTGATATATAACTATCTATTTATATAGCTAGATATATATCTATGCAGTAACATACATTAGATAGATAGATAGATAGATAGATAGATAGATAGATAGATAGATAGATAGATAGACTGTATATAAGCCTGCAAGTCTTGCACTTGAAGCAGCTTTATGATGTCATTAAGGCTCGATGGTGACACGCGCACCCGGAACAAGGACCACAGGTTGTTAGCGGCCATTTTTCCATCAGTCTCCACTGGAGCTAGAAGTGAGCAGACAGATACTCCTATAGACGCTGCTGGAGCCAGATCATTTGTCTCTGTGATGGACAACGTTTGAAATTCGCCCTTAAGCGGGAGACGGCAGCCTACAACAGTCAAATTGATCGCTGCTTATCACTTCTTTTGTGGTAGGTACAGTTATTCCAGATAGGGGAATGGGTAGGTTAAGTTATTCCAGGGAGGGGAATGCTTATGGGCAAGGCATTATGCTTGATCGGAGGCGGATGAAGTGGCAAAAAAGGCTCGGCCTACACCATGACCATGCCAATCGTCAACCCAAAGTGAATATGAGCCACACAGGTTGGTTGAAATAGCGCAACATGAATGATGGAACCTGGATCCAAGCGTCCCAGGATGCATTTCAGCGAAAACGTTCAACAATGTTCAGCGTGACCAATGTTTCTATCTTGGAAAATGAAATTGCATGATGTATGGAGTGTTTTTGACATATCTTGTCTCAGGATTTGCTTGCAGTCCTACCATATCCCACAAAATGCAGAAGTGCAGTCAATGCAGCTTTTTACCTAAAATGGTAAAAATTGGTCAAAGCCTCATGCGGTTTATTACCTGCCCCTGGAATAACATCAATGGCAATTATAAGAATAATGCTGATAATAGTACAAATTTTGTATGTATGTTTTCAGCCCTACAAAACCATAACTATAGAAGTTTAAATTTATACGTAAAGCTAGATATTTGTAGAAATATCTATATTGATATATAACTATCTATTTATATAGCTAGATATATTTCTATGCAGTAACATACATTAGATAGATAGATAGATAGACTGTATATAAGCCTGCAAGTCTTGCACTTGAAGCAGCTTTATGATGTCATTAAGGCTCGATGGTGACACGCGCACCCGGAACAAGGACCACAGGTTGTTAGCGGCCATTTTTCCATCAGTCTCCACTGGAGCTAGAAGTGAGCAGACAGATACTCCTATAGACGCTGCTGGAGCCAGATCATTTGTCTCTGTGATGGACAACGTTTGAAATTCGCCCTTAAGCGGGAGACGGCAGCCTACAACAGTCAAATTGATCGCTGCTTATCACTTCTTTTGTGGTAGGTACAGTTATTCCAGATAGGGGAATGGGTAGGTTAAGTTATTCCAGGGAGGGGAATGCTTATGGGCAAGGCATTATGCTTGATCGGAGGCGGATGAAGTGGCAAAAAAGGCTCGGCCTACACCATGACCATGCCAATCGTCAACCCAAAGTGAATATGAGCCACACAGGTTGGTTGAAATAGCGCAACATGAATGATGGAACCTGGATCCAAGCGTCCCAGGATGCATTTCAGCGAAAACGTTCAACAATGTTCAGCGTGACCAATGTTTCTATCTTGGAAAATGAAATTGCATGATGTATGGAGTGTTTTTGACATATCTTGTCTCAGGATTTGCTTGCAGTCCTACCATATCCCACAAAATGCAGAAGTGCAGTCAATGCAGCTTTTTACCTAAAATGGTAAAAATTGGTCAAAGCCTCATGCGGTTTATTACCTGCCCCTGGAATAACATCAATGGCAATTATAAGAATAATGCTGATAATAGTACAAATTTTGTATGTATGTTTTCAGCCCTACAAAACCATAACTATAGAAGTTTAAATTTATACGTAAAGCTAGATATTTGTAGAAATATCTATATTGATATATAACTATCTATTTATATAGCTAGATATATATCTATGCAGTAACATACATTAGATAGATAGATAGATAGATAGATAGATAGATAGACTGTATATAAGCCTGCAAGTCTTGCACTTGAAGCAGCTTTATGATGTCATTAAGGCTCGATGGTGACACGCGCACCCGGAACAAGGACCACAGGTTGTTAGCGGCCATTTTTCCATCAGTCTCCACTGGAGCTAGAAGTGAGCAGACAGATACTCCTATAGACGCTGCTGGAGCCAGATCATTTGTCTCTGTGATGGACAACGTTTGAAATTCGCCCTTAAGCGGGAGACGGCAGCCTACAACAGTCAAATTGATCGCTGCTTATCACTTCTTTTGTGGTAGGTACAGTTATTCCAGATAGGGGAATGGGTAGGTTAAGTTATTCCAGGGAGGGGAATGCTTATGGGCAAGGCATTATGCTTGATCGGAGGCGGATGAAGTGGCAAAAAAGGCTCGGCCTACACCATGACCATGCCAATCGTCAACCCAAAGTGAATATGAGCCACACAGGTTGGTTGAAATAGCGCAACATGAATGATGGAACCTGGATCCAAGCGTCCCAGGATGCATTGCAGCGAAAACGTTCAACAATGTTCAGCGTGACCAATGTTTCTATCTTGGAAAATGAAATTGCATGCTGTATGGAGTGTTTTTGACATATCTTGTCTCAGGATTTGCTTGCAGTCCTACCATATCCCACAAAATGCAGAAGTGCAGTCAATGCAGCTTTTTACCTAAAATGGTAAAAATTGGTCAAAGCCTCATGCGGTTTATTACCTGCCCCTGGAATAACATCAATGGCAATTATAAGAATAATGCTGATAATAATACAAATTTTGTATGTATGTTTTCAGCCCTACAAAACCATAACTATAGAAGTTTAAATGTATACGTAAAGCTAGATATTTGTAGAAATATCTATATTGATATATAACTATCTATTTATATAGCTAGATATATATCTATGCAGTAACATACATTAGATAGATAGATAGATAGATAGATAGATAGATAGATAGATAGACTGTATATAAGCCTGCAAGTCTTGCACTTGAAGCAGCTTTATGATGTCATTAAGGCTCGATGGTGACACGCGCACCCGGAACAAGGACCACAGGTTGTTAGCGGCCATTTTTCCATCAGTCTCCACTGGAGCTAGAAGTGAGCAGACAGATACTCCTATAGACGCTGCTGGAGCCAGATCATTTGTCTCTGTGATGGACAACGTTTGAAATTCGCCCTTAAGCGGGAGACGGCAGCCTACAACAGTCAAATTGATCGCTGCTTATCACTTCTTTTGTGGTAGGTACAGTTATTCCAGATAGGGGAATGGGTAGGTTAAGTTATTCCAGGGAGGGGAATGCTTATGGGCAAGGCATTATGCTTGATCGGAGGCGGATGAAGTGGCAAAAAAGGCTCGGCCTACACCATGACCATGCCAATCGTCAACCCAAAGTGAATATGAGCCACACAGGTTGGTTGAAATAGCGCAACATGAATGATGGAACCTGGATCCAAGCGTCCCAGGATGCATTTCAGCGAAAACGTTCAACAATGTTCAGCGTGACCAATGTTTCTATCTTGGAAAATGAAATTGCATGATGTATGGAGTGTTTTTGACATATCTTGTCTCAGGATTTGCTTGCAGTCCTACCATATCCCACAAAATGCAGAAGTGCAGTCAATGCAGCTTTTTACCTAAAATGGTAAAAATTGGTCAAAGCCTCATGCGGTTTATTACCTGCCCCTGGAATAACATCAATGGCAATTATAAGAATAATGCTGATAATAGTACAAATTTTGTATGTATGTTTTCAGCCCTACAAAACCATAACTATAGAAGTTTAAATTTATACGTAAAGCTAGATATTTGTAGAAATATCTATATTGATATATAACTATCTATTTATATAGCTAGATATATTTCTATGCAGTAACATACATTAGATAGATAGATAGATAGACTGTATATAAGCCTGCAAGTCTTGCACTTGAAGCAGCTTTATGATGTCATTAAGGCTCGATGGTGACACGCGCACCCGGAACAAGGACCACAGGTTGTTAGCGGCCATTTTTCCATCAGTCTCCACTGGAGCTAGAAGTGAGCAGACAGATACTCCTATAGACGCTGCTGGAGCCAGATCATTTGTCTCTGTGATGGACAACGTTTGAAATTCGCCCTTAAGCGGGAGACGGCAGCCTACAACAGTCAAATTGATCGCTGCTTATCACTTCTTTTGTGGTAGGTACAGTTATTCCAGATAGGGGAATGGGTAGGTTAAGTTATTCCAGGGAGGGGAATGCTTATGGGCAAGGCATTATGCTTGATCGGAGGCGGATGAAGTGGCAAAAAAGGCTCGGCCTACACCATGACCATGCCAATCGTCAACCCAAAGTGAATATGAGCCACACAGGTTGGTTGAAATAGCGCAACATGAATGATGGAACCTGGATCCAAGCGTCCCAGGATGCATTTCAGCGAAAACGTTCAACAATGTTCAGCGTGACCAATGTTTCTATCTTGGAAAATGAAATTGCATGATGTATGGAGTGTTTTTGACATATCTTGTCTCAGGATTTGCTTGCAGTCCTACCATATCCCACAAAATGCAGAAGTGCAGTCAATGCAGCTTTTTACCTAAAATGGTAAAAATTGGTCAAAGCCTCATGCGGTTTATTACCTGCCCCTGGAATAACATCAATGGCAATTATAAGAATAATGCTGATAATAGTACAAATTTTGTATGTATGTTTTCAGCCCTACAAAACCATAACTATAGAAGTTTAAATTTATACGTAAAGCTAGATATTTGTAGAAATATCTATATTGATATATAACTATCTATTTATATAGCTAGATATATATCTATGCAGTAACATACATTAGATAGATAGATAGATAGATAGATAGATAGACTGTATATAAGCCTGCAAGTCTTGCACTTGAAGCAGCTTTATGATGTCATTAAGGCTCGATGGTGACACGCGCACCCGGAACAAGGACCACAGGTTGTTAGCGGCCATTTTTCCATCAGTCTCCACTGGAGCTAGAAGTGAGCAGACAGATACTCCTATAGACGCTGCTGGAGCCAGATCATTTGTCTCTGTGATGGACAACGTTTGAAATTCGCCCTTAAGCGGGAGACGGCAGCCTACAACAGTCAAATTGATCGCTGCTTATCACTTCTTTTGTGGTAGGTACAGTTATTCCAGATAGGGGAATGGGTAGGTTAAGTTATTCCAGGGAGGGGAATGCTTATGGGCAAGGCATTATGCTTGATCGGAGGCGGATGAAGTGGCAAAAAAGGCTCGGCCTACACCATGACCATGCCAATCGTCAACCCAAAGTGAATATGAGCCACACAGGTTGGTTGAAATAGCGCAACATGAATGATGGAACCTGGATCCAAGCGTCCCAGGATGCATTGCAGCGAAAACGTTCAACAATGTTCAGCGTGACCAATGTTTCTATCTTGGAAAATGAAATTGCATGCTGTATGGAGTGTTTTTGACATATCTTGTCTCAGGATTTGCTTGCAGTCCTACCATATCCCACAAAATGCAGAAGTGCAGTCAATGCAGCTTTTTACCTAAAATGGTAAAAATTGGTCAAAGCCTCATGCGGTTTATTACCTGCCCCTGGAATAACATCAATGGCAATTATAAGAATAATGCTGATAATAATACAAATTTTGTATGTATGTTTTCAGCCCTACAAAACCATAACTATAGAAGTTTAAATGTATACGTAAAGCTAGATATTTGTAGAAATATCTATATTGATATATAACTATCTATTTATATAGCTAGATATATATCTATGCAGTAACATACATTAGATAGATAGATAGATAGATAGATAGATAGATAGATAGACTGTATATAAGCCTGCAAGTCTTGCACTTGAAGCAGCTTTATGATGTCATTAAGGCTCGATGGTGACACGCGCACCCGGAACAAGGACCACAGGTTGTTAGCGGCCATTTTTCCATCAGTCTCCACTGGAGCTAGAAGTGAGCAGACAGATACTCCTATAGACGCTGCTGGAGCCAGATCATTTGTCTCTGTGATGGACAACGTTTGAAATTCGCCCTTAAGCGGGAGACGGCAGCCTACAACAGTCAAATTGATCGCTGCTTATCACTTCTTTTGTGGTAGGTACAGTTATTCCAGATAGGGGAATGGGTAGGTTAAGTTATTCCAGGGAGGGGAATGCTTATGGGCAAGGCATTATGCTTGATCGGAGGCGGATGAAGTGGCAAAAAAGGCTCGGCCTACACCATGACCATGCCAATCGTCAACCCAAAGTGAATATGAGCCACACAGGTTGGTTGAAATAGCGCAACATGAATGATGGAACCTGGATCCAAGCGTCCCAGGATGCATTTCAGCGAAAACGTTCAACAATGTTCAGCGTGACCAATGTTTCTATCTTGGAAAATGAAATTGCATGATGTATGGAGTGTTTTTGACATATCTTGTCTCAGGATTTGCTTGCAGTCCTACCATATCCCACAAAATGCAGAAGTGCAGTCAATGCAGCTTTTTACCTAAAATGGTAAAAATTGGTCAAAGCCTCATGCGGTTTATTACCTGCCCCTGGAATAACATCAATGGCAATTATAAGAATAATGCTGATAATAGTACAAATTTTGTATGTATGTTTTCAGCCCTACAAAACCATAACTATAGAAGTTTAAATTTATACGTAAAGCTAGATATTTGTAGAAATATCTATATTGATATATAACTATCTATTTATATAGCTAGATATATATCTATGCAGTAACATACATTAGATAGATAGATAGATAGATAGATAGATAGATAGACTGTATATAAGCCTGCAAGTCTTGCACTTGAAGCAGCTTTATGATGTCATTAAGGCTCGATGGTGACACGCGCACCCGAAACAAGGACCACAGGTTGTTAGCGGCCATTTTTCCATCAGTCTCCACTGGAGCTAGAAGTGAGCAGACAGATACTCCTATAGACGCTGCTGGAGCCAGATCATTTGTCTCTGTGATGGACAACGTTTGAAATTCGCCCTTAAGCGGGAGACGGCAGCCTACAACAGTCAAATTGATCGCTGCTTATCACTTCTTTTGTGGTAGGTACAGTTATTCCAGATAGGGGAATGGGTAGGTTAAGTTATTCCAGGGAGGGGAATGCTTATGGGCAAGGCATTATGCTTGATCGGAGGCGGATGAAGTGGCAAAAAAGGCTCGGCCTACACCATGACCATGCCAATCGTCAACCCAAAGTGAATATGAGCCACACAGGTTGGTTGAAATAGCGCAACATGAATGATGGAACCTGGATCCAAGCGTCCCAGGATGCATTTCAGCGAAAACGTTCAACAATGTTCAGCGTGACCAATGTTTCTATCTTGGAAAATGAAATTGCATGATGTATGGAGTGTTTTTGACATATCTTGTCTCAGGATTTGCTTGCAGTCCTACCATATCCCACAAAATGCAGAAGTGCAGTCAATGCAGCTTTTTACCTAAAATGGTAAAAATTGGTCAAAGCCTCATGCGGTTTATTACCTGCCCCTGGAATAACATCAATGGCAATTATAAGAATAATGCTGATAATAGTACAAATTTTGTATGTATGTTTTCAGCCCTACAAAACCATAACTATAGAAGTTTAAATTTATACGTAAAGCTAGATATTTGTAGAAATATCTATATTGATATATAACTATCTATTTATATAGCTAGATATATATCTATGCAGTAACATACATTAGATAGATAGATAGATAGATAGATAGACTGTATATAAGCCTGCAAGTCTTGCACTTGAAGCAGCTTTATGATGTCATTAAGGCTCGATGGTGACACGCGCACCCGAAACAAGGACCACAGGTTGTTAGCGGCCATTTTTCCATCAGTCTCCACTGGAGCTAGAAGTGAGCAGACAGATACTCCTATAGACGCTGCTGGAGCCAGATCATTTGTCTCTGTGATGGACAACGTTTGAAATTCGCCCTTAAGCGGGAGACGGCAGCCTACAACAGTCAAATTGATCGCTGCTTATCACTTCTTTTGTGGTAGGTACAGTTATTCCAGATAGGGGAATGGGTAGGTTAAGTTATTCCAGGGAGGGGAATGCTTATGGGCAAGGCATTATGCTTGATCGGAGGCGGATGAAGTGGCAAAAAAGGCTCGGCCTACACCATGACCATGCCAATCGTCAACCCAAAGTGAATATGAGCCACACAGGTTGGTTGAAATAGCGCAACATGAATGATGGAACCTGGATCCAAGCGTCCCAGGATGCATTTCAGCGAAAACGTTCAACAATGTTCAGCGTGACCAATGTTTCTATCTTGGAAAATGAAATTGCATGATGTATGGAGTGTTTTTGACATATCTTGTCTCAGGATTTGCTTGCAGTCCTACCATATCCCACAAAATGCAGAAGTGCAGTCAATGCAGCTTTTTACCTAAAATGGTAAAAATTGGTCAAAGCCTCATGCGGTTTATTACCTGCCCCTGGAATAACATCAATGGCAATTATAAGAATAATTCTGATAATAGTACAAATTTTGTATGTATGTTTTCAGCCCTACAAAACCATAACTATAGAAGTTTAAATTTATACGTAAAGCTAGATATTTGTAGAAATATCTATATTGATATATAACTATCTATTTATATAGCTAGATATATATCTATGCAGTAACATACATTAGATAGATAGATAGATAGATAGATAGATAGATAGATAGATAGATAGATAGATAGACTGTATATAAGCCTGCAAGTCTTGCACTTGAAGCAGCTTTATGATGTCATTAAGGCTCGATGGTGACACGCGCACCCGGAACAAGGACCACAGGTTGTTAGCGGCCATTTTTCCATCAGTCTCCACTGGAGCTAGAAGTGAGCAGACAGATACTCCTATAGACGCTGCTGGAGCCAGATCATTTGTCTCTGTGATGGACAACGTTTGAAATTCGCCCTTAAGCGGGAGACGGCAGCCTACAACAGTCAAATTGATCGCTGCTTATCACTTCTTTTGTGGTAGGTACAGTTATTCCAGATAGGGGAATGGGTAGGTTAAGTTATTCCAGGGAGGGGAATGCTTATGGGCAAGGCATTATGCTTGATCGGAGGCGGATGAAGTGGCAAAAAAGGCTCGGCCTACACCATGACCATGCCAATCGTCAACCCAAAGTGAATATGAGCCACACAGGTTGGTTGAAATAGCGCAACATGAATGATGGAACCTGGATCCAAGCGTCCCAGGATGCATTTCAGCGAAAACGTTCAACAATGTTCAGCGTGACCAATGTTTCTATCTTGGAAAATGAAATTGCATGATGTATGGAGTGTTTTTGACATATCTTGTCTCAGGATTTGCTTGCAGTCCTACCATATCCCACAAAATGCAGAAGTGCAGTCAATGCAGCTTTTTACCTAAAATGGTAAAAATTGGTCAAAGCCTCATGCGGTTTATTACCTGCCCCTGGAATAACATCAATGGCAATTATAAGAATAATGCTGATAATAGTACAAATTTTGTATGTATGTTTTCAGCCCTACAAAACCATAACTATAGAAGTTTAAATTTATACGTAAAGCTAGATATTTGTAGAAATATCTATATTGATATATAACTATCTATTTATATAGCTAGATATATATCTATGCAGTAACATACATTAGATAGATAGATAGATAGATAGATAGATAGATAGATAGATAGATAGACTGTATATAAGCCTGCAAGTCTTGCACTTGAAGCAGCTTTATGATGTCATTAAGGCTCGATGGTGACACGCGCACCCGAAACAAGGACCACAGGTTGTTAGCGGCCATTTTTCCATCAGTCTCCACTGGAGCTAGAAGTGAGCAGACAGATACTCCTATAGACGCTGCTGGAGCCAGATCATTTGTCTCTGTGATGGACAACGTTTGAAATTCGCCCTTAAGCGGGAGACGGCAGCCTACAACAGTCAAATTGATCGCTGCTTATCACTTCTTTTGTGGTAGGTACAGTTAATCCAGATAGGGGAATGGGTAGGTTAAGTTATTCCAGGGAGGGGAATGCTTATGGGCAAGGCATTATGCTTGATCGGAGGCGGATGAAGTGGCAAAAAAGGCTCGGCCTACACCATGACCATGCCAATCGTCAACCCAAAGTGAATATGAGCCACACAGGTTGGTTGAAATAGCGCAACATGAATGATGGAACCTGGATCCAAGCGTCCCAGGATGCATTGCAGCGAAAACGTTCAACAATGTTCAGCGTGACCAATGTTTCTATCTTGGAAAATGAAATTGCATGCTGTATGGAGTGTTTTTGACATATCTTGTCTCAGGATTTGCTTGCAGTCCTACCATATCCCACAAAATGCAGAAGTGCAGTCAATGCAGCTTTTTACCTAAAATGGTAAAAATTGGTCAAAGCCTCATGCGGTTTATTACCTGCCCCTGGAATAACATCAATGGCAATTATAAGAATAATGCTGATAATAATACAAATTTTGTATGTATGTTTTCAGCCCTACAAAACCATAACTATAGAAGTTTAAATTTATACGTAAAGCTAGATATTTGTAGAAATATCTATATTGATATATAACTATCTATTTATATAGCTAGATATATTTCTATGCAGTAACATACATTAGATAGATAGATAGATAGACTGTATATAAGCCTGCAAGTCTTGCACTTGAAGCAGCTTTATGATGTCATTAAGGCTCGATGGTGACACGCGCACCCGGAACAAGGACCACAGGTTGTTAGCGGCCATTTTTCCATCAGTCTCCACTGGAGCTAGAAGTGAGCAGACAGATACTCCTATAGACGCTGCTGGAGCCAGATCATTTGTCTCTGTGATGGACAACGTTTGAAATTCGCCCTTAAGCGGGAGACGGCAGCCTACAACAGTCAAATTGATCGCTGCTTATCACTTCTTTTGTGGTAGGTACAGTTATTCCAGATAGGGGAATGGGTAGGTTAAGTTATTCCAGGGAGGGGAATGCTTATGGGCAAGGCATTATGCTTGATCGGAGGCGGATGAAGTGGCAAAAAAGGCTCGGCCTACACCATGACCATGCCAATCGTCAACCCAAAGTGAATATGAGCCACACAGGTTGGTTGAAATAGCGCAACATGAATGATGGAACCTGGATCCAAGCGTCCCAGGATGCATTTCAGCGAAAACGTTCAACAATGTTCAGCGTGACCAATGTTTCTATCTTGGAAAATGAAATTGCATGATGTATGGAGTGTTTTTGACATATCTTGTCTCAGGATTTGCTTGCAGTCCTACCATATCCCACAAAATGCAGAAGTGCAGTCAATGCAGCTTTTTACCTAAAATGGTAAAAATTGGTCAAAGCCTCATGCGGTTTATTACCTGCCCCTGGAATAACATCAATGGCAATTATAAGAATAATGCTGATAATAGTACAAATTTTGTATGTATGTTTTCAGCCCTACAAAACCATAACTATAGAAGTTTAAATTTATACGTAAAGCTAGATATTTGTAGAAATATCTATATTGATATATAACTATCTATTTATATAGCTAGATATATATCTATGCAGTAACATACATTAGATAGATAGATAGATAGATAGATAGATAGATAGATAGATAGACTGTATATAAGCCTGCAAGTCTTGCACTTGAAGCAGCTTTATGATGTCATTAAGGCTCGATGGTGACACGCGCACCCGGAACAAGGACCACAGGTTGTTAGCGGCCATTTTTCCATCAGTCTCCACTGGAGCTAGAAGTGAGCAGACAGATACTCCTATAGACGCTGCTGGAGCCAGATCATTTGTCTCTGTGATGGACAACGTTTGAAATTCGCCCTTAAGCGGGAGACGGCAGCCTACAACAGTCAAATTGATCGCTGCTTATCACTTCTTTTGTGGTAGGTACAGTTATTCCAGATAGGGGAATGGGTAGGTTAAGTTATTCCAGGGAGGGGAATGCTTATGGGCAAGGCATTATGCTTGATCGGAGGCGGATGAAGTGGCAAAAAAGGCTCGGCCTACACCATGACCATGCCAATCGTCAACCCAAAGTGAATATGAGCCACACAGGTTGGTTGAAATAGCGCAACATGAATGATGGAACCTGGATCCAAGCGTCCCAGGATGCATTTCAGCGAAAACGTTCAACAATGTTCAGCGTGACCAATGTTTCTATCTTGGAAAATGAAATTGCATGATGTATGGAGTGTTTTTGACATATCTTGTCTCAGGATTTGCTTGCAGTCCTACCATATCCCACAAAATGCAGAAGTGCAGTCAATGCAGCTTTTTACCTAAAATGGTAAAAATTGGTCAAAGCCTCATGCGGTTTATTACCTGCCCCTGGAATAACATCAATGGCAATTATAAGAATAATGCTGATAATAGTACAAATTTTGTATGTATGTTTTCAGCCCTACAAAACCATAACTATAGAAGTTTAAATTTATACGTAAAGCTAGATATTTGTAGAAATATCTATATTGATATATAACTATCTATTTATATAGCTAGATATATTTCTATGCAGTAACATACATTAGATAGATAGATAGATAGACTGTATATAAGCCTGCAAGTCTTGCACTTGAAGCAGCTTTATGATGTCATTAAGGCTCGATGGTGACACGCGCACCCGGAACAAGGACCACAGGTTGTTAGCGGCCATTTTTCCATCAGTCTCCACTGGAGCTAGAAGTGAGCAGACAGATACTCCTATAGACGCTGCTGGAGCCAGATCATTTGTCTCTGTGATGGACAACGTTTGAAATTCGCCCTTAAGCGGGAGACGGCAGCCTACAACAGTCAAATTGATCGCTGCTTATCACTTCTTTTGTGGTAGGTACAGTTATTCCAGATAGGGGAATGGGTAGGTTAAGTTATTCCAGGGAGGGGAATGCTTATGGGCAAGGCATTATGCTTGATCGGAGGCGGATGAAGTGGCAAAAAAGGCTCGGCCTACACCATGACCATGCCAATCGTCAACCCAAAGTGAATATGAGCCACACAGGTTGGTTGAAATAGCGCAACATGAATGATGGAACCTGGATCCAAGCGTCCCAGGATGCATTTCAGCGAAAACGTTCAACAATGTTCAGCGTGACCAATGTTTCTATCTTGGAAAATGAAATTGCATGATGTATGGAGTGTTTTTGACATATCTTGTCTCAGGATTTGCTTGCAGTCCTACCATATCCCACAAAATGCAGAAGTGCAGTCAATGCAGCTTTTTACCTAAAATGGTAAAAATTGGTCAAAGCCTCATGCGGTTTATTACCTGCCCCTGGAATAACATCAATGGCAATTATAAGAATAATGCTGATAATAGTACAAATTTTGTATGTATGTTTTCAGCCCTACAAAACCATAACTATAGAAGTTTAAATTTATACGTAAAGCTAGATATTTGTAGAAATATCTATATTGATATATAACTATCTATTTATATAGCTAGATATATATCTATGCAGTAACATACATTAGATAGATAGATAGATAGATAGATAGATAGACTGTATATAAGCCTGCAAGTCTTGCACTTGAAGCAGCTTTATGATGTCATTAAGGCTCGATGGTGACACGCGCACCCGGAACAAGGACCACAGGTTGTTAGCGGCCATTTTTCCATCAGTCTCCACTGGAGCTAGAAGTGAGCAGACAGATACTCCTATAGACGCTGCTGGAGCCAGATCATTTGTCTCTGTGATGGACAACGTTTGAAATTCGCCCTTAAGCGGGAGACGGCAGCCTACAACAGTCAAATTGATCGCTGCTTATCACTTCTTTTGTGGTAGGTACAGTTATTCCAGATAGGGGAATGGGTAGGTTAAGTTATTCCAGGGAGGGGAATGCTTATGGGCAAGGCATTATGCTTGATCGGAGGCGGATGAAGTGGCAAAAAAGGCTCGGCCTACACCATGACCATGCCAATCGTCAACCCAAAGTGAATATGAGCCACACAGGTTGGTTGAAATAGCGCAACATGAATGATGGAACCTGGATCCAAGCGTCCCAGGATGCATTGCAGCGAAAACGTTCAACAATGTTCAGCGTGACCAATGTTTCTATCTTGGAAAATGAAATTGCATGCTGTATGGAGTGTTTTTGACATATCTTGTCTCAGGATTTGCTTGCAGTCCTACCATATCCCACAAAATGCAGAAGTGCAGTCAATGCAGCTTTTTACCTAAAATGGTAAAAATTGGTCAAAGCCTCATGCGGTTTATTACCTGCCCCTGGAATAACATCAATGGCAATTATAAGAATAATGCTGATAATAATACAAATTTTGTATGTATGTTTTCAGCCCTACAAAACCATAACTATAGAAGTTTAAATGTATACGTAAAGCTAGATATTTGTAGAAATATCTATATTGATATATAACTATCTATTTATATAGCTAGATATATATCTATGCAGTAACATACATTAGATAGATAGATAGATAGATAGATAGATAGATAGATAGATAGACTGTATATAAGCCTGCAAGTCTTGCACTTGAAGCAGCTTTATGATGTCATTAAGGCTCGATGGTGACACGCGCACCCGGAACAAGGACCACAGGTTGTTAGCGGCCATTTTTCCATCAGTCTCCACTGGAGCTAGAAGTGAGCAGACAGATACTCCTATAGACGCTGCTGGAGCCAGATCATTTGTCTCTGTGATGGACAACGTTTGAAATTCGCCCTTAAGCGGGAGACGGCAGCCTACAACAGTCAAATTGATCGCTGCTTATCACTTCTTTTGTGGTAGGTACAGTTATTCCAGATAGGGGAATGGGTAGGTTAAGTTATTCCAGGGAGGGGAATGCTTATGGGCAAGGCATTATGCTTGATCGGAGGCGGATGAAGTGGCAAAAAAGGCTCGGCCTACACCATGACCATGCCAATCGTCAACCCAAAGTGAATATGAGCCACACAGGTTGGTTGAAATAGCGCAACATGAATGATGGAACCTGGATCCAAGCGTCCCAGGATGCATTTCAGCGAAAACGTTCAACAATGTTCAGCGTGACCAATGTTTCTATCTTGGAAAATGAAATTGCATGATGTATGGAGTGTTTTTGACATATCTTGTCTCAGGATTTGCTTGCAGTCCTACCATATCCCACAAAATGCAGAAGTGCAGTCAATGCAGCTTTTTACCTAAAATGGTAAAAATTGGTCAAAGCCTCATGCGGTTTATTACCTGCCCCTGGAATAACATCAATGGCAATTATAAGAATAATTCTGATAATAGTACAAATTTTGTATGTATGTTTTCAGCCCTACAAAACCATAACTATAGAAGTTTAAATTTATACGTAAAGCTAGATATTTGTAGAAATATCTATATTGATATATAACTATCTATTTATATAGCTAGATATATATCTATGCAGTAACATACATTAGATAGATAGATAGATAGATAGATAGATAGATAGATAGATAGATAGACTGTATATAAGCCTGCAAGTCTTGCACTTGAAGCAGCTTTATGATGTCATTAAGGCTCGATGGTGACACGCGCACCCGGAACAAGGACCACAGGTTGTTAGCGGCCATTTTTCCATCAGTCTCCACTGGAGCTAGAAGTGAGCAGACAGATACTCCTATAGACGCTGCTGGAGCCAGATCATTTGTCTCTGTGATGGACAACGTTTGAAATTCGCCCTTAAGCGGGAGACGGCAGCCTACAACAGTCAAATTGATCGCTGCTTATCACTTCTTTTGTGGTAGGTACAGTTATTCCAGATAGGGGAATGGGTAGGTTAAGTTATTCCAGGGAGGGGAATGCTTATGGGCAAGGCATTATGCTTGATCGGAGGCGGATGAAGTGGCAAAAAAGGCTCGGCCTACACCATGACCATGCCAATCGTCAACCCAAAGTGAATATGAGCCACACAGGTTGGTTGAAATAGCGCAACATGAATGATGGAACCTGGATCCAAGCGTCCCAGGATGCATTTCAGCGAAAACGTTCAACAATGTTCAGCGTGACCAATGTTTCTATCTTGGAAAATGAAATTGCATGATGTATGGAGTGTTTTTGACATATCTTGTCTCAGGATTTGCTTGCAGTCCTACCATATCCCACAAAATGCAGAAGTGCAGTCAATGCAGCTTTTTACCTAAAATGGTAAAAATTGGTCAAAGCCTCATGCGGTTTATTACCTGCCCCTGGAATAACATCAATGGCAATTATAAGAATAATGCTGATAATAGTACAAATTTTGTATGTATGTTTTCAGCCCTACAAAACCATAACTATAGAAGTTTAAATTTATACGTAAAGCTAGATATTTGTAGAAATATCTATATTGATATATAACTATCTATTTATATAGCTAGATATATATCTATGCAGTAACATACATTAGATAGATAGATAGATAGATAGATAGATAGATAGATAGATAGACTGTATATAAGCCTGCAAGTCTTGCACTTGAAGCAGCTTTATGATGTCATTAAGGCTCGATGGTGACACGCGCACCCGAAACAAGGACCACAGGTTGTTAGCGGCCATTTTTCCATCAGTCTCCACTGGAGCTAGAAGTGAGCAGACAGATACTCCTATAGACGCTGCTGGAGCCAGATCATTTGTCTCTGTGATGGACAACGTTTGAAATTCGCCCTTAAGCGGGAGACGGCAGCCTACAACAGTCAAATTGATCGCTGCTTATCACTTCTTTTGTGGTAGGTACAGTTAATCCAGATAGGGGAATGGGTAGGTTAAGTTATTCCAGGGAGGGGAATGCTTATGGGCAAGGCATTATGCTTGATCGGAGGCGGATGAAGTGGCAAAAAAGGCTCGGCCTACACCATGACCATGCCAATCGTCAACCCAAAGTGAATATGAGCCACACAGGTTGGTTGAAATAGCGCAACATGAATGATGGAACCTGGATCCAAGCGTCCCAGGATGCATTGCAGCGAAAACGTTCAACAATGTTCAGCGTGACCAATGTTTCTATCTTGGAAAATGAAATTGCATGCTGTATGGAGTGTTTTTGACATATCTTGTCTCAGGATTTGCTTGCAGTCCTACCATATCCCACAAAATGCAGAAGTGCAGTCAATGCAGCTTTTTACCTAAAATGGTAAAAATTGGTCAAAGCCTCATGCGGTTTATTACCTGCCCCTGGAATAACATCAATGGCAATTATAAGAATAATGCTGATAATAATACAAATTTTGTATGTATGTTTTCAGCCCTACAAAACCATAACTATAGAAGTTTAAATTTATACGTAAAGCTAGATATTTGTAGAAATATCTATATTGATATATAACTATCTATTTATATAGCTAGATATATTTCTATGCAGTAACATACATTAGATAGATAGATAGATAGACTGTATATAAGCCTGCAAGTCTTGCACTTGAAGCAGCTTTATGATGTCATTAAGGCTCGATGGTGACACGCGCACCCGGAACAAGGACCACAGGTTGTTAGCGGCCATTTTTCCATCAGTCTCCACTGGAGCTAGAAGTGAGCAGACAGATACTCCTATAGACGCTGCTGGAGCCAGATCATTTGTCTCTGTGATGGACAACGTTTGAAATTCGCCCTTAAGCGGGAGACGGCAGCCTACAACAGTCAAATTGATCGCTGCTTATCACTTCTTTTGTGGTAGGTACAGTTATTCCAGATAGGGGAATGGGTAGGTTAAGTTATTCCAGGGAGGGGAATGCTTATGGGCAAGGCATTATGCTTGATCGGAGGCGGATGAAGTGGCAAAAAAGGCTCGGCCTACACCATGACCATGCCAATCGTCAACCCAAAGTGAATATGAGCCACACAGGTTGGTTGAAATAGCGCAACATGAATGATGGAACCTGGATCCAAGCGTCCCAGGATGCATTTCAGCGAAAACGTTCAACAATGTTCAGCGTGACCAATGTTTCTATCTTGGAAAATGAAATTGCATGATGTATGGAGTGTTTTTGACATATCTTGTCTCAGGATTTGCTTGCAGTCCTACCATATCCCACAAAATGCAGAAGTGCAGTCAATGCAGCTTTTTACCTAAAATGGTAAAAATTGGTCAAAGCCTCATGCGGTTTATTACCTGCCCCTGGAATAACATCAATGGCAATTATAAGAATAATGCTGATAATAGTACAAATTTTGTATGTATGTTTTCAGCCCTACAAAACCATAACTATAGAAGTTTAAATTTATACGTAAAGCTAGATATTTGTAGAAATATCTATATTGATATATAACTATCTATTTATATAGCTAGATATATATCTATGCAGTAACATACATTAGATAGATAGATAGATAGATAGATAGATAGATAGATAGATAGACTGTATATAAGCCTGCAAGTCTTGCACTTGAAGCAGCTTTATGATGTCATTAAGGCTCGATGGTGACACGCGCACCCGGAACAAGGACCACAGGTTGTTAGCGGCCATTTTTCCATCAGTCTCCACTGGAGCTAGAAGTGAGCAGACAGATACTCCTATAGACGCTGCTGGAGCCAGATCATTTGTCTCTGTGATGGACAACGTTTGAAATTCGCCCTTAAGCGGGAGACGGCAGCCTACAACAGTCAAATTGATCGCTGCTTATCACTTCTTTTGTGGTAGGTACAGTTATTCCAGATAGGGGAATGGGTAGGTTAAGTTATTCCAGGGAGGGGAATGCTTATGGGCAAGGCATTATGCTTGATCGGAGGCGGATGAAGTGGCAAAAAAGGCTCGGCCTACACCATGACCATGCCAATCGTCAACCCAAAGTGAATATGAGCCACACAGGTTGGTTGAAATAGCGCAACATGAATGATGGAACCTGGATCCAAGCGTCCCAGGATGCATTTCAGCGAAAACGTTCAACAATGTTCAGCGTGACCAATGTTTCTATCTTGGAAAATGAAATTGCATGATGTATGGAGTGTTTTTGACATATCTTGTCTCAGGATTTGCTTGCAGTCCTACCATATCCCACAAAATGCAGAAGTGCAGTCAATGCAGCTTTTTACCTAAAATGGTAAAAATTGGTCAAAGCCTCATGCGGTTTATTACCTGCCCCTGGAATAACATCAATGGCAATTATAAGAATAATGCTGATAATAGTACAAATTTTGTATGTATGTTTTCAGCCCTACAAAACCATAACTATAGAAGTTTAAATTTATACGTAAAGCTAGATATTTGTAGAAATATCTATATTGATATATAACTATCTATTTATATAGCTAGATATATTTCTATGCAGTAACATACATTAGATAGATAGATAGATAGACTGTATATAAGCCTGCAAGTCTTGCACTTGAAGCAGCTTTATGATGTCATTAAGGCTCGATGGTGACACGCGCACCCGGAACAAGGACCACAGGTTGTTAGCGGCCATTTTTCCATCAGTCTCCACTGGAGCTAGAAGTGAGCAGACAGATACTCCTATAGACGCTGCTGGAGCCAGATCATTTGTCTCTGTGATGGACAACGTTTGAAATTCGCCCTTAAGCGGGAGACGGCAGCCTACAACAGTCAAATTGATCGCTGCTTATCACTTCTTTTGTGGTAGGTACAGTTATTCCAGATAGGGGAATGGGTAGGTTAAGTTATTCCAGGGAGGGGAATGCTTATGGGCAAGGCATTATGCTTGATCGGAGGCGGATGAAGTGGCAAAAAAGGCTCGGCCTACACCATGACCATGCCAATCGTCAACCCAAAGTGAATATGAGCCACACAGGTTGGTTGAAATAGCGCAACATGAATGATGGAACCTGGATCCAAGCGTCCCAGGATGCATTTCAGCGAAAACGTTCAACAATGTTCAGCGTGACCAATGTTTCTATCTTGGAAAATGAAATTGCATGATGTATGGAGTGTTTTTGACATATCTTGTCTCAGGATTTGCTTGCAGTCCTACCATATCCCACAAAATGCAGAAGTGCAGTCAATGCAGCTTTTTACCTAAAATGGTAAAAATTGGTCAAAGCCTCATGCGGTTTATTACCTGCCCCTGGAATAACATCAATGGCAATTATAAGAATAATGCTGATAATAGTACAAATTTTGTATGTATGTTTTCAGCCCTACAAAACCATAACTATAGAAGTTTAAATTTATACGTAAAGCTAGATATTTGTAGAAATATCTATATTGATATATAACTATCTATTTATATAGCTAGATATATATCTATGCAGTAACATACATTAGATAGATAGATAGATAGATAGATAGATAGATAGACTGTATATAAGCCTGCAAGTCTTGCACTTGAAGCAGCTTTATGATGTCATTAAGGCTCGATGGTGACACGCGCACCCGGAACAAGGACCACAGGTTGTTAGCGGCCATTTTTCCATCAGTCTCCACTGGAGCTAGAAGTGAGCAGACAGATACTCCTATAGACGCTGCTGGAGCCAGATCATTTGTCTCTGTGATGGACAACGTTTGAAATTCGCCCTTAAGCGGGAGACGGCAGCCTACAACAGTCAAATTGATCGCTGCTTATCACTTCTTTTGTGGTAGGTACAGTTATTCCAGATAGGGGAATGGGTAGGTTAAGTTATTCCAGGGAGGGGAATGCTTATGGGCAAGGCATTATGCTTGATCGGAGGCGGATGAAGTGGCAAAAAAGGCTCGGCCTACACCATGACCATGCCAATCGTCAACCCAAAGTGAATATGAGCCACACAGGTTGGTTGAAATAGCGCAACATGAATGATGGAACCTGGATCCAAGCGTCCCAGGATGCATTGCAGCGAAAACGTTCAACAATGTTCAGCGTGACCAATGTTTCTATCTTGGAAAATGAAATTGCATGCTGTATGGAGTGTTTTTGACATATCTTGTCTCAGGATTTGCTTGCAGTCCTACCATATCCCACAAAATGCAGAAGTGCAGTCAATGCAGCTTTTTACCTAAAATGGTAAAAATTGGTCAAAGCCTCATGCGGTTTATTACCTGCCCCTGGAATAACATCAATGGCAATTATAAGAATAATGCTGATAATAATACAAATTTTGTATGTATGTTTTCAGCCCTACAAAACCATAACTATAGAAGTTTAAATGTATACGTAAAGCTAGATATTTGTAGAAATATCTATATTGATATATAACTATCTATTTATATAGCTAGATATATATCTATGCAGTAACATACATTAGATAGATAGATAGATAGATAGATAGATAGATAGATAGACTGTATATAAGCCTGCAAGTCTTGCACTTGAAGCAGCTTTATGATGTCATTAAGGCTCGATGGTGACACGCGCACCCGGAACAAGGACCACAGGTTGTTAGCGGCCATTTTTCCATCAGTCTCCACTGGAGCTAGAAGTGAGCAGACAGATACTCCTATAGACGCTGCTGGAGCCAGATCATTTGTCTCTGTGATGGACAACGTTTGAAATTCGCCCTTAAGCGGGAGACGGCAGCCTACAACAGTCAAATTGATCGCTGCTTATCACTTCTTTTGTGGTAGGTACAGTTATTCCAGATAGGGGAATGGGTAGGTTAAGTTATTCCAGGGAGGGGAATGCTTATGGGCAAGGCATTATGCTTGATCGGAGGCGGATGAAGTGGCAAAAAAGGCTCGGCCTACACCATGACCATGCCAATCGTCAACCCAAAGTGAATATGAGCCACACAGGTTGGTTGAAATAGCGCAACATGAATGATGGAACCTGGATCCAAGCGTCCCAGGATGCATTTCAGCGAAAACGTTCAACAATGTTCAGCGTGACCAATGTTTCTATCTTGGAAAATGAAATTGCATGATGTATGGAGTGTTTTTGACATATCTTGTCTCAGGATTTGCTTGCAGTCCTACCATATCCCACAAAATGCAGAAGTGCAGTCAATGCAGCTTTTTACCTAAAATGGTAAAAATTGGTCAAAGCCTCATGCGGTTTATTACCTGCCCCTGGAATAACATCAATGGCAATTATAAGAATAATGCTGATAATAGTACAAATTTTGTATGTATGTTTTCAGCCCTACAAAACCATAACTATAGAAGTTTAAATTTATACGTAAAGCTAGATATTTGTAGAAATATCTATATTGATATATAACTATCTATTTATATAGCTAGATATATATCTATGCAGTAACATACATTAGATAGATAGATAGATAGATAGATAGATAGATAGATAGACTGTATATAAGCCTGCAAGTCTTGCACTTGAAGCAGCTTTATGATGTCATTAAGGCTCGATGGTGACACGCGCACCCGAAACAAGGACCACAGGTTGTTAGCGGCCATTTTTCCATCAGTCTCCACTGGAGCTAGAAGTGAGCAGACAGATACTCCTATAGACGCTGCTGGAGCCAGATCATTTGTCTCTGTGATGGACAACGTTTGAAATTCGCCCTTAAGCGGGAGACGGCAGCCTACAACAGTCAAATTGATCGCTGCTTATCACTTCTTTTGTGGTAGGTACAGTTATTCCAGATAGGGGAATGGGTAGGTTAAGTTATTCCAGGGAGGGGAATGCTTATGGGCAAGGCATTATGCTTGATCGGAGGCGGATGAAGTGGCAAAAAAGGCTCGGCCTACACCATGACCATGCCAATCGTCAACCCAAAGTGAATATGAGCCACACAGGTTGGTTGAAATAGCGCAACATGAATGATGGAACCTGGATCCAAGCGTCCCAGGATGCATTTCAGCGAAAACGTTCAACAATGTTCAGCGTGACCAATGTTTCTATCTTGGAAAATGAAATTGCATGATGTATGGAGTGTTTTTGACATATCTTGTCTCAGGATTTGCTTGCAGTCCTACCATATCCCACAAAATGCAGAAGTGCAGTCAATGCAGCTTTTTACCTAAAATGGTAAAAATTGGTCAAAGCCTCATGCGGTTTATTACCTGCCCCTGGAATAACATCAATGGCAATTATAAGAATAATGCTGATAATAGTACAAATTTTGTATGTATGTTTTCAGCCCTACAAAACCATAACTATAGAAGTTTAAATTTATACGTAAAGCTAGATATTTGTAGAAATATCTATATTGATATATAACTATCTATTTATATAGCTAGATATATATCTATGCAGTAACATACATTAGATAGATAGATAGATAGATAGATAGATAGATAGATAGATAGATAGATAGATAGACTGTATATAAGCCTGCAAGTCTTGCACTTGAAGCAGCTTTATGATGTCATTAAGGCTCGATGGTGACACGCGCACCCGGAACAAGGACCACAGGTTGTTAGCGGCCATTTTTCCATCAGTCTCCACTGGAGCTAGAAGTGAGCAGACAGATACTCCTATAGACGCTGCTGGAGCCAGATCATTTGTCTCTGTGATGGACAACGTTTGAAATTCGCCCTTAAGCGGGAGACGGCAGCCTACAACAGTCAAATTGATCGCTGCTTATCACTTCTTTTGTGGTAGGTACAGTTATTCCAGATAGGGGAATGGGTAGGTTAAGTTATTCCAGGGAGGGGAATGCTTATGGGCAAGGCATTATGCTTGATCGGAGGCGGATGAAGTGGCAAAAAAGGCTCGGCCTACACCATGACCATGCCAATCGTCAACCCAAAGTGAATATGAGCCACACAGGTTGGTTGAAATAGCGCAACATGAATGATGGAACCTGGATCCAAGCGTCCCAGGATGCATTGCAGCGAAAACGTTCAACAATGTTCAGCGTGACCAATGTTTCTATCTTGGAAAATGAAATTGCATGCTGTATGGAGTGTTTTTGACATATCTTGTCTCAGGATTTGCTTGCAGTCCTACCATATCCCACAAAATGCAGAAGTGCAGTCAATGCAGCTTTTTACCTAAAATGGTAAAAATTGGTCAAAGCCTCATGCGGTTTATTACCTGCCCCTGGAATAACATCAATGGCAATTATAAGAATAATGCTGATAATAATACAAATTTTGTATGTATGTTTTCAGCCCTACAAAACCATAACTATAGAAGTTTAAATGTATACGTAAAGCTAGATATTTGTAGAAATATCTATATTGATATATAACTATCTATTTATATAGCTAGATATATATCTATGCAGTAACATACATTAGATAGATAGATAGATAGATAGATAGATAGATAGATAGATAGATAGATAGATAGATAGACTGTATATAAGCCTGCAAGTCTTGCACTTGAAGCAGCTTTATGATGTCATTAAGGCTCGATGGTGACACGCGCACCCGGAACAAGGACCACAGGTTGTTAGCGGCCATTTTTCCATCAGTCTCCACTGGAGCTAGAAGTGAGCAGACAGATACTCCTATAGACGCTGCTGGAGCCAGATCATTTGTCTCTGTGATGGACAACGTTTGAAATTCGCCCTTAAGCGGGAGACGGCAGCCTACAACAGTCAAATTGATCGCTGCTTATCACTTCTTTTGTGGTAGGTACAGTTATTCCAGATAGGGGAATGGGTAGGTTAAGTTATTCCAGGGAGGGGAATGCTTATGGGCAAAGCATTATGCTTGATCGGAGGCGGATGAAGTGGCAAAAAAGGCTCGGCCTACACCATGACCATGCCAATCGTCAACCCAAAGTGAATATGAGCCACACAGGTTGGTTGAAATAGCGCAACATGAATGATGGAACCTGGATCCAAGCGTCCCAGGATGCATTTCAGCGAAAACGTTCAACAATGTTCAGCGTGACCAATGTTTCTATCTTGGAAAATGAAATTGCATGATGTATGGAGTGTTTTTGACATATCTTGTCTCAGGATTTGCTTGCAGTCCTACCATATCCCACAAAATGCAGAAGTGCAGTCAATGCAGCTTTTTACCTAAAATGGTAAAAATTGGTCAAAGCCTCATGCGGTTTATTACCTGCCCCTGGAATAACATCAATGGCAATTATAAGAATAATGCTGATAATAGTACAAATTTTGTATGTATGTTTTCAGCCCTACAAAACCATAACTATAGAAGTTTAAATTTATACGTAAAGCTAGATATTTGTAGAAATATCTATATTGATATATAACTATCTATTTATATAGCTAGATATATATCTATGCAGTAACATACATTAGATAGATAGATAGATAGATAGATAGATAGACTGTATATAAGCCTGCAAGTCTTGCACTTGAAGCAGCTTTATGATGTCATTAAGGCTCGATGGTGACACGCGCACCCGAAACAAGGACCACAGGTTGTTAGCGGCCATTTTTCCATCAGTCTCCACTGGAGCTAGAAGTGAGCAGACAGATACTCCTATAGACGCTGCTGGAGCCAGATCATTTGTCTCTGTGATGGACAACGTTTGAAATTCGCCCTTAAGCGGGAGACGGCAGCCTACAACAGTCAAATTGATCGCTGCTTATCACTTCTTTTGTGGTAGGTACAGTTATTCCAGATAGGGGAATGGGTAGGTTAAGTTATTCCAGGGAGGGGAATGCTTATGGGCAAGGCATTATGCTTGATCGGAGGCGGATGAAGTGGCAAAAAAGGCTCGGCCTACACCATGACCATGCCAATCGTCAACCCAAAGTGAATATGAGCCACACAGGTTGGTTGAAATAGCGCAACATGAATGATGGAACCTGGATCCAAGCGTCCCAGGATGCATTGCAGCGAAAACGTTCAACAATGTTCAGCGTGACCAATGTTTCTATCTTGGAAAATGAAATTGCATGCTGTATGGAGTGTTTTTGACATATCTTGTCTCAGGATTTGCTTGCAGTCCTACCATATCCCACAAAATGCAGAAGTGCAGTCAATGCAGCTTTTTACCTAAAATGGTAAAAATTGGTCAAAGCCTCATGCGGTTTATTACCTGCCCCTGGAATAACATCAATGGCAATTATAAGAATAATTCTGATAATAGTACAAATTTTGTATGTATGTTTTCAGCCCTACAAAACCATAACTATAGAAGTTTAAATTTATACGTAAAGCTAGATATTTGTAGAAATATCTATATTGATATATAACTATCTATTTATATAGCTAGATATATATCTATGCAGTAACATACATTAGATAGATAGATAGATAGATAGACTGTATATAAGCCTGCAAGTCTTGCACTTGAAGCAGCTTTATGATGTCATTAAGGCTCGATGGTGACACGCGCACCCGGAACAAGGACCACAGGTTGTTAGTGGCCATTTTTCCATCAGTCTCCACTGGAGCTAGAAGTGAGCAGACAGATACTCCTATAGACGCTGCTGGAGCCAGATCATTTGTCTCTGTGATGGACAACGTTTGAAATTCGCCCTTAAGCGGGAGACGGCAGCCTACAACAGTCAAATTGATCGCTGCTTATCACTTCTTTTGTGGTAGGTACAGTTATTCCAGATAGGGGAATGGGTAGGTTAAGTTATTCCAGGGAGGGGAATGCTTATGGGCAAGGCATTATGCTTGATCGGAGGCGGATGAAGTGGCAAAAAAGGCTCGGCCTACACCATGACCATGCCAATCGTGAACCCAAAGTGAATATGAGCCACACAGGTT
Source organism: Eleutherodactylus coqui (assembly GCF_035609145.1). Taxonomy (NCBI): domain Eukaryota; kingdom Metazoa; phylum Chordata; class Amphibia; order Anura; family Eleutherodactylidae; genus Eleutherodactylus; species Eleutherodactylus coqui. Next base: position 107,269,956 of record NC_089849.1, read on the forward strand.
GGTTGAAATAGCGCAACATGAATGATGGAACCTGGATCCAAGCGTCCCAGGATGCATTTCAGCGAAAACGTTCAACAATGTTCAGCGTGACCAATGTTTCTATCTTGGAAAATGAAATTGCATGATGTATGGAGTGTTTTTGACATATCTTGTCTCAGGATTTGCTTGCAGTCCTACCATATCCCACAAAATGCAGAAGTGCAGTCAATGCAGCTTTTTACCTAAAATGGTAAAAATTGGTCAAAGCCTCATGCGGTTTATTACCTGCCCCTGGAATAACATCAATGGCAATTATAAGAATAATGCTGATAATAGTACAAATTTTGTATGTATGTTTTCAGCCCTACAAAACCATAACTATAGAAGTTTAAATTTATACGTAAAGCTAGATATTTGTAGAAATATCTATATTGATATATAACTATCTATTTATATAGCTAGATATATATCTATGCAGTAACATACATTAGATAGATAGATAGATAGACTGTATATAAGCCTGCAAGTCTTGCACTTGAAGCAGCTTTATGATGTCATTAAGGCTCGATGGTGACACGCGCACCCGGAACAAGGACCACAGGTTGTTAGCGGCCATTTTTCCATCAGTCTCCACTGGAGCTAGAAGTGAGCAGACAGATACTCCTATAGACGCTGCTGGAGCCAGATCATTTGTCTCTGTGATGGACAACGTTTGAAATTCGCCCTTAAGCGGGAGACGGCAGCCTACAACAGTCAAATTGATCGCTGCTTATCACTTCTTTTGTGGTAGGTACAGTTATTCCAGATAGGGGAATGGGTAGGTTAAGTTATTCCAGGGAGGGGAATGCTTATGGGCAAGGCATTATGCTTGATCGGAGGCGGATGAAGTGGCAAAAAAGGCTCGGCCTACACCATGACCATGCCAATCGTCAACCCAAAGTGAATATGAGCCACACAGGTTGGTTGAAATAGCGCAACATGAATGATGGAACCTGGATCCAAGCGTCCCAGGATGCATTTCAGCGAAAACGTTCAACAATGTTCAGCGTGACCAATGTTTCTATCTTGGAAAATGAAATCGCATGATGTATGGAGTGTTTTTGACATATCTTGTCTCAGGATTTGCTTGCAGTCCTACCATATCCCACAAAATGCAGAAGTGCAGTCAATGCAGCTTTTTACCTAAAATGGTAAAAATTGGTCAAAGCCTCATGCGGTTTATTACCTGCCCCTGGAATAACATCAATGGCAATTATAAGAATAGTTCTGATAATAGTACAAATTTTGTATGTATGTTTTCAGCCCTACAAAACCATAACTATAGAAGTTTAAATTTATACGTAAAGCTAGATATTTGTAGAAATATCTATATTGATATATAACTATCTATTTATATAGCTAGATATATATCTATGCAGTAACATACATTAGATAGATAGATAGATAGATAGATAGATAGATAGATAGATAGATAGACTGTATATAAGCCTGCAAGTCTTGCACTTGAAGCAGCTTTATGATGTCATTAAGGCTCGATGGTGACACGCGCACCCGAAACAAGGACCACAGGTTGTTAGCGGCCATTTTTCCATCAGTCTCCACTGGAGCTAGAAGTGAGCAGACAGATACTCCTATAGACGCTGCTGGAGCCAGATCATTTGTCTCTTTGATGGACAACGTTTGAAATTCGCCCTTAAGCGGGAGACGGCAGCCTACAACAGTCAAATTGATCGCTGCTTATCACTTCTTTTGTGGTAGGTACAGTTATTCCAGATAGGGGAATGGGTAGGTTAAGTTATTCCAGGGAGGGGAATGCTTATGGGCAAGGCATTATGCTTGATCGGAGGCGGATGAAGTGGCAAAAAAGGCTCGGCCTACACCATGACCATGCCAATCGTGAACCCAAAGTGAATATGAGCCACACAGGTTGGTTGAAATAGCGCAACATGAATGATGGAACCTGGATCCAAGCGTCCCAGGATGCATTTCAGCGAAAACGTTCAACAATGTTCAGCGTGACCAATGTTTCTATCTTGGAAAATGAAATCGCATGATGTATGGAGTGTTTTTGACATATCTTGTCTCAGGATTTGCTTGCAGTCCTACCATATCCCACAAAATGCAGAAGTGCAGTCAATGCAGCTTTTTACCTAAAATGGTAAAAATTGGTCAAAGCCTCATGCGGTTTATTACCTGCCCCTGGAATAACATCAATGGCAATTATAAGAATAATTCTGATAATAGTACAAATTTTGTATGTATGTTTTCAGCCCTACAAAACCATAACTATAGAAGTTTAAATTTATACGTAAAGCTAGATATTTGTAGAAATATCTATATTGATATATAACTATCTATTTATATAGCTAGATATATATCTATGCAGTAACATACATTAGATAGATAGATAGATAGACTGTATATAAGCCTGCAAGTCTTGCACTTGAAGCAGCTTTATGATGTCATTAAGGCTCGATGGTGACACGCGCACCCGGAACAAGGACCACAGGTTGTTAGTGGCCATTTTTCCATCAGTCTCCACTGGAGCTAGAAGTGAGCAGACAGATACTCCTATAGACGCTGCTGGAGCCAGATCATTTGTCTCTGTGATGGACAACGTTTGAAATTCGCCCTTAAGCGGGAGACGGCAGCCTACAACAGTCAAATTGATCGCTGCTTATCACTTCTTTTGTGGTAGGTACAGTTATTCCAGATAGGGGAATGGGTAGGTTAAGTTATTCCAGGGAGGGGAATGCTTATGGGCAAGGCATTATGCTTGATCGGAGGCGGATGAAGTGGCAAAAAAGGCTCGGCCTACACCATGACCATGCCAATCGTGAACCCAAAGTGAATATGAGCCACACAGGTTGGTTGAAATAGCGCAACATGAATGATGGAACCTGGATCCAAGCGTCCCAGGATGCATTTCAGCGAAAACGTTCAACAATGTTCAGCGTGACCAATGTTTCTATCTTGGAAAATGAAATTGCATGATGTATGGAGTGTTTTTGACATATCTTGTCTCAGGATTTGCTTGCAGTCCTACCATATCCCACAAAATGCAGAAGTGCAGTCAATGCAGCTTTTTACCTAAAATGGTAAAAATTGGTCAAAGCCTCATGCGGTTTATTACCTGCCCCTGGAATAACATCAATGGCAATTATAAGAATAATGCTGATAATAGTACAAATTTTGTATGTATGTTTTCAGCCCTACAAAACCATAACTATAGAAGTTTAAATTTATACGTAAAGCTAGATATTTGTAGAAATATCTATATTGATATATAACTATCTATTTATATAGCTAGATATATATCTATGCAGTAACATACATTAGATAGATAGATAGATAGATAGACTGTATATAAGCCTGCAAGTCTTGCACTTGAAGCAGCTTTATGATGTCATTAAGGCTCGATGGTGACACGCGCACCCGGAACAAGGACCACAGGTTGTTAGCGGCCATTTTTCCATCAGTCTCCACTGGAGCTAGAAGTGAGCAGACAGATACTCCTATAGACGCTGCTGGAGCCAGATCATTTGTCTCTGTGATGGACAACGTTTGAAATTCGCCCTTAAGCGGGAGACGGCAGCCTACAACAGTCAAATTGATCGCTGCTTATCACTTCTTTTGTGGTAGGTACAGTTATTCCAGATAGGGGAATGGGTAGGTTAAGTTATTCCAGGGAGGGGAATGCTTATGGGCAAGGCATTATGCTTGATCGGAGGCGGATGAAGTGGCAAAAAAGGCTCGGCCTACACCATGACCATGCCAATCGTCAACCCAAAGTGAATATGAGCCACACAGGTTGGTTGAAATAGCGCAACATGAATGATGGAACCTGGATCCAAGCGTCCCAGGATGCATTGCAGCGAAAACGTTCAACAATGTTCAGCGTGACCAATGTTTCTATCTTGGAAAATGAAATCGCATGATGTATGGAGTGTTTTTGACATATCTTGTCTCAGGATTTGCTTGCAGTCCTACCATATCCCACAAAATGCAGAAGTGCAGTCAATGCAGCTTTTTACCTAAAATGGTAAAAATTGGTCAAAGCCTCATGCGGTTTATTACCTGCCCCTGGAATAACATCAATGGCAATTATAAGAATAATGCTGATAATAGTACAAATTTTGTATGTATGTTTTCAGCCCTACAAAACCATAACTATAGAAGTTTAAATTTATACGTAAAGCTAGATATTTGTAGAAATATCTATATTGATATATAACTATCTATTTATATAGCTAGATATATATCTATGCAGTAACATACATTAGATAGATAGATAGATAGATAGATAGATAGATAGATAGATAGACTGTATATAAGCCTGCAAGTCTTGCACTTGAAGCAGCTTTATGATGTCATTAAGGCTCGATGGTGACACGCGCACCCGAAACAAGGACCACAGGTTGTTAGCGGCCATTTTTCCATCAGTCTCCACTGGAGCTAGAAGTGAGCAGACAGATACTCCTATAGACGCTGCTGGAGCCAGATCATTTGTCTCTGTGATGGACAACGTTTGAAATTCGCCCTTAAGCGGGAGACGGCAGCCTACAACAGTCAAATTGATCGCTGCTTATCACTTCTTTTGTGGTAGGTACAGTTATTCCAGATAGGGGAATGGGTAGGTTAAGTTATTCCAGGGAGGGGAATGCTTATGGGCAAGGCATTATGCTTGATCGGAGGCGGATGAAGTGGCAAAAAAGGCTCGGCCTACACCATGACCATGCCAATCGTCAACCCAAAGTGAATATGAGCCACACAGGTTGGTTGAAATAGCGCAACATGAATGATGGAACCTGGATCCAAGCGTCCCAGGATGCATTGCAGCGAAAACGTTCAACAATGTTCAGCGTGACCAATGTTTCTATCTTGGAAAATGAAATTGCATGCTGTATGGAGTGTTTTTGACATATCTTGTCTCAGGATTTGCTTGCAGTCCTACCATATCCCACAAAATGCAGAAGTGCAGTCAATGCAGCTTTTTACCTAAAATGGTAAAAATTGGTCAAAGCCTCATGCGGTTTATTACCTGCCCCTGGAATAACATCAATGGCAATTATAAGAATAATGCTGATAATAATACAAATTTTGTATGTATGTTTTCAGCCCTACAAAACCATAACTATAGAAGTTTAAATGTATACGTAAAGCTAGATATTTGTAGAAATATCTATATTGATATATAACTATCTATTTATATAGCTAGATATATATCTATGCAGTAACATACATTAGATAGATAGATAGATAGATAGATAGATAGATAGATAGATAGACTGTATATAAGCCTGCAAGTCTTGCACTTGAAGCAGCTTTATGATGTCATTAAGGCTCGATGGTGACACGCGCACCCGGAACAAGGACCACAGGTTGTTAGCGGCCATTTTTCCATCAGTCTCCACTGGAGCTAGAAGTGAGCAGACAGATACTCCTATAGACGCTGCTGGAGCCAGATCATTTGTCTCTGTGATGGACAACGTTTGAAATTCGCCCTTAAGCGGGAGACGGCAGCCTACAACAGTCAAATTGATCGCTGCTTATCACTTCTTTTGTGGTAGGTACAGTTATTCCAGATAGGGGAATGGGTAGGTTAAGTTATTCCAGGGAGGGGAATGCTTATGGGCAAGGCATTATGCTTGATCGGAGGCGGATGAAGTGGCAAAAAAGGCTCGGCCTACACCATGACCATGCCAATCGTCAACCCAAAGTGAATATGAGCCACACAGGTTGGTTGAAATAGCGCAACATGAATGATGGAACCTGGATCCAAGCGTCCCAGGATGCATTGCAGCGAAAACGTTCAACAATGTTCAGCGTGACCAATGTTTCTATCTTGGAAAATGAAATTGCATGCTGTATGGAGTGTTTTTGACATATCTTGTCTCAGGATTTGCTTGCAGTCCTACCATATCCCACAAAATGCAGAAGTGCAGTCAATGCAGCTTTTTACCTAAAATGGTAAAAATTGGTCAAAGCCTCATGCGGTTTATTACCTGCCCCTGGAATAACATCAATGGCAATTATAAGAATAATGCTGATAATAATACAAATTTTGTATGTATGTTTTCAGCCCTACAAAACCATAACTATAGAAGTTTAAATTTATACGTAAAGCTAGATATTTGTAGAAATATCTATATTGATATATAACTATCTATTTATATAGCTAGATATATATCTATGCAGTAACATACATTAGATAGATAGATAGATAGATAGACTGTATATAAGCCTGCAAGTCTTGCACTTGAAGCAGCTTTATGATGTCATTAAGGCTCGATGGTGACACGCGCACCCGGAACAAGGACCACAGGTTGTTAGCGGCCATTTTTCCATCAGTCTCCACTGGAGCTAGAAGTGAGCAGACAGATACTCCTATAGACGCTGCTGGAGCCAGATCATTTGTCTCTGTGATGGACAACGTTTGAAATTCGCCCTTAAGCGGGAGACGGCAGCCTACAACAGTCAAATTGATCGCTGCTTATCACTTCTTTTGTGGTAGGTACAGTTATTCCAGATAGGGGAATGGGTAGGTTAAGTTATTCCAGGGAGGGGAATGCTTATGGGCAAGGCATTATGCTTGATCGGAGGCGGATGAAGTGGCAAAAAAGGCTCGGCCTACACCATGACCATGCCAATCGTCAACCCAAAGTGAATATGAGCCACACAGGTTGGTTGAAATAGCGCAACATGAATGATGGAACCTGGATCCAAGCGTCCCAGGATGCATTTCAGCGAAAACGTTCAACAATGTTCAGCGTGACCAATGTTTCTATCTTGGAAAATGAAATCGCATGATGTATGGAGTGTTTTTGACATATCTTGTCTCAGGATTTGCTTGCAGTCCTACCATATCCCACAAAATGCAGAAGTGCAGTCAATGCAGCTTTTTACCTAAAATGGTAAAAATTGGTCAAAGCCTCATGCGGTTTATTACCTGCCCCTGGAATAACATCAATGGCAATTATAAGAATAATTCTGATAATAGTACAAATTTTGTATGTATGTTTTCAGCCCTACAAAACCATAAGTATAGAAGTTTAAATTTATACGTAAAGCTAGATATTTGTAGAAATATCTATATTGATATATAACTATCTATTTATATAGCTAGATATATATCTATGCAGTAACATACATTAGATAGATAGATAGATAGATAGACTGTATATAAGCCTGCAAGTCTTGCACTTGAAGCAGCTTTATGATGTCATTAAGGCTCGATGGTGACACGCGCACCCGAAACAAGGACCACAGGTTGTTAGCGGCCATTTTTCCATCAGTCTCCACTGGAGCTAGAAGTGAGCAGACAGATACTCCTATAGACGCTGCTGGAGCCAGATCATTTGTCTCTGTGATGGACAACGTTTGAAATTCGCCCTTAAGCGGGAGACGGCAGCCTACAACAGTCAAATTGATCGCTGCTTATCACTTCTTTTGTGGTAGGTACAGTTATTCCAGATAGGGGAATGGGTAGGTTAAGTTATTCCAGGGAGGGGAATGCTTATGGGCAAGGCATTATGCTTGATCGGAGGCGGATGAAGTGGCAAAAAAGGCTCGGCCTACACCATGACCATGCCAATCGTCAACCCAAAGTGAATATGAGCCACACAGGTTGGTTGAAATAGCGCAACATGAATGATGGAACCTGGATCCAAGCGTCCCAGGATGCATTGCAGCGAAAACGTTCAACAATGTTCAGCGTGACCAATGTTTCTATCTTGGAAAATGAAATTGCATGCTGTATGGAGTGTTTTTGACATATCTTGTCTCAGGATTTGCTTGCAGTCCTACCATATCCCACAAAATGCAGAAGTGCAGTCAATGCAGCTTTTTACCTAAAATGGTAAAAATTGGTCAAAGCCTCATGCGGTTTATTACCTGCCCCTGGAATAACATCAATGGCAATTATAAGAATAATGCTGATAATAATACAAATTTTGTATGTATGTTTTCAGCCCTACAAAACAATAACTATAGAAGTTTAAATGTATACGTAAAGCTAGATATTTGTAGAAATATCTATATTGATATATAACTATCTATTTATATAGCTAGATATATATCTATGCAGTAACATACATTAGATAGATAGATAGATAGATAGATAGATAGATAGATAGATAGATAGACTGTATATAAGCCTGCAAGTCTTGCACTTGAAGCAGCTTTATGATGTCATTAAGGCTCGATGGTGACACGCGCACCCGGAACAAGGACCACAGGTTGTTAGCGGCCATTTTTCCATCAGTCTCCACTGGAGCTAGAAGTGAGCAGACAGATACTCCTATAGACGCTGCTGGAGCCAGATCATTTGTCTCTGTGATGGACAACGTTTGAAATTCGCCCTTAAGCGGGAGACGGCAGCCTACAACAGTCAAATTGATCGCTGCTTATCACTTCTTTTGTGGTAGGTACAGTTATTCCAGATAGGGGAATGGGTAGGTTAAGTTATTCCAGGGAGGGGAATGCTTATGGGCAAGGCATTATGCTTGATCGGAGGCGGATGAAGTGGCAAAAAAGGCTCGGCCTACACCATGACCATGCCAATCGTCAACCCAAAGTGAATATGAGCCACACAGGTTGGTTGAAATAGCGCAACATGAATGATGGAACCTGGATCCAAGCGTCCCAGGATGCATTTCAGCGAAAACGTTCAACAATGTTCAGCGTGACCAATGTTTCTATCTTGGAAAATGAAATTGCATGATGTATGGAGTGTTTTTGACATATCTTGTCTCAGGATTTGCTTGCAGTCCTACCATATCCCACAAAATGCAGAAGTGCAGTCAATGCAGCTTTTTACCTAAAATGGTAAAAATTGGTCAAAGCCTCATGCGGTTTATTACCTGCCCCTGGAATAACATCAATGGCAATTATAAGAATAATGCTGATAATAGTACAAATTTTGTATGTATGTTTTCAGCCCTACAAAACCATAACTATAGAAGTTTAAATTTATACGTAAAGCTAGATATTTGTAGAAATATCTATATTGATATATAACTATCTATTTATATAGCTAGATATATATCTATGCAGTAACATACATTAGATAGATAGATAGATAGATAGATAGATAGATAGATAGATAGATAGATAGATAGATAGACTGTATATAAGCCTGCAAGTCTTGCACTTGAAGCAGCTTTATGATGTCATTAAGGCTCGATGGTGACACGCGCACCCGAAACAAGGACCACAGGTTGTTAGCGGCCATTTTTCCATCAGTCTCCACTGGAGCTAGAAGTGAGCAGACAGATACTCCTATAGACGCTGCTGGAGCCAGATCATTTGTCTCTGTGATGGACAACGTTTGAAATTCGCCCTTAAGCGGGAGACGGCAGCCTACAACAGTCAAATTGATCGCTGCTTATCACTTCTTTTGTGGTAGGTACAGTTATTCCAGATAGGGGAATGGGTAGGTTAAGTTATTCCAGGGAGGGGAATGCTTATGGGCAAGGCATTATGCTTGATCGGAGGCGGATGAAGTGGCAAAAAAGGCTCGGCCTACACCATGACCATGCCAATCGTCAACCCAAAGTGAATATGAGCCACACAGGTTGGTTGAAATAGCGCAACATGAATGATGGAACCTGGATCCAAGCATCCCAGGATGCATTTCAGCGAAAACGTTCAACAATGTTCAGCGTGACCAATGTTTCTATCTTGGAAAATGAAATCGCATGATGTATGGAGTGTTTTTGACATATCTTGTCTCAGGATTTGCTTGCAGTCCTACCATATCCCACAAAATGCAGAAGTGCAGTCAATGCAGCTTTTTACCTAAAATGGTAAAAATTGGTCAAAGCCTCATGCGGTTTATTACCTGCCCCTGGAATAACATCAATGGCAATTATAAGAATAATGCTGATAATAATACAAATTTTGTATGTATGTTTTCAGCCCTACAAAACCATAACTATAGAAGTTTAAATTTATACGTAAAGCTAGATATTTGTAGAAATATCTATATTGATATATAACTATCTATTTATATAGCTAGATATATATCTATGCAGTAACATACATTAGATAGATAGATAGATAGATAGATAGATAGATAGACTGTATATAAGCCTGCAAGTCTTGCACTTGAAGCAGCTTTATGATGTCATTAAGGCTCGATGGTGACACGCGCACCCGGAACAAGGACCACAGGTTGTTAGCGGCCATTTTTCCATCAGTCTCCACTGGAGCTAGAAGTGAGCAGACAGATACTCCTATAGACGCTGCTGGAGCCAGATCATTTGTCTCTGTGATGGACAACGTCTGAAATTCGCCCTTAAGCGGGAGACGGCAGCCTACAACAGTCAAATTGATCGCTGCTTATCACTTCTTTTGTGGTAGGTACAGTTATTCCAGATAGGGGAATGGGTAGGTTAAGTTATTCCAGGGAGGGGAATGCTTATGGGCAAGGCATTATGCTTGATCGGAGGCGGATGAAGTGGCAAAAAAGGCTCGGCCTACACCATGACCATGCCAATCGTCAACCCAAAGTGAATATGAGCCACACAGGTTGGTTGAAATAGCGCAACATGAATGATGGAACCTGGATCCAAGCGTCCCAGGATGCATTGCAGCGAAAACGTTCAACAATGTTCAGCGTGACCAATGTTTCTATCTTGGAAAATGAAATTGCATGCTGTATGGAGTGTTTTTGACATATCTTGTCTCAGGATTTGCTTGCAGTCCTACCATATCCCACAAAATGCAGAAGTGCAGTCAATGCAGCTTTTTACCTAAAATGGTAAAAATTGGTCAAAGCCTCATGCGGTTTATTACCTGCCCCTGGAATAACATCAATGGCAATTATAAGAATAATGCTGATAATAATACAAATTTTGTATGTATGTTTTCAGCCCTACAAAACCATAACTATAGAAGTTTAAATGTATACGTAAAGCTAGATATTTGTAGAAATATCTATATTGATATATAACTATCTATTTATATAGCTAGATATATATCTATGCAGTAACATACATTAGATAGATAGATAGATAGATAGATAGATAGATAGATAGATAGATAGATAGACTGTATATAAGCCTGCAAGTCTTGCACTTGAAGCAGCTTTATGATGTCATTAAGGCTCGATGGTGACACGCGCACCCGGAACAAGGACCACAGGTTGTTAGCGGCCATTTTTCCATCAGTCTCCACTGGAGCTAGAAGTGAGCAGACAGATACTCCTATAGACGCTGCTGGAGCCAGATCATTTGTCTCTGTGATGGACAACGTTTGAAATTCGCCCTTAAGCGGGAGACGGCAGCCTACAACAGTCAAATTGATCGCTGCTTATCACTTCTTTTGTGGTAGGTACAGTTATTCCAGATAGGGGAATGGGTAGGTTAAGTTATTCCAGGGAGGGGAATGCTTATGGGCAAGGCATTATGCTTGATCGGAGGCGGATGAAGTGGCAAAAAAGGCTCGGCCTACACCATGACCATGCCAATCGTCAACCCAAAGTGAATATGAGCCACACAGGTTGGTTGAAATAGCGCAACATGAATGATGGAACCTGGATCCAAGCGTCCCAGGATGCATTTCAGCGAAAACGTTCAACAATGTTCAGCGTGACCAATGTTTCTATCTTGGAAAATGAAATTGCATGCTGTATGGAGTGTTTTTGACATATCTTGTCTCAGGATTTGCTTGCAGTCCTACCATATCCCACAAAATGCAGAAGTGCAGTCAATGCAGCTTTTTACCTAAAATGGTAAAAATTGGTCAAAGCCTCATGCGGTTTATTACCTGCCCCTGGAATAACATCAATGGCAATTATAAGAATAATGCTGATAATAATACAAATTTTGTATGTATGTTTTCAGCCCTACAAAACCATAACTATAGAAGTTTAAATTTATACGTAAAGCTAGATATTTGTAGAAATATCTATATTGATATATAACTATCTATTTATATAGCTAGATATATATCTATGCAGTAACATACATTAGATAGATAGATAGATAGATAGACTGTATATAAGCCTGCAAGTCTTGCACTTGAAGCAGCTTTATGATGTCATTAAGGCTCGATGGTGACACGCGCACCCGGAACAAGGACCACAGGTTGTTAGCGGCCATTTTTCCATCAGTCTCCACTGGAGCTAGAAGTGAGCAGACAGATACTCCTATAGACGCTGCTGGAGCCAGATCATTTGTCTCTGTGATGGACAACGTTTGAAATTCGCCCTTAAGCGGGAGACGGCAGCCTACAACAGTCAAATTGATCGCTGCTTATCACTTCTTTTGTGGTAGGTACAGTTATTCCAGATAGGGGAATGGGTAGGTTAAGTTATTCCAGGGAGGGGAATGCTTATGGGCAAGGCATTATGCTTGATCGGAGGCGGATGAAGTGGCAAAAAAGGCTCGGCCTACACCATGACCATGCCAATCGTCAACCCAAAGTGAATATGAGCCACACAGGTTGGTTGAAATAGCGCAACATGAATGATGGAACCTGGATCCAAGCGTCCCAGGATGCATTTCAGCGAAAACGTTCAACAATGTTCAGCGTGACCAATGTTTCTATCTTGGAAAATGAAATTGCATGATGTATGGAGTGTTTTTGACATATCTTGTCTCAGGATTTGCTTGCAGTCCTACCATATCCCACAAAATGCAGAAGTGCAGTCAATGCAGCTTTTTACCTAAAATGGTAAAAATTGGTCAAAGCCTCATGCGGTTTATTACCTGCCCCTGGAATAACATCAATGGCAATTATAAGAATAATGCTGATAATAGTACAAATTTTGTATGTATGTTTTCAGCCCTACAAAACCATAACTATAGAAGTTTAAATTTATACGTAAAGCTAGATATTTGTAGAAATATCTATATTGATATATAACTATCTATTTATATAGCTAGATATATATCTATGCAGTAACATACATTAGATAGATAGATAGACTGTATATAAGCCTGCAAGTCTTGCACTTGAAGCAGCTTTATGATGTCATTAAGGCTCGATGGTGACACGCGCACCCGAAACAAGGACCACAGGTTGTTAGCGGCCATTTTTCCATCAGTCTCCACTGGAGCTAGAAGTGAGCAGACAGATACTCCTATAGACGCTGCTGGAGCCAGATCATTTGTCTCTGTGATGGACAACGTTTGAAATTCGCCCTTAAGCGGGAGACGGCAGCCTACAACAGTCAAATTGATCGCTGCTTATCACTTCTTTTGTGGTAGGTACAGTTATTCCAGATAGGGGAGTGGGTAGGTTAAGTTATTCCAGGGAGGGGAATGCTTATGGGCAAGGCATTATGCTTGATCGGAGGCGGATGAAGTGGCAAAAAAGGCTCGGCCTACACCATGACCATGCCAATCGTCAACCCAAAGTGAATATGAGCCACACAGGTTGGTTGAAATAGCGCAACATGAATGATGGAACCTGGATCCAAGCGTCCCAGGATGCATTGCAGCGAAAACGTTCAACAATGTTCAGCGTGACCAATGTTTCTATCTTGGAAAATGAAATTGCATGCTGTATGGAGTGTTTTTGACATATCTTGTCTCAGGATTTGCTTGCAGTCCTACCATATCCCACAAAATGCAGAAGTGCAGTCAATGCAGCTTTTTACCTAAAATGGTAAAAATTGGTCAAAGCCTCATGCGGTTTATTACCTGCCCCTGGAATAACATCAATGGCAATTATAAGAATAATGCTGATAATAATACAAATTTTGTATGTATGTTTTCAGCCCTACAAAACAATAACTATAGAAGTTTAAATGTATACGTAAAGCTAGATATTTGTAGAAATATCTATATTGATATATAACTATCTATTTATATAGCTAGATATATATCTATGCAGTAACATACATTAGATAGATAGATAGACTGTATATAAGCCTGCAAGTCTTGCACTTGAAGCAGCTTTATGATGTCATTAAGGCTCGATGGTGACACGCGCACCCGAAACAAGGACCACAGGTTGTTAGCGGCCATTTTTCCATCAGTCTCCACTGGAGCTAGAAGTGAGCAGACAGATACTCCTATAGACGCTGCTGGAGCCAGATCATTTGTCTCTGTGATGGACAACGTTTGAAATTCGCCCTTAAGCGGGAGACGGCAGCCTACAACAGTCAAATTGATCGCTGCTTATCACTTCTTTTGTGGTAGGTACAGTTATTCCAGATAGGGGAGTGGGTAGGTTAAGTTATTCCAGGGAGGGGAATGCTTATGGGCAAGGCATTATGCTTGATCGGAGGCGGATGAAGTGGCAAAAAAGGCTCGGCCTACACCATGACCATGCCAATCGTCAACCCAAAGTGAATATGAGCCACACAGGTTGGTTGAAATAGCGCAACATGAATGATGGAACCTGGATCCAAGCGTCCCAGGATGCATTGCAGCGAAAACGTTCAACAATGTTCAGCGTGACCAATGTTTCTATCTTGGAAAATGAAATTGCATGCTGTATGGAGTGTTTTTGACATATCTTGTCTCAGGATTTGCTTGCAGTCCTACCATATCCCACAAAATGCAGAAGTGCAGTCAATGCAGCTTTTTACCTAAAATGGTAAAAATTGGTCAAAGCCTCATGCGGTTTATTACCTGCCCCTGGAATAACATCAATGGCAATTATAAGAATAATGCTGATAATAATACAAATTTTGTATGTATGTTTTCAGCCCTACAAAACAATAACTATAGAAGTTTAAATGTATACGTAAAGCTAGATATTTGTAGAAATATCTATATTGATATATAACTATCTATTTATATAGCTAGATATATATCTATGCAGTAACATACATTAGATAGATAGATAGATAGATAGATAGATAGATAGATAGATAGATAGATAGACTGTATATAAGCCTGCAAGTCTTGCACTTGAAGCAGCTTTATGATGTCATTAAGGCTCGATGGTGACACGCGCACCCGGAACAAGGACCACAGGTTGTTAGCGGCCATTTTTCCATCAGTCTCCACTGGAGCTAGAAGTGAGCAGACAGATACTCCTATAGACGCTGCTGGAGCCAGATCATTTGTCTCTGTGATGGACAACGTTTGAAATTCGCCCTTAAGCGGGAGACGGCAGCCTACAACAGTCAAATTGATCGCTGCTTATCACTTCTTTTGTGGTAGGTACAGTTATTCCAGATAGGGGAATGGGTAGGTTAAGTTATTCCAGGGAGGGGAATGCTTATGGGCAAGGCATTATGCTTGATCGGAGGCGGATGAAGTGGCAAAAAAGGCTCGGCCTACACCATGACCATGCCAATCGTCAACCCAAAGTGAATATGAGCCACACAGGTTGGTTGAAATAGCGCAACATGAATGATGGAACCTGGATCCAAGCGTCCCAGGATGCATTTCAGCGAAAACGTTCAACAATGTTCAGCGTGACCAATGTTTCTATCTTGGAAAATGAAATTGCATGATGTATGGAGTGTTTTTGACATATCTTGTCTCAGGATTTGCTTGCAGTCCTACCATATCCCACAAAATGCAGAAGTGCAGTCAATGCAGCTTTTTACCTAAAATGGTAAAAATTGGTCAAAGCCTCATGCGGTTTATTACCTGCCCCTGGAATAACATCAATGGCAATTATAAGAATAATGCTGATAATAGTACAAATTTTGTATGTATGTTTTCAGCCCTACAAAACCATAACTATAGAAGTTTAAATTTATACGTAAAGCTAGATATTTGTAGAAATATCTATATTGATATATAACTATCTATTTATATAGCTAGATATATATCTATGCAGTAACATACATTAGATAGATAGATAGATAGATAGATAGATAGATAGACTGTATATAAGCCTGCAAGTCTTGCACTTGAAGCAGCTTTATGATGTCATTAAGGCTCGATGGTGACACGCGCACCCGAAACAAGGACCACAGGTTGTTAGCGGCCATTTTTCCATCAGTCTCCACTGGAGCTAGAAGTGAGCAGACAGATACTCCTATAGACGCTGCTGGAGCCAGATCATTTGTCTCTGTGATGGACAACGTTTGAAATTCGCCCTTAAGCGGGAGACGGCAGCCTACAACAGTCAAATTGATCGCTGCTTATCACTTCTTTTGTGGTAGGTACAGTTATTCCAGATAGGGGAATGGGTAGGTTAAGTTATTCCAGGGAGGGGAATGCTTATGGGCAAGGCATTATGCTTGATCGGAGGCGGATGAAGTGGCAAAAAAGGCTCGGCCTACACCATGACCATGCCAATCGTCAACCCAAAGTGAATATGAGCCACACAGGTTGGTTGAAATAGCGCAACATGAATGATGGAACCTGGATCCAAGCGTCCCAGGATGCATTTCAGCGAAAACGTTCAACAATGTTCAGCGTGACCAATGTTTCTATCTTGGAAAATGAAATTGCATGATGTATGGAGTGTTTTTGACATATCTTGTCTCAGGATTTGCTTGCAGTCCTACCATATCCCACAAAATGCAGAAGTGCAGTCAATGCAGCTTTTTACCTAAAATGGTAAAAATTGGTCAAAGCCTCATGCGGTTTATTACCTGCCCCTGGAATAACATCAATGGCAATTATAAGAATAATGCTGATAATAGTACAAATTTTGTATGTATGTTTTCAGCCCTACAAAACCATAACTATAGAAGTTTAAATTTATACGTAAAGCTAGATATTTGTAGAAATATCTATATTGATATATAACTATCTATTTATATAGCTAGATATATATCTATGCAGTAACATACATTAGATAGATAGATAGATAGACTGTATATAAGCCTGCAAGTCTTGCACTTGAAGCAGCTTTATGATGTCATTAAGGCTCGATGGTGACACGCGCACCCGAAACAAGGACCACAGGTTGTTAGCGGCCATTTTTCCATCAGTCTCCACTGGAGCTAGAAGTGAGCAGACAGATACTCCTATAGACGCTGCTGGAGCCAGATCATTTGTCTCTGTGATGGACAACGTTTGAAATTCGCCCTTAAGCGGGAGACGGCAGCCTACAACAGTCAAATTGATCGCTGCTTATCACTTCTTTTGTGGTAGGTACAGTTATTCCAGATAGGGGAGTGGGTAGGTTAAGTTATTCCAGGGAGGGGAATGCTTATGGGCAAGGCATTATGCTTGATCGGAGGCGGATGAAGTGGCAAAAAAGGCTCGGCCTACACCATGACCATGCCAATCGTCAACCCAAAGTGAATATGAGCCACACAGGTTGGTTGAAATAGCGCAACATGAATGATGGAACCTGGATCCAAGCGTCCCAGGATGCATTGCAGCGAAAACGTTCAACAATGTTCAGCGTGACCAATGTTTCTATCTTGGAAAATGAAATTGCATGCTGTATGGAGTGTTTTTGACATATCTTGTCTCAGGATTTGCTTGCAGTCCTACCATATCCCACAAAATGCAGAAGTGCAGTCAATGCAGCTTTTTACCTAAAATGGTAAAAATTGGTCAAAGCCTCATGCGGTTTATTACCTGCCCCTGGAATAACATCAATGGCAATTATAAGAATAATGCTGATAATAATACAAATTTTGTATGTATGTTTTCAGCCCTACAAAACAATAACTATAGAAGTTTAAATGTATACGTAAAGCTAGATATTTGTAGAAATATCTATATTGATATATAACTATCTATTTATATAGCTAGATATATATCTATGCAGTAACATACATTAGATAGATAGATAGATAGATAGATAGATAGATAGATAGACTGTATATAAGCCTGCAAGTCTTGCACTTGAAGCAGCTTTATGATGTCATTAAGGCTCGATGGTGACACGCGCACCCGGAACAAGGACCACAGGTTGTTAGCGGCCATTTTTCCATCAGTCTCCACTGGAGCTAGAAGTGAGCAGACAGATACTCCTATAGACGCTGCTGGAGCCAGATCATTTGTCTCTGTGATGGACAACGTTTGAAATTCGCCCTTAAGCGGGAGACGGCAGCCTACAACAGTCAAATTGATCGCTGCTTATCACTTCTTTTGTGGTAGGTACAGTTATTCCAGATAGGGGAATGGGTAGGTTAAGTTATTCCAGGGAGGGGAATGCTTATGGGCAAGGCATTATGCTTGATCGGAGGCGGATGAAGTGGCAAAAAAGGCTCGGCCTACACCATGACCATGCCAATCGTCAACCCAAAGTGAATATGAGCCACACAGGTTGGTTGAAATAGCGCAACATGAATGATGGAACCTGGATCCAAGCGTCCCAGGATGCATTTCAGCGAAAACGTTCAACAATGTTCAGCGTGACCAATGTTTCTATCTTGGAAAATGAAATTGCATGATGTATGGAGTGTTTTTGACATATCTTGTCTCAGGATTTGCTTGCAGTCCTACCATATCCCACAAAATGCAGAAGTGCAGTCAATGCAGCTTTTTACCTAAAATGGTAAAAATTGGTCAAAGCCTCATGCGGTTTATTACCTGCCCCTGGAATAACATCAATGGCAATTATAAGAATAATGCTGATAATAGTACAAATTTTGTATGTATGTTTTCAGCCCTACAAAACCATAACTATAGAAGTTTAAATTTATACGTAAAGCTAGATATTTGTAGAAATATCTATATTGATATATAACTATCTATTTATATAGCTAGATATATATCTATGCAGTAACATACATTAGATAGATAGATAGATAGATAGATAGATAGACTGTATATAAGCCTGCAAGTCTTGCACTTGAAGCAGCTTTATGATGTCATTAAGGCTCGATGGTGACACGCGCACCCGAAACAAGGACCACAGGTTGTTAGCGGCCATTTTTCCATCAGTCTCCACTGGAGCTAGAAGTGAGCAGACAGATACTCCTATAGACGCTGCTGGAGCCAGATCATTTGTCTCTGTGATGGACAACGTTTGAAATTCGCCCTTAAGCGGGAGACGGCAGCCTACAACAGTCAAATTGATCGCTGCTTATCACTTCTTTTGTGGTAGGTACAGTTATTCCAGATAGGGGAATGGGTAGGTTAAGTTATTCCAGGGAGGGGAATGCTTATGGGCAAGGCATTATGCTTGATCGGAGGCGGATGAAGTGGCAAAAAAGGCTCGGCCTACACCATGACCATGCCAATCGTCAACCCAAAGTGAATATGAGCCACACAGGTTGGTTGAAATAGCGCAACATGAATGATGGAACCTGGATCCAAGCGTCCCAGGATGCATTTCAGCGAAAACGTTCAACAATGTTCAGCGTGACCAATGTTTCTATCTTGGAAAATGAAATTGCATGATGTATGGAGTGTTTTTGACATATCTTGTCTCAGGATTTGCTTGCAGTCCTACCATATCCCACAAAATGCAGAAGTGCAGTCAATGCAGCTTTTTACCTAAAATGGTAAAAATTGGTCAAAGCCTCATGCGGTTTATTACCTGCCCCTGGAATAACATCAATGGCAATTATAAGAATAATGCTGATAATAGTACAAATTTTGTATGTATGTTTTCAGCCCTACAAAACCATAACTATAGAAGTTTAAATTTATACGTAAAGCTAGATATTTGTAGAAATATCTATATTGATATATAACTATCTATTTATATAGCTAGATATATATCTATGCAGTAACATACATTAGATAGATAGATAGATAGACTGTATATAAGCCTGCAAGTCTTGCACTTGAAGCAGCTTTATGATGTCATTAAGGCTCGATGGTGACACGCGCACCCGGAACAAGGACCACAGGTTGTTAGCGGCCATTTTTCCATCAGTCTCCACTGGAGCTAGAAGTGAGCAGACAGATACTCCTATAGACGCTGCTGGAGCCAGATCATTTGTCTCTGTGATGGACAACGTTTGAAATTCGCCCTTAAGCGGGAGACGGCAGCCTACAACAGTCAAATTGATCGCTGCTTATCACTTCTTTTGTGGTAGGTACAGTTATTCCAGATAGGGGAATGGGTAGGTTAAGTTATTCCAGGGAGGGGAATGCTTATGGGCAAGGCATTATGCTTGATCGGAGGCGGATGAAGTGGCAAAAAAGGCTCGGCCTACACCATGACCATGCCAATCGTCAACCCAAAGTGAATATGAGCCACACAGGTTGGTTGAAATAGCGCAACATGAATGATGGAACCTGGATCCAAGCGTCCCAGGATGCATTTCAGCGAAAACGTTCAACAATGTTCAGCGTGACCAATGTTTCTATCTTGGAAAATGAAATCGCATGATGTATGGAGTGTTTTTGACATATCTTGTCTCAGGATTTGCTTGCAGTCCTACCATATCCCACAAAATGCAGAAGTGCAGTCAATGCAGCTTTTTACCTAAAATGGTAAAAATTGGTCAAAGCCTCATGCGGTTTATTACCTGCCCCTGGAATAACATCAATGGCAATTATAAGAATAATTCTGATAATAGTACAAATTTTGTATGTATGTTTTCAGCCCTACAAAACCATAACTATAGAAGTTTAAATTTATACGTAAAGCTAGATATTTGTAGAAATATCTATATTGATATATAACTATCTATTTATATAGCTAGATATATATCTATGCAGTAACATACATTAGATAGATAGATAGATAGATAGATAGACTGTATATAAGCCTGCAAGTCTTGCACTTGAAGCAGCTTTATGATGTCATTAAGGCTCGATGGTGACACGCGCACCCGAAACAAGGACCACAGGTTGTTAGCGGCCATTTTTCCATCAGTCTCCACTGGAGCTAGAAGTGAGCAGACAGATACTCCTATAGACGCTGCTGGAGCCAGATCATTTGTCTCTGTGATGGACAACGTTTGAAATTCGCCCTTAAGCGGGAGACGGCAGCCTACAACAGTCAAATTGATCGCTGCTTATCACTTCTTTTGTGGTAGGTACAGTTATTCCAGATAGGGGAGTGGGTAGGTTAAGTTATTCCAGGGAGGGGAATGCTTATGGGCAAGGCATTATGCTTGATCGGAGGCGGATGAAGTGGCAAAAAAGGCTCGGCCTACACCATGACCATGCCAATCGTCAACCCAAAGTGAATATGAGCCACACAGGTTGGTTGAAATAGCGCAACATGAATGATGGAACCTGGATCCAAGCGTCCCAGGATGCATTTCAGCGAAAACGTTCAACAATGTTCAGCGTGACCAATGTTTCTATCTTGGAAAATGAAATTGCATGATGTATGGAGTGTTTTTGACATATCTTGTCTCAGGATTTGCTTGCAGTCCTACCATATCCCACAAAATGCAGAAGTGCAGTCAATGCAGCTTTTTACCTAAAATGGTAAAAATTGGTCAAAGCCTCATGCGGTTTATTACCTGCCCCTGGAATAACATCAATGGCAATTATAAGAATAATGCTGATAATAGTACAAATTTTGTATGTATGTTTTCAGCCCTACAAAACCATAACTATAGAAGTTTAAATTTATACGTAAAGCTAGATATTTGTAGAAATATCTATATTGATATATAACTATCTATTTATATAGCTAGATATATATCTATGCAGTAACATACATTAGATAGATAGATAGATAGATAGATAGATAGATAGACTGTATATAAGCCTGCAAGTCTTGCACTTGAAGCAGCTTTATGATGTCATTAAGGCTCGATGGTGACACGCGCACCCGAAACAAGGACCACAGGTTGTTAGCGGCCATTTTTCCATCAGTCTCCACTGGAGCTAGAAGTGAGCAGACAGATACTCCTATAGACGCTGCTGGAGCCAGATCATTTGTCTCTGTGATGGACAACGTTTGAAATTCGCCCTTAAGCGGGAGACGGCAGCCTACAACAGTCAAATTGATCGCTGCTTATCACTTCTTTTGTGGTAGGTACAGTTATTCCAGATAGGGGAATGGGTAGGTTAAGTTATTCCAGGGAGGGGAATGCTTATGGGCAAGGCATTATGCTTGATCGGAGGCGGATGAAGTGGCAAAAAAGGCTCGGCCTACACCATGACCATGCCAATCGTCAACCCAAAGTGAATATGAGCCACACAGGTTGGTTGAAATAGCGCAACATGAATGATGGAACCTGGATCCAAGCGTCCCAGGATGCATTTCAGCGAAAACGTTCAACAATGTTCAGCGTGACCAATGTTTCTATCTTGGAAAATGAAATTGCATGATGTATGGAGTGTTTTTGACATATCTTGTCTCAGGATTTGCTTGCAGTCCTACCATATCCCACAAAATGCAGAAGTGCAGTCAATGCAGCTTTTTACCTAAAATGGTAAAAATTGGTCAAAGCCTCATGCGGTTTATTACCTGCCCCTGGAATAACATCAATGGCAATTATAAGAATAATGCTGATAATAGTACAAATTTTGTATGTATGTTTTCAGCCCTACAAAACCATAACTATAGAAGTTTAAATTTATACGTAAAGCTAGATATTTGTAGAAATATCTATATTGATATATAACTATCTATTTATATAGCTAGATATATATCTATGCAGTAACATACATTAGATAGATAGATAGATAGACTGTATATAAGCCTGCAAGTCTTGCACTTGAAGCAGCTTTATGATGTCATTAAGGCTCGATGGTGACACGCGCACCCGGAACAAGGACCACAGGTTGTTAGCGGCCATTTTTCCATCAGTCTCCACTGGAGCTAGAAGTGAGCAGACAGATACTCCTATAGACGCTGCTGGAGCCAGATCATTTGTCTCTGTGATGGACAACGTTTGAAATTCGCCCTTAAGCGGGAGACGGCAGCCTACAACAGTCAAATTGATCGCTGCTTATCACTTCTTTTGTGGTAGGTACAGTTATTCCAGATAGGGGAATGGGTAGGTTAAGTTATTCCAGGGAGGGGAATGCTTATGGGCAAGGCATTATGCTTGATCGGAGGCGGATGAAGTGGCAAAAAAGGCTCGGCCTACACCATGACCATGCCAATCGTCAACCCAAAGTGAATATGAGCCACACAGGTTGGTTGAAATAGCGCAACATGAATGATGGAACCTGGATCCAAGCGTCCCAGGATGCATTTCAGCGAAAACGTTCAACAATGTTCAGCGTGACCAATGTTTCTATCTTGGAAAATGAAATTGCATGATGTATGGAGTGTTTTTGACATATCTTGTCTCAGGATTTGCTTGCAGTCCTACCATATCCCACAAAATGCAGAAGTGCAGTCAATGCAGCTTTTTACCTAAAATGGTAAAAATTGGTCAAAGCCTCATGCGCTTTATTACCTGCCCCTGGAATAACATCAATGGCAATTATAAGAATAATGCTGATAATAGTACAAATTTTGTATGTATGTTTTCAGCCCTACAAAACCATAACTATAGAAGTTTAAATTTATACGTAAAGCTAGATATTTGTAGAAATATCTATATTGATATATAACTATCTATTTATATAGCTAGATATATATCTATGCAGTAACATACATTAGATAGATAGATAGATAGATAGATAGATAGACTGTATATAAGCCTGCAAGTCTTGCGCTTGAAGCAGCTTTATGATGTCATTAAGGCTCGATGGTGACACGCGCACCCGAAACAAGGACCACAGGTTGTTAGCGGCCATTTTTCCATCAGTCTCCACTGGAGCTAGAAGTGAGCAGACAGATACTCCTATAGACGCTGCTGGAGCCAGATCATTTGTCTCTGTGATGGACAACGTTTGAAATTCGCCCTTAAGCGGGAGACGGCAGCCTACAACAGTCAAATTGATCGCTGCTTATCACTTCTTTTGTGGTAGGTACAGTTATTCCAGATAGGGGAATGGGTAGGTTAAGTTATTCCAGGGAGGGGAATGCTTATGGGCAAGGCATTATGCTTGATCGGAGGCGGATGAAGTGGCAAAAAAGGCTCGGCCTACACCATGACCATGCCAATCGTCAACCCAAAGTGAATATGAGCCACACAGGTTGGTTGAAATAGCGCAACATGAATGATGGAACCTGGATCCAAGCGTCCCAGGATGCATTTCAGCGAAAACGTTCAACAATGTTCAGCGTGACCAATGTTTCTATCTTGGAAAATGAAATTGCATGATGTATGGAGTGTTTTTGACATATCTTGTCTCAGGATTTGCTTGCAGTCCTACCATATCCCACAAAATGCAGAAGTGCAGTCAATGCAGCTTTTTACCTAAAATGGTAAAAATTGGTCAAAGCCTCATGCGGTTTATTACCTGCCCCTGGAATAACATCAATGGCAATTATAAGAATAATGCTGATAATAGTACAAATTTTGTATGTATGTTTTCAGCCCTACAAAACCATAACTATAGAAGTTTAAATTTATACGTAAAGCTAGATATTTGTAGAAATATCTATATTGATATATAACTATCTATTTATATAGCTAGATATATATCTATGCAGTAACATACATTAGATAGATAGATAGATAGACTGTATATAAGCCTGCAAGTCTTGCACTTGAAGCAGCTTTATGATGTCATTAAGGCTCGATGGTGACACGCGCACCCGGAACAAGGACCACAGGTTGTTAGCGGCCATTTTTCCATCAGTCTCCACTGGAGCTAGAAGTGAGCAGACAGATACTCCTATAGACGCTGCTGGAGCCAGATCATTTGTCTCTGTGATGGACAACGTTTGAAATTCGCCCTTAAGCGGGAGACGGCAGCCTACAACAGTCAAATTGATCGCTGCTTATCACTTCTTTTGTGGTAGGTACAGTTATTCCAGATAGGGGAATGGGTAGGTTAAGTTATTCCAGGGAGGGGAATGCTTATGGGCAAGGCATTATGCTTGATCGGAGGCGGATGAAGTGGCAAAAAAGGCTCGGCCTACACCATGACCATGCCAATCGTCAACCCAAAGTGAATATGAGCCACACAGGTTGGTTGAAATAGCGCAACATGAATGATGGAACCTGGATCCAAGCGTCCCAGGATGCATTTCAGCGAAAACGTTCAACAATGTTCAGCGTGACCAATGTTTCTATCTTGGAAAATGAAATCGCATGATGTATGGAGTGTTTTTGACATATCTTGTCTCAGGATTTGCTTGCAGTCCTACCATATCCCACAAAATGCAGAAGTGCAGTCAATGCAGCTTTTTACCTAAAATGGTAAAAATTGGTCAAAGCCTCATGCGGTTTATTACCTGCCCCTGGAATAACATCAATGGCAATTATAAGAATAATTCTGATAATAGTACAAATTTTGTATGTATGTTTTCAGCCCTACAAAACCATAACTATAGAAGTTTAAATTTATACGTAAAGCTAGATATTTGTAGAAATATCTATATTGATATATAACTATCTATTTATATAGCTAGATATATATCTATGCAGTAACATACATTAGATAGATAGATAGATAGATAGATAGATAGATAGACTGTATATAAGCCTGCAAGTCTTGCACTTGAAGCAGCTTTATGATGTCATTAAGGCTCGATGGTGACACGCGCACCCGAAACAAGGACCACAGGTTGTTAGCGGCCATTTTTCCATCAGTCTCCACTGGAGCTAGAAGTGAGCAGACAGATACTCCTATAGACGCTGCTGGAGCCAGATCATTTGTCTCTGTGATGGACAACGTTTGAAATTCGCCCTTAAGCGGGAGACGGCAGCCTACAACAGTCAAATTGATCGCTGCTTATCACTTCTTTTGTGGTAGGTACAGTTATTCCAGATAGGGGAATGGGTAGGTTAAGTTATTCCAGGGAGGGGAATGCTTATGGGCAAGGCATTATGCTTGATCGGAGGCGGATGAAGTGGCAAAAAAGGCTCGGCCTACACCATGACCATGCCAATCGTGAACCCAAAGTGAATATGAGCCACACAGGTTGGTTGAAATAGCGCAACATGAATGATGGAACCTGGATCCAAGCGTCCCAGGATGCATTTCAGCGAAAACGTTCAACAATGTTCAGCGTGACCAATGTTTCTATCTTGGAAAATGAAATCGCATGATGTATGGAGTGTTTTTGACATATCTTGTCTCAGGATTTGCTTGCAGTCCTACCATATCCCACAAAATGCAGAAGTGCAGTCAATGCAGCTTTTTACCTAAAATGGTAAAAATTGGTCAAAGCCTCATGCGGTTTATTACCTGCCCCTGGAATAACATCAATGGCAATTATAAGAATAATTCTGATAATAGTACAAATTTTGTATGTATGTTTTCAGCCCTACAAAACCATAACTATAGAAGTTTAAATTTATACGTAAAGCTAGATATTTGTAGAAATATCTATATTGATATATAACTATCTATTTATATAGCTAGATATATATCTATGCAGTAACATACATTAGATAGATAGATAGATAGATAGACTGTATATAAGCCTGCAAGTCTTGCACTTGAAGCAGCTTTATGATGTCATTAAGGCTCGATGGTGACACGCGCACCCGGAACAAGGACCACAGGTTGTTAGCGGCCATTTTTCCATCAGTCTCCACTGGAGCTAGAAGTGAGCAGACAGATACTCCTATAGACGCTGCTGGAGCCAGATCATTTGTCTCTGTGATGGACAACGTTTGAAATTCGCCCTTAAGCGGGAGACGGCAGCCTACAACAGTCAAATTGATCGCTGCTTATCACTTCTTTTGTGGTAGGTACAGTTATTCCAGATAGGGGAATGGGTAGGTTAAGTTATTCCAGGGAGGGGAATGCTTATGGGCAAGGCATTATGCTTGATCGGAGGCGGATGAAGTGGCAAAAAAGGCTCGGCCTACACCATGACCATGCCAATCGTCAACCCAAAGTGAATATGAGCCACACAGGTTGGTTGAAATAGCGCAACATGAATGATGGAACCTGGATCCAAGCGTCCCAGGATGCATTGCAGCGAAAACGTTCAACAATGTTCAGCGTGACCAATGTTTCTATCTTGGAAAATGAAATCGCATGATGTATGGAGTGTTTTTGACATATCTTGTCTCAGGATTTGCTTGCAGTCCTACCATATCCCACAAAATGCAGAAGTGCAGTCAATGCAGCTTTTTACCTAAAATGGTAAAAATTGGTCAAAGCCTCATGCGGTTTATTACCTGCCCCTGGAATAACATCAATGGCAATTATAAGAATAATGCTGATAATAGTACAAATTTTGTATGTATGTTTTCAGCCCTACAAAACCATAACTATAGAAGTTTAAATTTATACGTAAAGCTAGATATTTGTAGAAATATCTATATTGATATATAACTATCTATTTATATAGCTAGATATATATCTATGCAGTAACATACATTAGATAGATAGATAGATAGATAGACTGTATATAAGCCTGCAAGTCTTGCACTTGAAGCAGCTTTATGATGTCATTAAGGCTCGATGGTGACACGCGCACCCGGAACAAGGACCACAGGTTGTTAGCGGCCATTTTTTCATCAGTCTCCACTGGAGCTAGAAGTGAGCAGACAGATACTCCTATAGACGCTGCTGGAGCCAGATCATTTGTCTCTGTGATGGACAACGTTTGAAATTCGCCCTTAAGCGGGAGACGGCAGCCTACAACAGTCAAATTGATCGCTGCTTATCACTTCTTTTGTGGTAGGTACAGTTATTCCAGATAGGGGAATGGGTAGGTTAGGTTATTCCAGGGAGGGGAATGCTTATGGGCAAGGCATTATGCTTGATCGGAGGCGGATGAAGTGGCAAAAAAGGCTCGGCCTACACCATGACCATGCCAATCGTCAACCCAAAGTGAATATGAGCCACACAGGTTGGTTGAAATAGCGCAACATGAATGATGGAACCTGGATCCAAGCGTCCCAGGATGCATTTCAGCGAAAACGTTCAACAATGTTCAGCGTGACCAATGTTTCTATCTTGGAAAATGAAATTGCATGATGTATGGAGTGTTTTTGACATATCTTGTCTCAGGATTTGCTTGCAGTCCTACCATATCCCACAAAATGCAGAAGTGCAGTCAATGCAGCTTTTTACCTAAAATGGTAAAAATTGGTCAAAGCCTCATGCGGTTTATTACCTGCCCCTGGAATAACATCAATGGCAATTATAAGAATAATGCTGATAATAGTACAAATTTTGTATGTATGTTTTCAGCCCTACAAAACCATAACTATAGAAGTTTAAATTTATACGTAAAGCTAGATATTTGTAGAAATATCTATATTGATATATAACTATCTATTTATATAGCTAGATATATATCTATGCAGTAACATACATTAGATAGATAGATAGATAGATAGATAGATAGATAGATAGATAGACTGTATATAAGCCTGCAAGTCTTGCACTTGAAGCAGCTTTATGATGTCATTAAGGCTCGATGGTGACACGCGCACCCGAAACAAGGACCACAGGTTGTTAGCGGCCATTTTTCCATCAGTCTCCACTGGAGCTAGAAGTGAGCAGACAGATACTCCTATAGACGCTGCTGGAGCCAGATCATTTGTCTCTGTGATGGACAACGTTTGAAATTCGCCCTTAAGCGGGAGACGGCAGCCTACAACAGTCAAATTGATCGCTGCTTATCACTTCTTTTGTGGTAGGTACAGTTATTCCAGATAGGGGAATGGGTAGGTTAAGTTATTCCAGGGAGGGGAATGCTTATGGGCAAGGCATTATGCTTGATCGGAGGCGGATGAAGTGGCAAAAAAGGCACGGCCTACACCATGACCATGCCAATCGTCAACCCAAAGTGAATATGAGCCACACAGGTTGGTTGAAATAGCGCAACATGAATGATGGAACCTGGATCCAAGCGTCCCAGGATGCATTGCAGCGAAAACGTTCAACAATGTTCAGCGTGACCAATGTTTCTATCTTGGAAAATGAAATTGCATGCTGTATGGAGTGTTTTTGACATATCTTGTCTCAGGATTTGCTTGCAGTCCTACCATATCCCACAAAATGCAGAAGTGCAGTCAATGCAGCTTTTTACCTAAAATGGTAAAAATTGGTCAAAGCCTCATGCGGTTTATTACCTGCCCCTGGAATAACATCAATGGCAATTATAAGAATAATGCTGATAATAATACAAATTTTGTATGTATGTTTTCAGCCCTACAAAACCATAACTATAGAAGTTTAAATGTATACGTAAAGCTAGATATTTGTAGAAATATCTATATTGATATATAACTATCTATTTATATAGCTAGATATATATCTATGCAGTAACATACATTAGATAGATAGATAGATAGATAGATAGATAGATAGATAGATAGATAGATAGACTGTATATAAGCCTGCAAGTCTTGCACTTGAAGCAGCTTTATGATGTCATTAAGGCTCGATGGTGACACGCGCACCCGGAACAAGGACCACAGGTTGTTAGCGGCCATTTTTCCATCAGTCTCCACTGGAGCTAGAAGTGAGCAGACAGATACTCCTATAGACGCTGCTGGAGCCAGATCATTTGTCTCTGTGATGGACAACGTTTGAAATTCGCCCTTAAGCGGGAGACGGCAGCCTACAACAGTCAAATTGATCGCTGCTTATCACTTCTTTTGTGGTAGGTACAGTTATTCCAGATAGGGGAATGGGTAGGTTAAGTTATTCCAGGGAGGGGAATGCTTATGGGCAAGGCATTATGCTTGATCGGAGGCGGATGAAGTGGCAAAAAAGGCTCGGCCTACACCATGACCATGCCAATCGTCAACCCAAAGTGAATATGAGCCACACAGGTTGGTTGAAATAGCGCAACATGAATGATGGAACCTGGATCCAAGCGTCCCAGGATGCATTGCAGCGAAAACGTTCAACAATGTTCAGCGTGACCAATGTTTCTATCTTGGAAAATGAAATTGCATGCTGTATGGAGTGTTTTTGACATATCTTGTCTCAGGATTTGCTTGCAGTCCTACCATATCCCACAAAATGCAGAAGTGCAGTCAATGCAGCTTTTTACCTAAAATGGTAAAAATTGGTCAAAGCCTCATGCGGTTTATTACCTGCCCCTGGAATAACATCAATGGCAATTATAAGAATAATGCTGATAATAATACAAATTTTGTATGTATGTTTTCAGCCCTACAAAACCATAACTATAGAAGTTTAAATTTATACGTAAAGCTAGATATTTGTAGAAATATCTATATTGATATATAACTATCTATTTATATAGCTAGATATATATCTATGCAGTAACATACATTAGATAGATAGATAGATAGATAGACTGTATATAAGCCTGCAAGTCTTGCACTTGAAGCAGCTTTATGATGTCATTAAGGCTCGATGGTGACACGCGCACCCGGAACAAGGACCACAGGTTGTTAGCGGCCATTTTTCCATCAGTCTCCACTGGAGCTAGAAGTGAGCAGACAGATACTCCTATAGACGCTGCTGGAGCCAGATCATTTGTCTCTGTGATGGACAACGTTTGAAATTCGCCCTTAAGCGGGAGACGGCAGCCTACAACAGTCAAATTGATCGCTGCTTATCACTTCTTTTGTGGTAGGTACAGTTATTCCAGATAGGGGAATGGGTAGGTTAAGTTATTCCAGGGAGGGGAATGCTTATGGGCAAGGCATTATGCTTGATCGGAGGCGGATGAAGTGGCAAAAAAGGCTCGGCCTACACCATGACCATGCCAATCGTCAACCCAAAGTGAATATGAGCCACACAGGTTGGTTGAAATAGCGCAACATGAATGATGGAACCTGGATCCAAGCGTCCCAGGATGCATTGCAGCGAAAACGTTCAACAATGTTCAGCGTGACCAATGTTTCTATCTTGGAAAATGAAATTGCATGCTGTATGGAGTGTTTTTGACATATCTTGTCTCAGGATTTGCTTGCAGTCCTACCATATCCCACAAAATGCAGAAGTGCAGTCAATGCAGCTTTTTACCTAAAATGGTAAAAATTGGTCAAAGCCTCATGCGGTTTATTACCTGCCCCTGGAATAACATCAATGGCAATTATAAGAATAATGCTGATAATAATACAAATTTTGTATGTATGTTTTCAGCCCTACAAAACCATAACTATAGAAGTTTAAATGTATACGTAAAGCTAGATATTTGTAGAAATATCTATATTGATATATAACTATCTATTTATATAGCTAGATATATATCTATGCAGTAACATACATTAGATAGATAGATAGATAGATAGATAGATAGATAGACTGTATATAAGCCTGCAAGTCTTGCACTTGAAGCAGCTTTATGATGTCATTAAGGCTCGATGGTGACACGCGCACCCGGAACAAGGACCACAGGTTGTTAGCGGCCATTTTTCCATCAGTCTCCACTGGAGCTAGAAGTGAGCAGACAGATACTCCTATAGACGCTGCTGGAGCCAGATCATTTGTCTCTGTGATGGACAACGTTTGAAATTCGCCCTTAAGCGGGAGACGGCAGCCTACAACAGTCAAATTGATCGCTGCTTATCACTTCTTTTGTGGTAGGTACAGTTATTCCAGATAGGGGAATGGGTAGGTTAAGTTATTCCAGGGAGGGGAATGCTTATGGGCAAGGCATTATGCTTGATCGGAGGCGGATGAAGTGGCAAAAAAGGCTCGGCCTACACCATGACCATGCCAATCGTCAACCCAAAGTGAATATGAGCCACACAGGTTGGTTGAAATAGCGCAACATGAATGATGGAACCTGGATCCAAGCGTCCCAGGATGCATTGCAGCGAAAACGTTCAACAATGTTCAGCGTGACCAATGTTTCTATCTTGGAAAATGAAATTGCATGCTGTATGGAGTGTTTTTGACATATCTTGTCTCAGGATTTGCTTGCAGTCCTACCATATCCCACAAAATGCAGAAGTGCAGTCAATGCAGCTTTTTACCTAAAATGGTAAAAATTGGTCAAAGCCTCATGCGGTTTATTACCTGCCCCTGGAATAACATCAATGGCAATTATAAGAATAATGCTGATAATAATACAAATTTTGTATGTATGTTTTCAGCCCTACAAAACCATAACTATAGAAGTTTAAATTTATACGTAAAGCTAGATATTTGTAGAAATATCTATATTGATATATAACTATCTATTTATATAGCTAGATATATATCTATGCAGTAACATACATTAGATAGATAGATAGATAGATAGACTGTATATAAGCCTGCAAGTCTTGCACTTGAAGCAGCTTTATGATGTCATTAAGGCTCGATGGTGACACGCGCACCCGGAACAAGGACCACAGGTTGTTAGCGGCCATTTTTCCATCAGTCTCCACTGGAGCTAGAAGTGAGCAGACAGATACTCCTATAGACGCTGCTGGAGCCAGATCATTTGTCTCTGTGATGGACAACGTTTGAAATTCGCCCTTAAGCGGGAGACGGCAGCCTACAACAGTCAAATTGATCGCTGCTTATCACTTCTTTTGTGGTAGGTACAGTTATTCCAGATAGGGGAATGGGTAGGTTAAGTTATTCCAGGGAGGGGAATGCTTATGGGCAAGGCATTATGCTTGATCGGAGGCGGATGAAGTGGCAAAAAAGGCTCGGCCTACACCATGACCATGCCAATCGTCAACCCAAAGTGAATATGAGCCACACAGGTTGGTTGAAATAGCGCAACATGAATGATGGAACCTGGATCCAAGCGTCCCAGGATGCATTGCAGCGAAAACGTTCAACAATGTTCAGCGTGACCAATGTTTCTATCTTGGAAAATGAAATTGCATGCTGTATGGAGTGTTTTTGACATATCTTGTCTCAGGATTTGCTTGCAGTCCTACCATATCCCACAAAATGCAGAAGTGCAGTCAATGCAGCTTTTTACCTAAAATGGTAAAAATTGGTCAAAGCCTCATGCGGTTTATTACCTGCCCCTGGAATAACATCAATGGCAATTATAAGAATAATGCTGATAATAATACAAATTTTGTATGTATGTTTTCAGCCCTACAAAACAATAACTATAGAAGTTTAAATGTATACGTAAAGCTAGATATTTGTAGAAATATCTATATTGATATATAACTATCTATTTATATAGCTAGATATATATCTATGCAGTAACATACATTAGATAGATAGATAGATAGATAGATAGATAGATAGATAGATAGATAGATAGACTGTATATAAGCCTGCAAGTCTTGCACTTGAAGCAGCTTTATGATGTCATTAAGGCTCGATGGTGACACGCGCACCCGGAACAAGGACCACAGGTTGTTAGCGGCCATTTTTCCATCAGTCTCCACTGGAGCTAGAAGTGAGCAGACAGATACTCCTATAGACGCTGCTGGAGCCAGATCATTTGTCTCTGTGATGGACAACGTTTGAAATTCGCCCTTAAGCGGGAGACGGCAGCCTACAACAGTCAAATTGATCGCTGCTTATCACTTCTTTTGTGGTAGGTACAGTTATTCCAGATAGGGGAATGGGTAGGTTAAGTTATTCCAGGGAGGGGAATGCTTATGGGCAAGGCATTATGCTTGATCGGAGGCGGATGAAGTGGCAAAAAAGGCTCGGCCTACACCATGACCATGCCAATCGTCAACCCAAAGTGAATATGAGCCACACAGGTTGGTTGAAATAGCGCAACATGAATGATGGAACCTGGATCCAAGCGTCCCAGGATGCATTTCAGCGAAAACGTTCAACAATGTTCAGCGTGACCAATGTTTCTATCTTGGAAAATGAAATTGCATGATGTATGGAGTGTTTTTGACATATCTTGTCTCAGGATTTGCTTGCAGTCCTACCATATCCCACAAAATGCAGAAGTGCAGTCAATGCAGCTTTTTACCTAAAATGGTAAAAATTGGTCAAAGCCTCATGCGGTTTATTACCTGCCCCTGGAATAACATCAATGGCAATTATAAGAATAATGCTGATAATAGTACAAATTTTGTATGTATGTTTTCAGCCCTACAAAACCATAACTATAGAAGTTTAAATTTATACGTAAAGCTAGATATTTGTAGAAATATCTATATTGATATATAACTATCTATTTATATAGCTAGATATATATCTATGCAGTAACATACATTAGATAGATAGATAGATAGATAGATAGATAGACTGTATATAAGCCTGCAAGTCTTGCACTTGAAGCAGCTTTATGATGTCATTAAGGCTCGATGGTGACACGCGCACCCGAAACAAGGACCACAGGTTGTTAGCGGCCATTTTTCCATCAGTCTCCACTGGAGCTAGAAGTGAGCAGACAGATACTCCTATAGACGCTGCTGGAGCCAGATCATTTGTCTCTGTGATGGACAACGTTTGATATTCGCCCTTAAGCGGGAGACGGCAGCCTACAACAGTCAAATTGATCGCTGCTTATCACTTCTTTTGTGGTAGGTACAGTTATTCCAGATAGGGGAATGGGTAGGTTAAGTTATTCCAGGGAGGGGAATGCTTATGGGCAAGGCATTATGCTTGATCGGAGGCGGATGAAGTGGCAAAAAAGGCTCGGCCTACACCATGACCATGCCAATCGTCAACCCAAAGTGAATATGAGCCACACAGGTTGGTTGAAATAGCGCAACATGAATGATGGAACCTGGATCCAAGCATCCCAGGATGCATTTCAGCGAAAACGTTCAACAATGTTCAGCGTGACCAATGTTTCTATCTTGGAAAATGAAATCGCATGATGTATGGAGTGTTTTTGACATATCTTGTCTCAGGATTTGCTTGCAGTCCTACCATATCCCACAAAATGCAGAAGTGCAGTCAATGCAGCTTTTTACCTAAAATGGTAAAAATTGGTCAAAGCCTCATGCGGTTTATTACCTGCCCCTGGAATAACATCAATGGCAATTATAAGAATAATGCTGATAATAATACAAATTTTGTATGTATGTTTTCAGCCCTACAAAACCATAACTATAGAAGTTTAAATTTATACGTAAAGCTAGATATTTGTAGAAATATCTATATTGATATATAACTATCTATTTATATAGCTAGATATATATCTATGCAGTAACATACATTAGATAGATAGATAGATAGATAGATAGATAGATAGACTGTATATAAGCCTGCAAGTCTTGCACTTGAAGCAGCTTTATGATGTCATTAAGGCTCGATGGTGACACGCGCACCCGGAACAAGGACCACAGGTTGTTAGCGGCCATTTTTCCATCAGTCTCCACTGGAGCTAGAAGTGAGCAGACAGATACTCCTATAGACGCTGCTGGAGCCAGATCATTTGTCTCTGTGATGGACAACGTTTGAAATTCGCCCTTAAGCGGGAGACGGCAGCCTACAACAGTCAAATTGATCGCTGCTTATCACTTCTTTTGTGGTAGGTACAGTTATTCCAGATAGGGGAATGGGTAGGTTAAGTTATTCCAGGGAGGGGAATGCTTATGGGCAAGGCATTATGCTTGATCGGAGGCGGATGAAGTGGCAAAAAAGGCTCGGCCTACACCATGACCATGCCAATCGTCAACCCAAAGTGAATATGAGCCACACAGGTTGGTTGAAATAGCGCAACATGAATGATGGAACCTGGATCCAAGCGTCCCAGGATGCATTGCAGCGAAAACGTTCAACAATGTTCAGCGTGACCAATGTTTCTATCTTGGAAAATGAAATTGCATGCTGTATGGAGTGTTTTTGACATATCTTGTCTCAGGATTTGCTTGCAGTCCTACCATATCCCACAAAATGCAGAAGTGCAGTCAATGCAGCTTTTTACCTAAAATGGTAAAAATTGGTCAAAGCCTCATGCGGTTTATTACCTGCCCCTGGAATAACATCAATGGCAATTATAAGAATAATGCTGATAATAATACAAATTTTGTATGTATGTTTTCAGCCCTACAAAACCATAACTATAGAAGTTTAAATTTATACGTAAAGCTAGATATTTGTAGAAATATCTATATTGATATATAACTATCTATTTATATAGCTAGATATATATCTATGCAGTAACATACATTAGATAGATAGATAGATAGATAGACTGTATATAAGCCTGCAAGTCTTGCACTTGAAGCAGCTTTATGATGTCATTAAGGCTCGATGGTGACACGCGCACCCGGAACAAGGACCACAGGTTGTTAGCGGCCATTTTTCCATCAGTCTCCACTGGAGCTAGAAGTGAGCAGACAGATACTCCTATAGACGCTGCTGGAGCCAGATCATTTGTCTCTGTGATGGACAACGTTTGAAATTCGCCCTTAAGCGGGAGACGGCAGCCTACAACAGTCAAATTGATCGCTGCTTATCACTTCTTTTGTGGTAGGTACAGTTATTCCAGATAGGGGAATGGGTAGGTTAAGTTATTCCAGGGAGGGGAATGCTTATGGGCAAGGCATTATGCTTGATCGGAGGCGGATGAAGTGGCAAAAAAGGCTCGGCCTACACCATGACCATGCCAATCGTCAACCCAAAGTGAATATGAGCCACACAGGTTGGTTGAAATAGCGCAACATGAATGATGGAACCTGGATCCAAGCGTCCCAGGATGCATTGCAGCGAAAACGTTCAACAATGTTCAGCGTGACCAATGTTTCTATCTTGGAAAATGAAATTGCATGCTGTATGGAGTGTTTTTGACATATCTTGTCTCAGGATTTGCTTGCAGTCCTACCATATCCCACAAAATGCAGAAGTGCAGTCAATGCAGCTTTTTACCTAAAATGGTAAAAATTGGTCAAAGCCTCATGCGGTTTATTACCTGCCCCTGGAATAACATCAATGGCAATTATAAGAATAATGCTGATAATAATACAAATTTTGTATGTATGTTTTCAGCCCTACAAAACCATAACTATAGAAGTTTAAATGTATACGTAAAGCTAGATATTTGTAGAAATATCTATATTGATATATAACTATCTATTTATATAGCTAGATATATATCTATGCAGTAACATACATTAGATAGATAGATAGATAGATAGATAGATAGATAGACTGTATATAAGCCTGCAAGTCTTGCACTTGAAGCAGCTTTATGATGTCATTAAGGCTCGATGGTGACACGCGCACCCGGAACAAGGACCACAGGTTGTTAGCGGCCATTTTTCCATCAGTCTCCACTGGAGCTAGAAGTGAGCAGACAGATACTCCTATAGACGCTGCTGGAGCCAGATCATTTGTCTCTGTGATGGACAACGTTTGAAATTCGCCCTTAAGCGGGAGACGGCAGCCTACAACAGTCAAATTGATCGCTGCTTATCACTTCTTTTGTGGTAGGTACAGTTATTCCAGATAGGGGAATGGGTAGGTTAAGTTATTCCAGGGAGGGGAATGCTTATGGGCAAGGCATTATGCTTGATCGGAGGCGGATGAAGTGGCAAAAAAGGCTCGGCCTACACCATGACCATGCCAATCGTCAACCCAAAGTGAATATGAGCCACACAGGTTGGTTGAAATAGCGCAACATGAATGATGGAACCTGGATCCAAGCGTCCCAGGATGCATTGCAGCGAAAACGTTCAACAATGTTCAGCGTGACCAATGTTTCTATCTTGGAAAATGAAATTGCATGCTGTATGGAGTGTTTTTGACATATCTTGTCTCAGGATTTGCTTGCAGTCCTACCATATCCCACAAAATGCAGAAGTGCAGTCAATGCAGCTTTTTACCTAAAATGGTAAAAATTGGTCAAAGCCTCATGCGGTTTATTACCTGCCCCTGGAATAACATCAATGGCAATTATAAGAATAATGCTGATAATAATACAAATTTTGTATGTATGTTTTCAGCCCTACAAAACCATAACTATAGAAGTTTAAATTTATACGTAAAGCTAGATATTTGTAGAAATATCTATATTGATATATAACTATCTATTTATATAGCTAGATATATATCTATGCAGTAACATACATTAGATAGATAGATAGATAGATAGACTGTATATAAGCCTGCAAGTCTTGCACTTGAAGCAGCTTTATGATGTCATTAAGGCTCGATGGTGACACGCGCACCCGGAACAAGGACCACAGGTTGTTAGCGGCCATTTTTCCATCAGTCTCCACTGGAGCTAGAAGTGAGCAGACAGATACTCCTATAGACGCTGCTGGAGCCAGATCATTTGTCTCTGTGATGGACAACGTTTGAAATTCGCCCTTAAGCGGGAGACGGCAGCCTACAACAGTCAAATTGATCGCTGCTTATCACTTCTTTTGTGGTAGGTACAGTTATTCCAGATAGGGGAATGGGTAGGTTAAGTTATTCCAGGGAGGGGAATGCTTATGGGCAAGGCATTATGCTTGATCGGAGGCGGATGAAGTGGCAAAAAAGGCTCGGCCTACACCATGACCATGCCAATCGTCAACCCAAAGTGAATATGAGCCACACAGGTTGGTTGAAATAGCGCAACATGAATGATGGAACCTGGATCCAAGCGTCCCAGGATGCATTGCAGCGAAAACGTTCAACAATGTTCAGCGTGACCAATGTTTCTATCTTGGAAAATGAAATTGCATGCTGTATGGAGTGTTTTTGACATATCTTGTCTCAGGATTTGCTTGCAGTCCTACCATATCCCACAAAATGCAGAAGTGCAGTCAATGCAGCTTTTTACCTAAAATGGTAAAAATTGGTCAAAGCCTCATGCGGTTTATTACCTGCCCCTGGAATAACATCAATGGCAATTATAAGAATAATGCTGATAATAATACAAATTTTGTATGTATGTTTTCAGCCCTACAAAACAATAACTATAGAAGTTTAAATGTATACGTAAAGCTAGATATTTGTAGAAATATCTATATTGATATATAACTATCTATTTATATAGCTAGATATATATCTATGCAGTAACATACATTAGATAGATAGATAGATAGATAGATAGATAGATAGATAGATAGACTGTATATAAGCCTGCAAGTCTTGCACTTGAAGCAGCTTTATGATGTCATTAAGGCTCGATGGTGACACGCGCACCCGGAACAAGGACCACAGGTTGTTAGCGGCCATTTTTCCATCAGTCTCCACTGGAGCTAGAAGTGAGCAGACAGATACTCCTATAGACGCTGCTGGAGCCAGATCATTTGTCTCTGTGATGGACAACGTTTGAAATTCGCCCTTAAGCGGGAGACGGCAGCCTACAACAGTCAAATTGATCGCTGCTTATCACTTCTTTTGTGGTAGGTACAGTTATTCCAGATAGGGGAATGGGTAGGTTAAGTTATTCCAGGGAGGGGAATGCTTATGGGCAAGGCATTATGCTTGATCGGAGGCGGATGAAGTGGCAAAAAAGGCTCGGCCTACACCATGACCATGCCAATCGTCAACCCAAAGTGAATATGAGCCACACAGGTTGGTTGAAATAGCGCAACATGAATGATGGAACCTGGATCCAAGCGTCCCAGGATGCATTTCAGCGAAAACGTTCAACAATGTTCAGCGTGACCAATGTTTCTATCTTGGAAAATGAAATTGCATGATGTATGGAGTGTTTTTGACATATCTTGTCTCAGGATTTGCTTGCAGTCCTACCATATCCCACAAAATGCAGAAGTGCAGTCAATGCAGCTTTTTACCTAAAATGGTAAAAATTGGTCAAAGCCTCATGCGGTTTATTACCTGCCCCTGGAATAACATCAATGGCAATTATAAGAATAATGCTGATAATAGTACAAATTTTGTATGTATGTTTTCAGCCCTACAAAACCATAACTATAGAAGTTTAAATTTATACGTAAAGCTAGATATTTGTAGAAATATCTATATTGATATATAACTATCTATTTATATAGCTAGATATATATCTATGCAGTAACATACATTAGATAGATAGATAGATAGATAGATAGATAGATAGATAGACTGTATATAAGCCTGCAAGTCTTGCACTTGAAGCAGCTTTATGATGTCATTAAGGCTCGATGGTGACACGCGCACCCGAAACAAGGACCACAGGTTGTTAGCGGCCATTTTTCCATCAGTCTCCACTGGAGCTAGAAGTGAGCAGACAGATACTCCTATAGACGCTGCTGGAGCCAGATCATTTGTCTCTGTGATGGACAACGTTTGATATTCGCCCTTAAGCGGGAGACGGCAGCCTACAACAGTCAAATTGATCGCTGCTTATCACTTCTTTTGTGGTAGGTACAGTTATTCCAGATAGGGGAATGGGTAGGTTAAGTTATTCCAGGGAGGGGAATGCTTATGGGCAAGGCATTATGCTTGATCGGAGGCGGATGAAGTGGCAAAAAAGGCTCGGCCTACACCATGACCATGCCAATCGTCAACCCAAAGTGAATATGAGCCACACAGGTTGGTTGAAATAGCGCAACATGAATGATGGAACCTGGATCCAAGCGTCCCAGGATGCATTGCAGCGAAAACGTTCAACAATGTTCAGCGTGACCAATGTTTCTATCTTGGAAAATGAAATTGCATGCTGTATGGAGTGTTTTTGACATATCTTGTCTCAGGATTTGCTTGCAGTCCTACCATATCCCACAAAATGCAGAAGTGCAGTCAATGCAGCTTTTTACCTAAAATGGTAAAAATTGGTCAAAGCCTCATGCGGTTTATTACCTGCCCCTGGAATAACATCAATGGCAATTATAAGAATAATGCTGATAATAATACAAATTTTGTATGTATGTTTTCAGCCCTACAAAACCATAACTATAGAAGTTTAAATGTATACGTAAAGCTAGATATTTGTAGAAATATCTATATTGATATATAACTATCTATTTATATAGCTAGATATATATCTATGCAGTAACATACATTAGATAGATAGATAGATAGATAGATAGATAGATAGATAGATAGATAGATAGATAGATAGACTGTATATAAGCCTGCAAGTCTTGCACTTGAAGCAGCTTTATGATGTCATTAAGGCTCGATGGTGACACGCGCACCCGGAACAAGGACCACAGGTTGTTAGCGGCCATTTTTCCATCAGTCTCCACTGGAGCTAGAAGTGAGCAGACAGATACTCCTATAGACGCTGCTGGAGCCAGATCATTTGTCTCTGTGATGGACAACGTTTGAAATTCGCCCTTAAGCGGGAGACGGCAGCCTACAACAGTCAAATTGATCGCTGCTTATCACTTCTTTTGTGGTAGGTACAGTTATTCCAGATAGGGGAATGGGTAGGTTAAGTTATTCCAGGGAGGGGAATGCTTATGGGCAAGGCATTATGCTTGATCGGAGGCGGATGAAGTGGCAAAAAAGGCTCGGCCTACACCATGACCATGCCAATCGTCAACCCAAAGTGAATATGAGCCACACAGGTTGGTTGAAATAGCGCAACATGAATGATGGAACCTGGATCCAAGCGTCCCAGGATGCATTTCAGCGAAAACGTTCAACAATGTTCAGCGTGACCAATGTTTCTATCTTGGAAAATGAAATTGCATGCTGTATGGAGTGTTTTTGACATATCTTGTCTCAGGATTTGCTTGCAGTCCTACCATATCCCACAAAATGCAGAAGTGCAGTCAATGCAGCTTTTTACCTAAAATGGTAAAAATTGGTCAAAGCCTCATGCGGTTTATTACCTGCCCCTGGAATAACATCAATGGCAATTATAAGAATAATGCTGATAATAATACAAATTTTGTATGTATGTTTTCAGCCCTACAAAACCATAACTATAGAAGTTTAAATTTATACGTAAAGCTAGATATTTGTAGAAATATCTATATTGATATATAACTATCTATTTATATAGCTAGATATATATCTATGCAGTAACATACATTAGATAGATAGATAGATAGATAGACTGTATATAAGCCTGCAAGTCTTGCACTTGAAGCAGCTTTATGATGTCATTAAGGCTCGATGGTGACACGCGCACCCGGAACAAGGACCACAGGTTGTTAGCGGCCATTTTTCCATCAGTCTCCACTGGAGCTAGAAGTGAGCAGACAGATACTCCTATAGACGCTGCTGGAGCCAGATCATTTGTCTCTGTGATGGACAACGTTTGAAATTCGCCCTTAAGCGGGAGACGGCAGCCTACAACAGTCAAATTGATCGCTGCTTATCACTTCTTTTGTGGTAGGTACAGTTATTCCAGATAGGGGAATGGGTAGGTTAAGTTATTCCAGGGAGGGGAATGCTTATGGGCAAGGCATTATGCTTGATCGGAGGCGGATGAAGTGGCAAAAAAGGCTCGGCCTACACCATGACCATGCCAATCGTCAACCCAAAGTGAATATGAGCCACACAGGTTGGTTGAAATAGCGCAACATGAATGATGGAACCTGGATCCAAGCGTCCCAGGATGCATTTCAGCGAAAACGTTCAACAATGTTCAGCGTGACCAATGTTTCTATCTTGGAAAATGAAATCGCATGATGTATGGAGTGTTTTTGACATATCTTGTCTCAGGATTTGCTTGCAGTCCTACCATATCCCACAAAATGCAGAAGTGCAGTCAATGCAGCTTTTTACCTAAAATGGTAAAAATTGGTCAAAGCCTCATGCGGTTTATTACCTGCCCCTGGAATAACATCAATGGCAATTATAAGAATAATTCTGATAATAGTACAAATTTTGTATGTATGTTTTCAGCCCTACAAAACCATAACTATAGAAGTTTAAATTTATACGTAAAGCTAGATATTTGTAGAAATATCTATATTGATATATAACTATCTATTTATATAGCTAGATATATATCTATGCAGTAACATACATTAGATAGATAGATAGATAGATAGATAGACTGTATATAAGCCTGCAAGTCTTGCACTTGAAGCAGCTTTATGATGTCATTAAGGCTCGATGGTGACACGCGCACCCGAAACAAGGACCACAGGTTGTTAGCGGCCATTTTTCCATCAGTCTCCACTGGAGCTAGAAGTGAGCAGACAGATACTCCTATAGACGCTGCTGGAGCCAGATCATTTGTCTCTGTGATGGACAACGTTTGAAATTCGCCCTTAAGCGGGAGACGGCAGCCTACAACAGTCAAATTGATCGCTGCTTATCACTTCTTTTGTGGTAGGTACAGTTATTCCAGATAGGGGAGTGGGTAGGTTAAGTTATTCCAGGGAGGGGAATGCTTATGGGCAAGGCATTATGCTTGATCGGAGGCGGATGAAGTGGCAAAAAAGGCTCGGCCTACACCATGACCATGCCAATCGTCAACCCAAAGTGAATATGAGCCACACAGGTTGGTTGAAATAGCGCAACATGAATGATGGAACCTGGATCCAAGCGTCCCAGGATGCATTGCAGCGAAAACGTTCAACAATGTTCAGCGTGACCAATGTTTCTATCTTGGAAAATGAAATTGCATGCTGTATGGAGTGTTTTTGACATATCTTGTCTCAGGATTTGCTTGCAGTCCTACCATATCCCACAAAATGCAGAAGTGCAGTCAATGCAGCTTTTTACCTAAAATGGTAAAAATTGGTCAAAGCCTCATGCGGTTTATTACCTGCCCCTGGAATAACATCAATGGCAATTATAAGAATAATGCTGATAATAATACAAATTTTGTATGTATGTTTTCAGCCCTACAAAACAATAACTATAGAAGTTTAAATGTATACGTAAAGCTAGATATTTGTAGAAATATCTATATTGATATATAACTATCTATTTATATAGCTAGATATATATCTATGCAGTAACATACATTAGATAGATAGATAGATAGATAGATAGATAGATAGATAGATAGATAGATAGATAGACTGTATATAAGCCTGCAAGTCTTGCACTTGAAGCAGCTTTATGATGTCATTAAGGCTCGATGGTGACACGCGCACCCGGAACAAGGACCACAGGTTGTTAGCGGCCATTTTTCCATCAGTCTCCACTGGAGCTAGAAGTGAGCAGACAGATACTCCTATAGACGCTGCTGGAGCCAGATCATTTGTCTCTGTGATGGACAACGTTTGAAATTCGCCCTTAAGCGGGAGACGGCAGCCTACAACAGTCAAATTGATCGCTGCTTATCACTTCTTTTGTGGTAGGTACAGTTATTCCAGATAGGGGAATGGGTAGGTTAAGTTATTCCAGGGAGGGGAATGCTTATGGGCAAGGCATTATGCTTGATCGGAGGCGGATGAAGTGGCAAAAAAGGCTCGGCCTACACCATGACCATGCCAATCGTCAACCCAAAGTGAATATGAGCCACACAGGTTGGTTGAAATAGCGCAACATGAATGATGGAACCTGGATCCAAGCGTCCCAGGATGCATTTCAGCGAAAACGTTCAACAATGTTCAGCGTGACCAATGTTTCTATCTTGGAAAATGAAATTGCATGATGTATGGAGTGTTTTTGACATATCTTGTCTCAGGATTTGCTTGCAGTCCTACCATATCCCACAAAATGCAGAAGTGCAGTCAATGCAGCTTTTTACCTAAAATGGTAAAAATTGGTCAAAGCCTCATGCGGTTTATTACCTGCCCCTGGAATAACATCAATGGCAATTATAAGAATAATGCTGATAATAGTACAAATTTTGTATGTATGTTTTCAGCCCTACAAAACCATAACTATAGAAGTTTAAATTTATACGTAAAGCTAGATATTTGTAGAAATATCTATATTGATATATAACTATCTATTTATATAGCTAGATATATATCTATGCAGTAACATACATTAGATAGATAGATAGATAG
This sequence comes from Eleutherodactylus coqui, assembly GCF_035609145.1. Classification (NCBI taxonomy): domain Eukaryota; kingdom Metazoa; phylum Chordata; class Amphibia; order Anura; family Eleutherodactylidae; genus Eleutherodactylus; species Eleutherodactylus coqui. The sequence goes on from NC_089849.1 coordinate 107,314,318, forward strand.
ATAGATAGATAGATAGACTGTATATAAGCCTGCAAGTCTTGCACTTGAAGCAGCTTTATGATGTCATTAAGGCTCGATGGTGACACGCGCACCCGAAACAAGGACCACAGGTTGTTAGCGGCCATTTTTCCATCAGTCTCCACTGGAGCTAGAAGTGAGCAGACAGATACTCCTATAGACGCTGCTGGAGCCAGATCATTTGTCTCTGTGATGGACAACGTTTGAAATTCGCCCTTAAGCGGGAGACGGCAGCCTACAACAGTCAAATTGATCGCTGCTTATCACTTCTTTTGTGGTAGGTACAGTTATTCCAGATAGGGGAATGGGTAGGTTAAGTTATTCCAGGGAGGGGAATGCTTATGGGCAAGGCATTATGCTTGATCGGAGGCGGATGAAGTGGCAAAAAAGGCTCGGCCTACACCATGACCATGCCAATCGTCAACCCAAAGTGAATATGAGCCACACAGGTTGGTTGAAATAGCGCAACATGAATGATGGAACCTGGATCCAAGCATCCCAGGATGCATTTCAGCGAAAACGTTCAACAATGTTCAGCGTGACCAATGTTTCTATCTTGGAAAATGAAATCGCATGATGTATGGAGTGTTTTTGACATATCTTGTCTCAGGATTTGCTTGCAGTCCTACCATATCCCACAAAATGCAGAAGTGCAGTCAATGCAGCTTTTTACCTAAAATGGTAAAAATTGGTCAAAGCCTCATGCGGTTTATTACCTGCCCCTGGAATAACATCAATGGCAATTATAAGAATAATTCTGATAATAGTACAAATTTTGTATGTATGTTTTCAGCCCTACAAAACCATAACTATAGAAGTTTAAATTTATACGTAAAGCTAGATATTTGTAGAAATATCTATATTGATATATAACTATCTATTTATATAGCTAGATATATATCTATGCAGTAACATACATTAGATAGATAGATAGATAGATAGATAGATAGATAGATAGATAGATAGATAGATAGACTGTATATAAGCCTGCAAGTCTTGCACTTGAAGCAGCTTTATGATGTCATTAAGGCTCGATGGTGACACGCGCACCCGGAACAAGGACCACAGGTTGTTAGCGGCCATTTTTCCATCAGTCTCCACTGGAGCTAGAAGTGAGCAGACAGATACTCCTATAGACGCTGCTGGAGCCAGATCATTTGTCTCTGTGATGGACAACGTTTGAAATTCGCCCTTAAGCGGGAGACGGCAGCCTACAACAGTCAAATTGATCGCTGCTTATCACTTCTTTTGTGGTAGGTACAGTTATTCCAGATAGGGGAATGGGTAGGTTAGGTTATTCCAGGGAGGGGAATGCTTATGGGCAAGGCATTATGCTTGATCGGAGGCGGATGAAGTGGCAAAAAAGGCTCGGCCTACACCATGACCATGCCAATCGTCAACCCAAAGTGAATATGAGCCACACAGGTTGGTTGAAATAGCGCAACATGAATGATGGAACCTGGATCCAAGCGTCCCAGGATGCATTTCAGCGAAAACGTTCAACAATGTTCAGCGTGACCAATGTTTCTATCTTGGAAAATGAAATTGCATGATGTATGGAGTGTTTTTGACATATCTTGTCTCAGGATTTGCTTGCAGTCCTACCATATCCCACAAAATGCAGAAGTGCAGTCAATGCAGCTTTTTACCTAAAATGGTAAAAATTGGTCAAAGCCTCATGCGGTTTATTACCTGCCCCTGGAATAACATCAATGGCAATTATAAGAATAATGCTGATAATAGTACAAATTTTGTATGTATGTTTTCAGCCCTACAAAACCATAACTGTAGAAGTTTAAATTTATACGTAAAGCTAGATATTTGTAGAAATATCTATATTGATATATAACTATCTATTTATATAGCTAGATATATATCTATGCAGTAACATACATTAGATAGATAGATAGACTGTATATAAGCCTGCAAGTCTTGCACTTGAAGCAGCTTTATGATGTCATTAAGGCTCGATGGTGACACGCGCACCCGGAACAAGGATCACAGGTTGTTAGCGGCCATTTTTCCATCAGTCTCCACTGGAGCTAGAAGTGAGCAGACAGATACTCCTATAGACGCTGCTGGAGCCAGATCATTTGTCTCTGTGATGGACAACATTTGAAATTCGCCCTTAAGCGGGAGACGGCAGCCTACAACAGTCAAATTGATCGCTGCTTATCACTTCTTTTGTGGTAGGTACAGTTATTCCAGATAGGGGAATGGGTAGGTTAAGTTATTCCAGGGAGGGGAATGCTTATGGGCAAGGCATTATGCTTGATCGGAGGCGGATGAAGTGGCAAAAAAGGCTCGGCCTACACCATGACCATGCCAATCGTCAACCCAAAGTGAATATGAGCCACACAGGTTGGTTGAAATAGCGCAACATGAATGATGGAACCTGGATCCAAGCGTCCCAGGATGCATTTCAGCGAAAACGTTCAACAATGTTCAGCGTGACCAATGTTTCTATCTTGGAAAATGAAATTGCATGATGTATGGAGTGTTTTTGACATATCTTGTCTCAGGATTTGCTTGCAGTCCTACCATATCCCACAAAATGCAGAAGTGCAGTCAATGCAGCTTTTTACCTAAAATGGTAAAAATTGGTCAAAGCCTCATGCGGTTTATTACCTGCCCCTGGAATAACATCAATGGCAATTATAAGAATAATGCTGATAATAATACAAATTTTGTATGTATGTTTTCAGCCCTACAAAACCATAACTATAGAAGTTTAAATTTATACGTAAAGCTAGATATTTGTAGAAATATCTATATTGATATATAACTATCTATTTATACAGCTAGATATATATCTATGCAGTAACATACATTAGATAGATAGATAGATAGACTGTATATAAGCCTGCAAGTCTTGCACTTGAAGCAGCTTTATGATGTCATTAAGGCTCGATGGTGACACGCGCACCCGGAACAAGGACCACAGGTTGTTAGCGGCCATTTTTCCATCAGTCTCCACTGGAGCTAGAAGTGAGCAGACAGATACTCCTATAGACGCTGCTGGAGCCAGATCATTTGTCTCTGTGATGGACAACGTTTGAAATTCGCCCTTAAGCGGGAGACGGCAGCCTACAACAGTCAAATTGATCGCTGCTTATCACTTCTTTTGTGGTAGGTACAGTTATTCCAGATAGGGGAATGGGTAGGTTAAGTTATTCCAGGGAGGGGAATGCTTATGGGCAAGGCATTATGCTTGATCGGAGGCGGATGAAGTGGCAAAAAAGGCTCGGCCTACACCATGACCATGCCAATCGTCAACCCAAAGTGAATATGAGCCACACAGGTTGGTTGAAATAGCGCAACATGAATGATGGAACCTGGATCCAAGCGTCCCAGGATGCATTGCAGCGAAAACGTTCAACAATGTTCAGCGTGACCAATGTTTCTATCTTGGAAAATGAAATTGCATGCTGTATGGAGTGTTTTTGACATATCTTGTCTCAGGATTTGCTTGCAGTCCTACCATATCCCACAAAATGCAGAAGTGCAGTCAATGCAGCTTTTTACCTAAAATGGTAAAAATTGGTCAAAGCCTCATGCGGTTTATTACCTGCCCCTGGAATAACATCAATGGCAATTATAAGAATAATGCTGATAATAGTACAAATTTTGTATGTATGTTTTCAGCCCTACAAAACCATAACTATAGAAGTTTAAATTTATACGTAAAGCTAGATATTTGTAGAAATATCTATATTGATATATAACTATCTATTTATATAGCTAGATATATATCTATGCAGTAACATACATTAGATAGATAGATAGATAGATAGACTGAATATAAGCCTGCAAGTCTTGCACTTGAAGCAGCTTTATGATGTCATTAAGGCTCGATGGTGACACGCGCACCCGGAACAAGGACCACAGGTTGTTAGCGGCCATTTTTCCATCAGTCTCCACTGGAGCTAGAAGTGAGCAGACAGATACTCCTATAGACGCTGCTGGAGCCAGATCATTTGTCTCTGTGATGGACAACGTTTGAAATTCGCCCTTAAGCGGGAGACGGCAGCCTACAACAGTCAAATTGATCGCTGCTTATCACTTCTTTTGTGGTAGGTACAGTTATTCCAGATAGGGGAATGGGTAGGTTAAGTTATTCCAGGGAGGGGAATGCTTATGGGCAAGGCATTATGCTTGATCGGAGGCGGATGAAGTGGCAAAAAAGGCTCGGCCTACACCATGACCATGCCAATCGTCAACCCAAAGTGAATATGAGCCACACAGGTTGGTTGAAATAGCGCAACATGAATGATGGAACCTGGATCCAAGCGTCCCAGGATGCATTTCAGCGAAAACGTTCAACAATGTTCAGCGTGACCAATGTTTCTATCTTGGAAAATGAAATTGCATGATGTATGGAGTGTTTTTGACATATCTTGTCTCAGGATTTGCTTGCAGTCCTACCATATCCCACAAAATGCAGAAGTGCAGTCAATGCAGCTTTTTACCTAAAATGGTAAAAATTGGTCAAAGCCTCATGCGGTTTATTACCTGCCCCTGGAATAACATCAATGGCAATTATAAGAATAATGCTGATAATAATACAAATTTTGTATGTATGTTTTCAGCCCTACAAAACCATAACTATAGAAGTTTAAATTTATACGTAAAGCTAGATATTTGTAGAAATATCTATATTGATATATAACTATCTATTTATACAGCTAGATATATATCTATGCAGTAACATACATTAGATAGATAGATAGATAGATAGACTGTATATAAGCCTGCAAGTCTTGCACTTGAAGCAGCTTTATGATGTCATTAAGGCTCGATGGTGACACGCACACCCGGAACAAGGACCACAGGTTGTTAGCGGCCATTTTTCCATCAGTCTCCACTGGAGCTAGAAGTGAGCAGACAGATACTCCTATAGACGCTGCTGGAGCCAGATCATTTGTCTCTGTGATGGACAACGTTTGAAATTCGCCCTTAAGCGGGAGACGGCAGCCTACAACAGTCAAATTGATCGCTGCTTATCACTTCTTTTGTGGTAGGTACAGTTATTCCAGATAGGGGAATGGGTAGGTTAAGTTATTCCAGGGAGGGGAATGCTTATGGGCAAGGCATTATGCTTGATCGGAGGCGGATGAAGTGGCAAAAAAGGCTCGGCCTACACCATGACCATGCCAATCGTCAACCCAAAGTGAATATGAGCCACACAGGTTGGTTGAAATAGCGCAACATGAATGATGGAACCTGGATCCAAGCGTCCCAGGATGCATTGCAGCGAAAACGTTCAACAATGTTCAGCGTGACCAATGTTTCTATCTTGGAAAATGAAATTGCATGATGTATGGAGTGTTTTTGACATATCTTGTCTCAGGATTTGCTTGCAGTCCTACCATATCCCACAAAATGCAGAAGTGCAGTCAATGCAGCTTTTTACCTAAAATGGTAAAAATTGGTCAAAGCCTCATGCGGTTTATTACCTGCCCCTGGAATAACATCAATGGCAATTATAAGAATAATGCTGATAATAGTACAAATTTTGTATGTATGTTTTCAGCCCTACAAAACCATAACTATAGAAGTTTAAATTTATACGTAAAGCTAGATATTTGTAGAAATATCTATATTGATATATAACTATCTATTTATATAGCTAGATATATATCTATGCAGTAACATACATTAGATAGATAGATAGATAGATAGACTGTATATAAGCCTGCAAGTCTTGCACTTGAAGCAGCTTTATGATGTCATTAAGGCTCGATGGTGACACGCGCACCCGGAACAAGGACCACAGGTTGTTAGCGGCCATTTTTCCATCAGTCTCCACTGGAGCTAGAAGTGAGCAGACAGATACTCCTATAGACGCTGCTGGAGCCAGATCATTTGTCTCTGTGATGGACAACGTTTGAAATTCGCCCTTAAGCGGGAGACGGCAGCCTACAACAGTCAAATTGATCGCTGCTTATCACTTCTTTTGTGGTAGGTACAGTTATTCCAGATAGGGGAATGGGTAGGTTAAGTTATTCCAGGGAGGGGAATGCTTATGGGCAAGGCATTATGCTTGATCGGAGGCGGATGAAGTGGCAAAAAAGGCTCGGCCTACACCATGACCATGCCAATCGTCAACCCAAAGTGAATATGAGCCACACAGGTTGGTTGAAATAGCGCAACATGAATGATGGAACCTGGATCCAAGCGTCCCAGGATGCATTTCAGCGAAAACGTTCAACAATGTTCAGCGTGACCAATGTTTCTATCTTGGAAAATGAAATTGCATGATGTATGGAGTGTTTTTGACATATCTTGTCTCAGGATTTGCTTGCAGTCCTACCATATCCCACAAAATGCAGAAGTGCAGTCAATGCAGCTTTTTACCTAAAATGGTAAAAATTGGTCAAAGCCTCATGCGGTTTATTACCTGCCCCTGGAATAACATCAATGGCAATTATAAGAATAATGCTGATAATAGTACAAATTTTGTATGTATGTTTTCAGCCCTACAAAACCATAACTATAGAAGTTTAAATTTATACGTAAAGCTAGATATTTGTAGAAATATCTATATTGATATATAACTATCTATTTATATAGCTAGATATATATCTATGCAGTAACATACATTAGATAGATAGATAGATAGATAGATAGATAGATAGACTGTATATAAGCCTGCAAGTCTTGCACTTGAAGCAGCTTTATGATGTCATTAAGGCTCGATGGTGACACGCGCACCCGAAACAAGGACCACAGGTTGTTAGCGGCCATTTTTCCATCAGTCTCCACTGGAGCTAGAAGTGAGCAGACAGATACTCCTATAGACGCTGCTGGAGCCAGATCATTTGTCTCTGTGATGGACAACGTTTGAAATTCGCCCTTAAGCGGGAGACGGCAGCCTACAACAGTCAAATTGATCGCTGCTTATCACTTCTTTTGTGGTAGGTACAGTTATTCCAGATAGGGGAATGGGTAGGTTAAGTTATTCCAGGGAGGGGAATGCTTATGGGCAAGGCATTATGCTTGATCGGAGGCGGATGAAGTGGCAAAAAAGGCTCGGCCTACACCATGACCATGCCAATCGTCAACCCAAAGTGAATATGAGCCACACAGGTTGGTTGAAATAGCGCAACATGAATGATGGAACCTGGATCCAAGCATCCCAGGATGCATTTCAGCGAAAACGTTCAACAATGTTCAGCGTGACCAATGTTTCTATCTTGGAAAATGAAATCGCATGATGTATGGAGTGTTTTTGACATATCTTGTCTCAGGATTTGCTTGCAGTCCTACCATATCCCACAAAATGCAGAAGTGCAGTCAATGCAGCTTTTTACCTAAAATGGTAAAAATTGGTCAAAGCCTCATGCGGTTTATTACCTGCCCCTGGAATAACATCAATGGCAATTATAAGAATAATTCTGATAATAGTACAAATTTTGTATGTATGTTTTCAGCCCTACAAAACCATAACTATAGAAGTTTAAATTTATACGTAAAGCTAGATATTTGTAGAAATATCTATATTGATATATAACTATCTATTTATATAGCTAGATATATATCTATGCAGTAACATACATTAGATAGATAGATAGATAGATAGATAGATAGATAGATAGACTGTATATAAGCCTGCAAGTCTTGCACTTGAAGCAGCTTTATGATGTCATTAAGGCTCGATGGTGACACGCGCACCCGGAACAAGGACCACAGGTTGTTAGCGGCCATTTTTCCATCAGTCTCCACTGGAGCTAGAAGTGAGCAGACAGATACTCCTATAGACGCTGCTGGAGCCAGATCATTTGTCTCTGTGATGGACAACGTTTGAAATTCGCCCTTAAGCGGGAGACGGCAGCCTACAACAGTCAAATTGATCGCTGCTTATCACTTCTTTTGTGGTAGGTACAGTTATTCCAGATAGGGGAATGGGTAGGTTAGGTTATTCCAGGGAGGGGAATGCTTATGGGCAAGGCATTATGCTTGATCGGAGGCGGATGAAGTGGCAAAAAAGGCTCGGCCTACACCATGACCATGCCAATCGTCAACCCAAAGTGAATATGAGCCACACAGGTTGGTTGAAATAGCGCAACATGAATGATGGAACCTGGATCCAAGCGTCCCAGGATGCATTTCAGCGAAAACGTTCAACAATGTTCAGCGTGACCAATGTTTCTATCTTGGAAAATGAAATTGCATGATGTATGGAGTGTTTTTGACATATCTTGTCTCAGGATTTGCTTGCAGTCCTACCATATCCCACAAAATGCAGAAGTGCAGTCAATGCAGCTTTTTACCTAAAATGGTAAAAATTGGTCAAAGCCTCATGCGGTTTATTACCTGCCCCTGGAATAACATCAATGGCAATTATAAGAATAATGCTGATAATAGTACAAATTTTGTATGTATGTTTTCAGCCCTACAAAACCATAACTGTAGAAGTTTAAATTTATACGTAAAGCTAGATATTTGTAGAAATATCTATATTGATATATAACTATCTATTTATATAGCTAGATATATATCTATGCAGTAACATACATTAGATAGATAGATAGATAGATAGATAGACTGTATATAAGCCTGCAAGTCTTGCACTTGAAGCAGCTTTATGATGTCATTAAGGCTCGATGGTGACACGCGCACCCGGAACAAGGATCACAGGTTGTTAGCGGCCATTTTTCCATCAGTCTCCACTGGAGCTAGAAGTGAGCAGACAGATACTCCTATAGACGCTGCTGGAGCCAGATCATTTGTCTCTGTGATGGACAACATTTGAAATTCGCCCTTAAGCGGGAGACGGCAGCCTACAACAGTCAAATTGATCGCTGCTTATCACTTCTTTTGTGGTAGGTACAGTTATTCCAGATAGGGGAATGGGTAGGTTAAGTTATTCCAGGGAGGGGAATGCTTATGGGCAAGGCATTATGCTTGATCGGAGGCGGATGAAGTGGCAAAAAAGGCTCGGCCTACACCATGACCATGCCAATCGTCAACCCAAAGTGAATATGAGCCACACAGGTTGGTTGAAATAGCGCAACATGAATGATGGAACCTGGATCCAAGCGTCCCAGGATGCATTTCAGCGAAAACGTTCAACAATGTTCAGCGTGACCAATGTTTCTATCTTGGAAAATGAAATTGCATGATGTATGGAGTGTTTTTGACATATCTTGTCTCAGGATTTGCTTGCAGTCCTACCATATCCCACAAAATGCAGAAGTGCAGTCAATGCAGCTTTTTACCTAAAATGGTAAAAATTGGTCAAAGCCTCATGCGGTTTATTACCTGCCCCTGGAATAACATCAATGGCAATTATAAGAATAATGCTGATAATAATACAAATTTTGTATGTATGTTTTCAGCCCTACAAAACCATAACTATAGAAGTTTAAATTTATACGTAAAGCTAGATATTTGTAGAAATATCTATATTGATATATAACTATCTATTTATACAGCTAGATATATATCTATGCAGTAACATACATTAGATAGATAGATAGATAGACTGTATATAAGCCTGCAAGTCTTGCACTTGAAGCAGCTTTATGATGTCATTAAGGCTCGATGGTGACACGCGCACCCGGAACAAGGACCACAGGTTGTTAGCGGCCATTTTTCCATCAGTCTCCACTGGAGCTAGAAGTGAGCAGACAGATACTCCTATAGACGCTGCTGGAGCCAGATCATTTGTCTCTGTGATGGACAACGTTTGAAATTCGCCCTTAAGCGGGAGACGGCAGCCTACAACAGTCAAATTGATCGCTGCTTATCACTTCTTTTGTGGTAGGTACAGTTATTCCAGATAGGGGAATGGGTAGGTTAAGTTATTCCAGGGAGGGGAATGCTTATGGGCAAGGCATTATGCTTGATCGGAGGCGGATGAAGTGGCAAAAAAGGCTCGGCCTACACCATGACCATGCCAATCGTCAACCCAAAGTGAATATGAGCCACACAGGTTGGTTGAAATAGCGCAACATGAATGATGGAACCTGGATCCAAGCGTCCCAGGATGCATTGCAGCGAAAACGTTCAACAATGTTCAGCGTGACCAATGTTTCTATCTTGGAAAATGAAATTGCATGCTGTATGGAGTGTTTTTGACATATCTTGTCTCAGGATTTGCTTGCAGTCCTACCATATCCCACAAAATGCAGAAGTGCAGTCAATGCAGCTTTTTACCTAAAATGGTAAAAATTGGTCAAAGCCTCATGCGGTTTATTACCTGCCCCTGGAATAACATCAATGGCAATTATAAGAATAATGCTGATAATAGTACAAATTTTGTATGTATGTTTTCAGCCCTACAAAACCATAACTATAGAAGTTTAAATTTATACGTAAAGCTAGATATTTGTAGAAATATCTATATTGATATATAACTATCTATTTATATAGCTAGATATATATCTATGCAGTAACATACATTAGATAGATAGATAGATAGATAGATAGACTGAATATAAGCCTGCAAGTCTTGCACTTGAAGCAGCTTTATGATGTCATTAAGGCTCGATGGTGACACGCGCACCCGGAACAAGGACCACAGGTTGTTAGCGGCCATTTTTCCATCAGTCTCCACTGGAGCTAGAAGTGAGCAGACAGATACTCCTATAGACGCTGCTGGAGCCAGATCATTTGTCTCTGTGATGGACAACGTTTGAAATTCGCCCTTAAGCGGGAGACGGCAGCCTACAACAGTCAAATTGATCGCTGCTTATCACTTCTTTTGTGGTAGGTACAGTTATTCCAGATAGGGGAATGGGTAGGTTAAGTTATTCCAGGGAGGGGAATGCTTATGGGCAAGGCATTATGCTTGATCGGAGGCGGATGAAGTGGCAAAAAAGGCTCGGCCTACACCATGACCATGCCAATCGTCAACCCAAAGTGAATATGAGCCACACAGGTTGGTTGAAATAGCGCAACATGAATGATGGAACCTGGATCCAAGCGTCCCAGGATGCATTTCAGCGAAAACGTTCAACAATGTTCAGCGTGACCAATGTTTCTATCTTGGAAAATGAAATTGCATGATGTATGGAGTGTTTTTGACATATCTTGTCTCAGGATTTGCTTGCAGTCCTACCATATCCCACAAAATGCAGAAGTGCAGTCAATGCAGCTTTTTACCTAAAATGGTAAAAATTGGTCAAAGCCTCATGCGGTTTATTACCTGCCCCTGGAATAACATCAATGGCAATTATAAGAATAATGCTGATAATAATACAAATTTTGTATGTATGTTTTCAGCCCTACAAAACCATAACTATAGAAGTTTAAATTTATACGTAAAGCTAGATATTTGTAGAAATATCTATATTGATATATAACTATCTATTTATACAGCTAGATATATATCTATGCAGTAACATACATTAGATAGATAGATAGATAGATAGACTGTATATAAGCCTGCAAGTCTTGCACTTGAAGCAGCTTTATGATGTCATTAAGGCTCGATGGTGACACGCACACCCGGAACAAGGACCACAGGTTGTTAGCGGCCATTTTTCCATCAGTCTCCACTGGAGCTAGAAGTGAGCAGACAGATACTCCTATAGACGCTGCTGGAGCCAGATCATTTGTCTCTGTGATGGACAACGTTTGAAATTCGCCCTTAAGCGGGAGACGGCAGCCTACAACAGTCAAATTGATCGCTGCTTATCACTTCTTTTGTGGTAGGTACAGTTATTCCAGATAGGGGAATGGGTAGGTTAAGTTATTCCAGGGAGGGGAATGCTTATGGGCAAGGCATTATGCTTGATCGGAGGCGGATGAAGTGGCAAAAAAGGCTCGGCCTACACCATGACCATGCCAATCGTCAACCCAAAGTGAATATGAGCCACACAGGTTGGTTGAAATAGCGCAACATGAATGATGGAACCTGGATCCAAGCGTCCCAGGATGCATTGCAGCGAAAACGTTCAACAATGTTCAGCGTGACCAATGTTTCTATCTTGGAAAATGAAATTGCATGATGTATGGAGTGTTTTTGACATATCTTGTCTCAGGATTTGCTTGCAGTCCTACCATATCCCACAAAATGCAGAAGTGCAGTCAATGCAGCTTTTTACCTAAAATGGTAAAAATTGGTCAAAGCCTCATGCGGTTTATTACCTGCCCCTGGAATAACATCAATGGCAATTATAAGAATAATGCTGATAATAGTACAAATTTTGTATGTATGTTTTCAGCCCTACAAAACCATAACTATAGAAGTTTAAATTTATACGTAAAGCTAGATATTTGTAGAAATATCTATATTGATATATAACTATCTATTTATATAGCTAGATATATATCTATGCAGTAACATACATTAGATAGATAGATAGATAGATAGACTGTATATAAGCCTGCAAGTCTTGCACTTGAAGCAGCTTTATGATGTCATTAAGGCTCGATGGTGACACGCGCACCCGGAACAAGGACCACAGGTTGTTAGCGGCCATTTTTCCATCAGTCTCCACTGGAGCTAGAAGTGAGCAGACAGATACTCCTATAGACGCTGCTGGAGCCAGATCATTTGTCTCTGTGATGGACAACGTTTGAAATTCGCCCTTAAGCGGGAGACGGCAGCCTACAACAGTCAAATTGATCGCTGCTTATCACTTCTTTTGTGGTAGGTACAGTTATTCCAGATAGGGGAATGGGTAGGTTAAGTTATTCCAGGGAGGGCAATGCTTATGGGCAAGGCATTATGCTTGATCGGAGGCGGATGAAGTGGCAAAAAAGGCTCGGCCTACACCATGACCATGCCAATCGTCAACCCAAAGTGAATATGAGCCACACAGGTTGGTTGAAATAGCGCAACATGAATGATGGAACCTGGATCCAAGCGTCCCAGGATGCATTGCAGCGAAAACGTTCAACAATATTCAGCGTGACCAATGTTTCTATCTTGGAAAATGAAATAGCATGCTGTATGGAGTGTTTTTGACATATCTTGTCTCAGGATTTGCTTGCAGTCCTACCATATCCCACAAAATGCAGAAGTGCAGTCAATGCAGCTTTTTACCTAAAATGGTAAAAATTGGTCAAAGCCTCATGCGGTTTATTACCTGCCCCTGGAATAACATCAATGGCAATTATAAGAATAATGCTGATAATAATACAAATTTTGTATGTATGTTTTCAGCCCTACAAAACCATAACTATAGAAGTTTAAATTTATACGTAAAGCTAGATATTTGTAGAAATATCTATATTGATATATAACTATCTATTTATATAGCTAGATATATATCTATGCAGTAACATACATTAGATAGATAGATAGACTGTATATAAGCCTGCAAGTCTTGCACTTGAAGCAGCTTTATGATGTCATTAAGGCTCGATGGTGACACGCGCACCCGGAACAAGGACCACAGGTTGTTAGCGGCCATTTTTCCATCAGTCTCCACTGGAGCTAGAAGTGAGCAGACAGATACTCCTATAGACGCTGCTGGAGCCAGATCATTTGTCTCTGTGATGGACAACGTTTGAAATTCGCCCTTAAGCGGGAGACGGCAGCCTACAACAGTCAAATTGATCGCTGCTTATCACTTCTTTTGTGGTAGGTACAGTTATTCCAGATAGGGGAATGGGTAGGTTAAGTTATTCCAGGGAGGGGAATGCTTATGGGCAAGGCATTATGCTTGATCGGAGGCGGATGAAGTGGCAAAAAAGGCTCGGCCTACACCATGACCATGCCAATCGTCAACCCAAAGTGAATATGAGCCACACAGGTTGGTTGAAATAGCGCAACATGAATGATGGAACCTGGATCCAAGCGTCCCAGGATGCATTTCAGCGAAAACGTTCAACAATGTTCAGCGTGACCAATGTTTCTATCTTGGAAAATGAAATCGCATGATGTATGGAGTGTTTTTGACATATCTTGTCTCAGGATTTGCTTGCAGTCCTACCATATCCCACAAAATGCAGAAGTGCAGTCAATGCAGCTTTTTACCTAAAATGGTAAAAATTGGTCAAAGCCTCATGCGGTTTATTACCTGCCCCTGGAATAACATCAATGGCAATTATAAGAATAATTCTGATAATAGTACAAATTTTGTATGTATGTTTTCAGCCCTACAAAACCATAACTATAGAAGTTTAAATTTATACGTAAAGCTAGATATTTGTAGAAATATCTATATTGATATATAACTATCTATTTATATAGCTAGATATATATCTATGCAGTAACATACATTAGATAGATAGATAGATAGATAGACTGTATATAAGCCTGCAAGTCTTGCACTTGAAGCAGCTTTATGATGTCATTAAGGCTCGATGGTGACACGCGCACCCGGAACAAGGATCACAGGTTGTTAGCGGCCATTTTTCCATCAGTCTCCACTGGAGCTAGAAGTGAGCAGACAGATACTCCTATAGACGCTGCTGGAGCCAGATCATTTGTCTCTGTGATGGACAACGTTTGAAATTCGCCCTTAAGCGGGAGACGGCAGCCTACAACAGTCAAATTGATCGCTGCTTATCACTTCTTTTGTGGTAGGTACAGTTATTCCAGATAGGGGAATGGGTAGGTTAAGTTATTCCAGGGAGGGGAATGCTTATGGGCAAGGCATTATGCTTGATCGGAGGCGGATGAAGTGGCAAAAAAGGCTCGGCCTACACCATGACCATGCCAATCGTCAACCCAAAGTGAATATGAGCCACACAGGTTGGTTGAAATAGCGCAACATGAATGATGGAACCTGGATCCAAGCGTCCCAGGATGCATTGCAGCGAAAACGTTCAACAATGTTCAGCGTGACCAATGTTTCTATCTTGGAAAATGAAATAGCATGCTGTATGGAGTGTTTTTGACATATCTTGTCTCAGGATTTGCTTGCAGTCCTACCATATCCCACAAAATGCAGAAGTGCAGTCAATGCAGCTTTTTACCTAAAATGGTAAAAATTGGTCAAAGCCTCATGCGGTTTATTACCTGCCCCTGGAATAACATCAATGGCAATTATAAGAATAATGCTGATAATAATACAAATTTTGTATGTATGTTTTCAGCCCTACAAAACCATAACTATAGAAGATTAAATTTATACGTAAAGCTAGATATTTGTAGAAATATCTATATTGATATATAACTATCTATTTATACAGCTAGATATATATCTATGCAGTAACATACATTAGATAGATAGATAGACTGTATATAAGCCTGCAAGTCTTGCACTTGAAGCAGCTTTATGATGTCATTAAGGCTCGATGGTGACACGCGCACCCGGAACAAGGACCACAGGTTGTTAGCGGCCATTTTTCCATCAGTCTCCACTGGAGCTAGAAGTGAGCAGACAGATACTCCTATAGACGCTGCTGGAGCCAGATCATTTGTCTCTGTGATGGACAACGTTTGAAATTCGCCCTTAAGCGGGAGACGGCAGCCTACAACAGTCAAATTGATCGCTGCTTATCACTTCTTTTGTGGTAGGTACAGTTATTCCAGATAGGGGAATGGGTAGGTTAAGTTATTCCAGGGAGGGTAATGCTTATGGGCAAGGCATTATGCTTGATCGGAGGCGGATGAAGTGGCAAAAAAGGCTCGGCCTACACCATGACCATGCCAATTGTCAACCCAAAGTGAATATGAGCCACACAGGTTGGTTGAAATAGCGCAACATGAATGATGGAACCTGGATCCAAGCGTCCCAGGATGCATTTCAGCGAAAACGTTCAACAATGTTCAGCGTGACCAATGTTTCTATCTTGGAAAATGAAATAGCATGATGTATGGAGTGTTTTTGACATATCTTGTCTCAGGATTTGCTTGCAGTCCTACCATATCCCACAAAATGCAGAAGTGCAGTCAATGCAGCTTTTTACCTAAAATGGTAAAAATTGGTCAAAGCCTCATGCGGTTTATTACCTGCCCCTGGAATAACATCAATGGCAATTATAAGAATAATGCTGATAATAGTACAAATTTTGTATGTATGTTTTCAGCCCTACAAAACCATAACTATAGAAGTTTAAATTTATACGTAAAGCTAGATATTTGTAGAAATATCTATATTGATATATAACTATCTATTTATATAGCTAGATATATATCTATGCAGTAACATACATTAGATAGATAGATAGACTGTATATAAGCCTGCAAGTCTTGCACTTGAAGCAGCTTTATGATGTCATTAAGGCTCGATGGTGACACGCGCACCCGGAACAAGGACCACAGGTTGTTAGCGGCCATTTTTCCATCAGTCTCCACTGGAGCTAGAAGTGAGCAGACAGATACTCCTATAGACGCTGCTGGAGCCAGATCATTTGTCTCTGTGATGGACAACGTTTGAAATTCGCCCTTAAGCGGGAGACGGCAGCCTACAACAGTCAAATTGATCGCTGCTTATCACTTCTTTTGTGGTAGGTACAGTTATTCCAGATAGGGGAATGGGTAGGTTAAGTTATTCCAGGGAGGGGAATGCTTATGGGCAAGGCATTATGCTTGATCGGAGGCGGATGAAGTGGCAAAAAAGGCTCGGCCTACACCATGACCATGCCAATCGTCAACCCAAAGTGAATATGAGCCACACAGGTTGGTTGAAATAGCGCAACATGAATGATGGAACCTGGATCCAAGCGTCCCAGGATGCATTTCAGCGAAAACGTTCAACAATGTTCAGCGTGACCAATGTTTCTATCTTGGAAAATGAAATCGCATGATGTATGGAGTGTTTTTGACATATCTTGTCTCAGGATTTGCTTGCAGTCCTACCATATCCCACAAAATGCAGAAGTGCAGTCAATGCAGCTTTTTACCTAAAATGGTAAAAATTGGTCAAAGCCTCATGCGGTTTATTACCTGCCCCTGGAATAACATCAATGGCAATTATAAGAATAATTCTGATAATAGTACAAATTTTGTATGTATGTTTTCAGCCCTACAAAACCATAACTATAGAAGTTTAAATTTATACGTAAAGCTAGATATTTGTAGAAATATCTATATTGATATATAACTATCTATTTATATAGCTAGATATATATCTATGCAGTAACATACATTAGATAGATAGATAGATAGATAGATAGACTGTATATAAGCCTGCAAGTCTTGCACTTGAAGCAGCTTTATGATGTCATTAAGGCTCGATGGTGACACGCGCACCCGGAACAAGGATCACAGGTTGTTAGCGGCCATTTTTCCATCAGTCTCCACTGGAGCTAGAAGTGAGCAGACAGATACTCCTATAGACGCTGCTGGAGCCAGATCATTTGTCTCTGTGATGGACAACGTTTGAAATTCGCCCTTAAGCGGGAGACGGCAGCCTACAACAGTCAAATTGATCGCTGCTTATCACTTCTTTTGTGGTAGGTACAGTTATTCCAGATAGGGGAATGGGTAGGTTAAGTTATTCCAGGGAGGGGAATGCTTATGGGCAAGGCATTATGCTTGATCGGAGGCGGATGAAGTGGCAAAAAAGGCTCGGCCTACACCATGACCATGCCAATCGTCAACCCAAAGTGAATATGAGCCACACAGGTTGGTTGAAATAGCGCAACATGAATGATGGAACCTGGATCCAAGCGTCCCAGGATGCATTGCAGCGAAAACGTTCAACAATGTTCAGCGTGACCAATGTTTCTATCTTGGAAAATGAAATAGCATGCTGTATGGAGTGTTTTTGACATATCTTGTCTCAGGATTTGCTTGCAGTCCTACCATATCCCACAAAATGCAGAAGTGCAGTCAATGCAGCTTTTTACCTAAAATGGTAAAAATTGGTCAAAGCCTCATGCGGTTTATTACCTGCCCCTGGAATAACATCAATGGCAATTATAAGAATAATGCTGATAATAATACAAATTTTGTATGTATGTTTTCAGCCCTACAAAACCATAACTATAGAAGTTTAAATTTATACGTAAAGCTAGATATTTGTAGAAATATCTATAATGATATATAACTATCTATTTATACAGCTAGATATATATCTATGCAGTAACATACATTAGATAGATAGATAGACTGTATATAAGCCTGCAAGTCTTGCACTTGAAGCAGCTTTATGATGTCATTAAGGCTCGATGGTGACACGCGCACCCGGAACAAGGACCACAGGTTGTTAGCGGCCATTTTTCCATCAGTCTCCACTGGAGCTAGAAGTGAGCAGACAGATACTCCTATAGACGCTGCTGGAGCCAGATCATTTGTCTCTGTGATGGACAACGTTTGAAATTCGCCCTTAAGCGGGAGACGGCAGCCTACAACAGTCAAATTGATCGCTGCTTATCACTTCTTTTGTGGTAGGTACAGTTATTCCAGATAGGGGAATGGGTAGGTTAAGTTATTCCAGGGAGGGTAATGCTTATGGGCAAGGCATTATGCTTGATCGGAGGCGGATGAAGTGGCAAAAAAGGCTCGGCCTACACCATGACCATGCCAATCGTCAACCCAAAGTGAATATGAGCCACACAGGTTGGTTGAAATAGCGCAACATGAATGATGGAACCTGGATCCAAGCGTCCCAGGATGCATTTCAGCGAAAACGTTCAACAATGTTCAGCGTGACCAATGTTTCTATCTTGGAAAATGAAATAGCATGATGTATGGAGTGTTTTTGACATATCTTGTCTCAGGATTTGCTTGCAGTCCTACCATATCCCACAAAATGCAGAAGTGCAGTCAATGCAGCTTTTTACCTAAAATGGTAAAAATTGGTCAAAGCCTCATGCGGTTTATTACCTGCCCCTGGAATAACATCAATGGCAATTATAAGAATAATGCTGATAATAGTACAAATTTTGTATGTATGTTTTCAGCCCTACAAAACCATAACTATAGAAGTTTAAATTTATAAGTAAAGCTAGATATTTGTAGAAATATCTATATTGATATATAACTATCTATTTATATAGCTAGATATATATCTATGCAGTAACATACATTAGATAGATAGATAGATAGATAGATAGATAGATAGACTGTATATAAGCCTGCAAGTCTTGCACTTGAAGCAGCTTTATGATGTCATTAAGGCTCGATGGTGACACGCGCACCCGGAACAAGGATCACAGGTTGTTAGCGGCCATTTTTCCATCAGTCTCCACTGGAGCTAGAAGTGAGCAGACAGATACTCCTATAGACGCTGCTGGAGCCAGATCATTTGTCTCTGTGATGGACAACGTTTGAAATTCGCCCTTAAGCGGGAGACGGCAGCCTACAACAGTCAAATTGATCGCTGCTTATCACTTCTTTTGTGGTAGGTACAGTTATTCCAGATAGGGGAATGGGTAGGTTAAGTTATTCCAGGGAGGGGAATGCTTATGGGCAAGGCATTATGCTTGATCGGAGGCGGATGAAGTGGCAAAAAAGGCTCGGCCTACACCATGACCATGCCAATCGTCAACCCAAAGTGAATATGAGCCACACAGGTTGGTTGAAATAGCGCAACATGAATGATGGAACCTGGATCCAAGCGTCCCAGGATGCATTGCAGCGAAAACGTTCAACAATGTTCAGCGTGACCAATGTTTCTATCTTGGAAAATGAAATCGCATGCTGTATGGAGTGTTTTTGACATATCTTGTCTCAGGATTTGCTTGCAGTCCTACCATATCCCACAAAATGCAGAAGTGCAGTCAATGCAGCTTTTTACCTAAAATGGTAAAAATTGGTCAAAGCCTCATGCGGTTTATTACCTGCCCCTGGAATAACATCAATGGCAATTATAAGAATAATGCTGATAATAGTACAAATTTTGTATGTATGTTTTCAGCCCTACAAAACCATAACTGTAGAAGTTTAAATTTATACGTAAAGCTAGATATTTGTAGAAATATCTATATTGATATATAACTATCTATTTATATAGCTAGATATATATCTATGCAGTAACATACATTAGATAGATAGATAGATAGACTGTATATAAGCCTGCAAGTCTTGCACTTGAAGCAGCTTTATGATGTCATTAAGGCTCGATGGTGACACGCACACCCGGAACAAGGACCACAGGTTGTTAGCGGCCATTTTTCCATCAGTCTCCACTGGAGCTAGAAGTGAGCAGACAGATACTCCTATAGACGCTGCTGGAGCCAGATCATTTGTCTCTGTGATGGACAACGTTTGAAATTCGCCCTTAAGCGGGAGACGGCAGCCTACAACAGTCAAATTGATCGCTGCTTATCACTTCTTTTGTGGTAGGTACAGTTATTCCAGATAGGGGAATGGGTAGGTTAAGTTATTCCAGGGAGGGGAATGCTTATGGGCAAGGCATTATGCTTGATCGGAGGCGGATGAAGTGGCAAAAAAGGCTCGGCCTACACCATGACCATGCCAATCGTCAACCCAAAGTGAATATGAGCCACACAGGTTGGTTGAAATAGCGCAACATGAATGATGGAACCTGGATCCAAGCGTCCCAGGATGCATTTCAGCGAAAACGTTCAACAATGTTCAGCGTGACCAATGTTTCTATCTTGGAAAATGAAATTGCATGATGTATGGAGTGTTTTTGACATATCTTGTCTCAGGATTTGCTTGCAGTCCTACCATATCCCACAAAATGCAGAAGTGCAGTCAATGCAGCTTTTTACCTAAAATGGTAAAAATTGGTCAAAGCCTCATGCGGTTTATTACCTGCCCCTGGAATAACATCAATGGCAATTATAAGAATAATGCTGATAATAGTACAAATTTTGTATGTATGTTTTCAGCCCTACAAAACCATAACTATAGAAGTTTAAATTTATACGTAAAGCTAGATATTTGTAGAAATATCTATATTGATATATAACTATCTATTTATATAGCTAGATATATATCTATGCAGTAACATACATTAGATAGATAGATAGACTGTATATAAGCCTGCAAGTCTTGCACTTGAAGCAGCTTTATGATGTCATTAAGGCTCGATGGTGACACGCGCACCCGGAACAAGGACCACAGGTTGTTAGCGGCCATTTTTCCATCAGTCTCCACTGGAGCTAGAAGTGAGCAGACAGATACTCCTATAGACGCTGCTGGAGCCAGATCATTTGTCTCTGTGATGGACAA
This sequence comes from Eleutherodactylus coqui, assembly GCF_035609145.1. Classification (NCBI taxonomy): domain Eukaryota; kingdom Metazoa; phylum Chordata; class Amphibia; order Anura; family Eleutherodactylidae; genus Eleutherodactylus; species Eleutherodactylus coqui. Next base: position 107,335,328 of record NC_089849.1, read on the forward strand.
CGTTTGAAATTCGCCCTTAAGCGGGAGACGGCAGCCTACAACAGTCAAATTGATCGCTGCTTATCACTTCTTTTGTGGTAGGTACAGTTATTCCAGATAGGGGAATGGGTAGGTTAAGTTATTCCAGGGAGGGGAATGCTTATGGGCAAGGCATTATGCTTGATCGGAGGCGGATGAAGTGGCAAAAAAGGCTCGGCCTACACCATGACCATGCCAATCGTCAACCCAAAGTGAATATGAGCCACACAGGTTGGTTGAAATAGCGCAACATGAATGATGGAACCTGGATCCAAGCGTCCCAGGATGCATTTCAGCGAAAACGTTCAACAATGTTCAGCGTGACCAATGTTTCTATCTTGGAAAATGAAATCGCATGATGTATGGAGTGTTTTTGACATATCTTGTCTCAGGATTTGCTTGCAGTCCTACCATATCCCACAAAATGCAGAAGTGCAGTCAATGCAGCTTTTTACCTAAAATGGTAAAAATTGGTCAAAGCCTCATGCGGTTTATTACCTGCCCCTGGAATAACATCAATGGCAATTATAAGAATAATTCTGATAATAGTACAAATTTTGTATGTATGTTTTCAGCCCTACAAAACCATAACTATAGAAGTTTAAATTTATACGTAAAGCTAGATATTTGTAGAAATATCTATATTGATATATAACTATCTATTTATATAGCTAGATATATATCTATGCAGTAACATACATTAGATAGATAGATAGATAGACTGTATATAAGCCTGCAAGTCTTGCACTTGAAGCAGCTTTATGATGTCATTAAGGCTCGATGGTGACACGCGCACCCGGAACAAGGATCACAGGTTGTTAGCGGCCATTTTTCCATCAGTCTCCACTGGAGCTAGAAGTGAGCAGACAGATACTCCTATAGACGCTGCTGGAGCCAGATCATTTGTCTCTGTGATGGACAACGTTTGAAATTCGCCCTTAAGCGGGAGACGGCAGCCTACAACAGTCAAATTGATCGCTGCTTATCACTTCTTTTGTGGTAGGTACAGTTATTCCAGATAGGGGAATGGGTAGGTTAAGTTATTCCAGGGAGGGGAATGCTTATGGGCAAGGCATTATGCTTGATCGGAGGCGGATGAAGTGGCAAAAAAGGCTCGGCCTACACCATGACCATGCCAATCGTCAACCCAAAGTGAATATGAGCCACACAGGTTGGTTGAAATAGCGCAACATGAATGATGGAACCTGGATCCAAGCGTCCCAGGATGCATTGCAGCGAAAACGTTCAACAATGTTCAGCGTGACCAATGTTTCTATCTTGGAAAATGAAATCGCATGCTGTATGGAGTGTTTTTGACATATCTTGTCTCAGGATTTGCTTGCAGTCCTACCATATCCCACAAAATGCAGAAGTGCAGTCAATGCAGCTTTTTACCTAAAATGGTAAAAATTGGTCAAAGCCTCATGCGGTTTATTACCTGCCCCTGGAATAACATCAATGGCAATTATAAGAATAATGCTGATAATAGTACAAATTTTGTATGTATGTTTTCAGCCCTACAAAACCATAACTATAGAAGTTTAAATTTATACGTAAAGCTAGATATTTGTAGAAATATCTATATTGATATATAACTATCTATTTATATAGCTATATATATATATCTATGCAGTAACATACATTAGATAGATAGATAGATAGATAGATAGATAGATAGATAGATAGATAGATAGATAGATATACTGTATATAAGCCTGCAAGTCTTGCACTTGAAGCAGCTTTATGATGTCATTAAAGGGGTTGTCCCACGGCAGCAAGTGGGTCTATACACTTCTGTATGGCCATATTAATGCACTTTGTAATGTACATTGTGCATTAATTATGAGCCATACAGAAGTTATAAAAAGTTTTTGACTTACCTGCTCAGTTGCTAGCGTCCTCGTTCCCATGGAGCCGACTAATTTTCGCCCTCCGATGGCCAAATTAGCCGCGCTTGCGCAGTCCGGGTCTTCTGCTCTCTTCAATGGAGCCGCTCGTGCAGAATGCCGGCTCCGTGTAGCTCCGCCCCGTCACGTGCCGATTCCAGCCAATCAGGAGGCTGGAATCGGCAATGGACCGCACAGAAGAGCTGCGGTCCACGGAGGGAGCAGACCCCGGCGGCCATCTTCAGCAGGTAAGTATGAAGACGCCGGACCGCCGGGATTCAGGTAAGCGCTGAGCGGTTTGTTTTTTTAACCCCTGCATCGGGGTTGTCTCGCACCGAACGGGGGGGGGGGGGGTTAAAAAAAAAACAAAAAACCGTTTCGGCGCGGGACAACCCCTTTAAGACTCGATGGTGACACGCGCACCCGGAACAAGGACCACAGGTTGTTAGCGGCCATTTTTCCGTCAGTCTCCACTGGAGCTAGAAGTGAGCAGACAGATACTCCTATAGACGCTGCTGGAGCCAGATCATTCGTCTCTGTGATGGACAACGTTTGAAATTCGCCCTTAAGCGGGAGACGGCAGCCTACAACAGTCAAATATATCGCGGCTTATCACTTCTTTTGAGGGAGGTACAGTTATTCCAGATAGGGGAATGGGTAGGTTAAGATATTCCAGGGTGGGGAATGCTTATGGGCAAGGCATTATGCTTGATCGGAGGCGGATGAAGTGGCAAAAAAGGCTCGGCCTACACCATGACCATGCAACTCGTCAACCCAAAGTGAATATGAGCCACACAGGTTGGTTGAAATGGCGCAGCATGAATGATAGAACCTGGATCCAAGCGTCTCAGGATGCATTGCAGCGAAAACGTTCAACAATGTTCAGCGTGACCAATGTTTCTATCTTGGAAAATGAAATCGCATGCTGTATGGAGTGTTTTTGACATATCTTGTCTCAGGATTTGCTTGCAGTCCTACCATATCCCACAAAATGCAGAAGTGCAGTCAATGCAGCTTTTTACCTAAAATGGTAAAAATTGGTCAAAGCCTCATGCAGCCCCTGGAATAACATCAATGGCAATTATAAGAATAATGCTGATAATAATACAAATTTTGTATGTATGTTTTCAGCCCTACAAAACCATAACTATAGAAGTTTAAATTTATACGTAAAGCTAGATATTTGTAGAAATATCTATATTGATATATAACTATCTATTTATATAGCTAGATATATATCTATGCAGTAACATACATTAGATAGATAGATAGATAGATAGATAGATAGATAGATAGATAGATAGACTGTATATAAGCCTGCAAGTCTTGCACTTGAAGCAGCTTTATGATGTCATTAAGGCTCGATGGTGACACGCGCACCCGGAACAAGGACCACAGGTTGTTAGCGGCCATTTTTCCATCAGTCTCCACTGGAGCTAGAAGTGAGCAGACAGATACTCCTATAGACGCTGCTGGAGCCAGATCATTTGTCTCTGTGATGGACAACGTTTGAAATTCGCCCTTAAGCGGGAGACGGCAGCCTACAACAGTCAAATTGATCGCTGCTTATCACTACTTTTGTGGTAGGTACAGTTATTCCAGATAGGGGAATGGGTAGGTTAAGTTATTCCAGGGAGGGGAATGCTTATGGGCAAGGCATTATGCTTGATCGGAGGCGGATGAAGTGGCAAAAAAGGCTCGGCCTACACCATGACCATGCCAATCGTCAACCCAAAGTGAATATGAGCCACACAGGTTGGTTGAAATAGCGCAACATGAATGATGGAACCTGGATCCAAGCGTCCCAGGATGCATTGCAGCGAAAACGTTCAACAATGTTCAGCGTGACCAATGTTTCTATCTTGGAAAATGAAATTGCATGCTGTATGGAGTGTTTTTGACATATCTTGTCTCAGGATTTGCTTGCAGTCCTACCATATCCCACAAAATGCAGAAGTGCAGTCAATGCAGCTTTTTACCTAAAATGGTAAAAATTGGTCAAAGCCTCATGCGGTTTATTACCTGCCCCTGGAATAACATCAATGGCAATTATAAGAATAATGCTGATAATAGTACAAATTTTGTATGTATGTTTTCAGCCCTACAAAACCATAACTATAGAAGTTTAAATTTATACGTAAAGCTAGATATTTGTAGAAATATCTATATTGATATATAACTATCTATTTATATAGCTATATATATATATCTATGCAGTAACATACATTAGATAGATAGATAGATAGATATACTGTATATAAGCCTGCTAGTCTTGCACTTGAAGCAGCTTTATGATGTCATTAAGGCTCGATGGTGACACGCGCACCCGGAACAAGGATCACAGGTTGTTAGCGGCCATTTTTCCATCAGTCTCCACTGGAGCTAGAAGTGAGCAGACAGATACTCCTATAGACGCTGCTGGAGCCAGATCATTTGTCTCTGTGATGGACAACGTTTGAAATTCGCCCTTAAGCGGGAGACGGCAGCCTACAACAGTCAAATTGATCGCTGCTTATCACTTCTTTTGTGGTAGGTACAGTTATTCCAGATAGGGGAATGGGTAGGTTAAGTTATTCCAGGGAGGGGAATGCTTATGGGCAAGGCATTATGCTTGATCGGAGGCGGATGAAGTGGCAAAAAAGGCTCGGCCTACACCATGACCATGCCAATCGTCAACCCAAAGTGAATATGAGCCACACAGGTTGGTTGAAATAGCGCAACATGAATGATGGAACCTGGATCCAAGCGTCCCAGGATGCATTGCAGCGAAAACGTTCAACAATGTTCAGCGTGACCAATGTTTCTATCTTGGAAAATGAAATCGCATGCTGTATGGAGTGTTTTTGACATATCTTGTCTCAGGATTTGCTTGCAGTCCTACCATATCCCACAAAATGCAGAAGTGCAGTCAATGCAGCTTTTTACCTAAAATGGTAAAAATTGGTCAAAGCCTCATGCGGTTTATTACCTGCCCCTGGAATAACATCAATGGCAATTATAAGAATAATGCTGATAATAGTACAAATTTTGTATGTATGTTTTCAGCCCTACAAAACCATAACTATAGAAGTTTAAATTTATACGTAAAGCTAGATATTTGTAGAAATATCTATATTGATATATAACTATCTATTTATATAGCTAGATATATATCTATGCAGTAACATACATTAGATAGATAGATAGACTGTATATAAGCCTGCAAGTCTTGCACTTGAAGCAGCTTTATGATGTCATTAAGGCTCGATGGTGACACGCGCACCCGGAACAAGGACCACAGGTTGTTAGCGGCCATTTTTCCATCAGTCTCCACTGGAGCTAGAAGTGAGCAGACAGATACTCCTATAGACGCTGCTGGAGCCAGATCATTTGTCTCTGTGATGGACAACGTTTGAAATTCGCCCTTAAGCGGGAGACGGCAGCCTACAACAGTCAAATTGATCGCTGCTTATCACTTCTTTTGTGGTAGGTACAGTTATTCCAGATAGGGGAATGGGTAGGTTAAGTTATTCCAGGGAGGGGAATGCTTATGGGCAAGGCATTATGCTTGATCGGAGGCGGATGAAGTGGCAAAAAAGGCTCGGCCTACACCATGACCATGCCAATCGTCAACCCAAAGTGAATATGAGCCACACAGGTTGGTTGAAATAGCGCAACATGAATGATGGAACCTGGATCCAAGCGTCCCAGGATGCATTGCAGCGAAAACGTTCAACAATGTTCAGCGTGACCAATGTTTCTATCTTGGAAAATGAAATAGCATGCTGTATGGAGTGTTTTTGACATATCTTGTCTCAGGATTTGCTTGCAGTCCTACCATATCCCACAAAATGCAGAAGTGCAGTCAATGCAGCTTTTTACCTAAAATGGTAAAAATTGGTCAAAGCCTCATGCGGTTTATTACCTGCCCCTGGAATAACATCAATGGCAATTATAAGAATAATGCTGATAATAATACAAATTTTGTATGTATGTTTTCAGCCCTACAAAACCATAACTATAGAAGTTTAAATTTATACGTAAAGCTAGATATTTGTAGAAATATCTATATTGATATATAACTATCTATTTATATAGCTAGATATATATCTATGCAGTAACATACATTAGATAGATAGACTGTATATAAGCCTGCAAGTCTTGCACTTGAAGCAGCTTTATGATGTCATTAAGGCTCGATGGTGACACGCGCACCCGGAACAAGGACCACAGGTTGTTAGCGGCCATTTTTCCATCAGTCTCCACTGGAGCTAGAAGTGAGCAGACAGATACTCCTATAGACGCTGCTGGAGCCAGATCATTTGTCTCTGTGATGGACAACGTTTGAAATTCGCCCTTAAGCGGGAGACGGCAGCCTACAACAGTCAAATTGATCGCTGCTTATCACTTCTTTTGTGGTAGGTACAGTTATTCCAGATAGGGGAATGGGTAGGTTAAGTTATTCCAGGGAGGGCAATGCTTATGGGCAAGGCATTATGCTTGATCGGAGGCGGATGAAGTGGCAAAAAAGGCTCGGCCTACACCATGACCATGCCAATCGTCAACCCAAAGTGAATATGAGCCACACAGGTTGGTTGAAATAGCGCAACATGAATGATGGAACCTGGATCCAAGCGTCCCAGGATGCATTGCAGCGAAAACGTTCAACAATGTTCAGCGTGACCAATGTTTCTATCTTGGAAAATGAAATCGCATGATGTATGGAGTGTTTTTGACATATCTTGTCTCAGGATTTGCTTGCAGTCCTACCATATCCCACAAAATGCAGAAGTGCAGTCAATGCAGCTTTTTACCTAAAATGGTAAAAATTGGTCAAAGCCTCATGCGGTTTATTACCTGCCCCTGGAATAACATCAATGGCAATTATAAGAATAATTCTGATAATAGTACAAATTTTGTATGTATGTTTTCAGCCCTACAAAACCATAACTATAGAAGTTTAAATTTATACGTAAAGCTAGATATTTGTAGAAATATCTATATTGATATATAACTATCTATTTATATAGCTAGATATATATCTATGCAGTAACATACATTAGATAGATAGATAGATAGATAGATAGACTGTATATAAGCCTGCAAGTCTTGCACTTGAAGCAGCTTTATGATGTCATTAAGGCTCGATGGTGACACGCGCACCCGGAACAAGGATCACAGGTTGTTAGCGGCCATTTTTCCATCAGTCTCCACTGGAGCTAGAAGTGAGCAGACAGATACTCCTATAGACGCTGCTGGAGCCAGATCATTTGTCTCTGTGATGGACAACGTTTGAAATTCGCCCTTAAGCGGGAGACGGCAGCCTACAACAGTCAAATTGATCGCTGCTTATCACTTCTTTTGTGGTAGGTACAGTTATTCCAGATAGGGGAATGGGTAGGTTAAGTTATTCCAGGGAGGGGAATGCTTATGGGCAAGGCATTATGCTTGATCGGAGGCGGATGAAGTGGCAAAAAAGGCTCGGCCTACACCATGACCATGCCAATCGTCAACCCAAAGTGAATATGAGCCACACAGGTTGGTTGAAATAGCGCAACATGAATGATGGAACCTGGATCCAAGCGTCCCAGGATGCATTGCAGCGAAAACGTTCAACAATGTTCAGCGTGACCAATGTTTCTATCTTGGAAAATGAAATAGCATGCTGTATGGAGTGTTTTTGACATATCTTGTCTCAGGATTTGCTTGCAGTCCTACCATATCCCACAAAATGCAGAAGTGCAGTCAATGCAGCTTTTTACCTAAAATGGTAAAAATTGGTCAAAGCCTCATGCGGTTTATTACCTGCCCCTGGAATAACATCAATGGCAATTATAAGAATAATGCTGATAATAATACAAATTTTGTATGTATGTTTTCAGCCCTACAAAACCATAACTATAGAAGTTTAAATTTATACGTAAAGCTAGATATTTGTAGAAATATCTATAATGATATATAACTATCTATTTATACAGCTAGATATATATCTATGCAGTAACATACATTAGATAGATAGATAGACTGTATATAAGCCTGCAAGTCTTGCACTTGAAGCAGCTTTATGATGTCATTAAGGCTCGATGGTGACACGCGCACCCGGAACAAGGACCACAGGTTGTTAGCGGCCATTTTTCCATCAGTCTCCACTGGAGCTAGAAGTGAGCAGACAGATACTCCTATAGACGCTGCTGGAGCCAGATCATTTGTCTCTGTGATGGACAACGTTTGAAATTCGCCCTTAAGCGGGAGACGGCAGCCTACAACAGTCAAATTGATCGCTGCTTATCACTTCTTTTGTGGTAGGTACAGTTATTCCAGATAGGGGAATGGGTAGGTTAAGTTATTCCAGGGAGGGTAATGCTTATGGGCAAGGCATTATGCTTGATCGGAGGCGGATGAAGTGGCAAAAAAGGCTCGGCCTACACCATGACCATGCCAATCGTCAACCCAAAGTGAATATGAGCCACACAGGTTGGTTGAAATAGCGCAACATGAATGATGGAACCTGGATCCAAGCGTCCCAGGATGCATTTCAGCGAAAACGTTCAACAATGTTCAGCGTGACCAATGTTTCTATCTTGGAAAATGAAATAGCATGATGTATGGAGTGTTTTTGACATATCTTGTCTCAGGATTTGCTTGCAGTCCTACCATATCCCACAAAATGCAGAAGTGCAGTCAATGCAGCTTTTTACCTAAAATGGTAAAAATTGGTCAAAGCCTCATGCGGTTTATTACCTGCCCCTGGAATAACATCAATGGCAATTATAAGAATAATGCTGATAATAGTACAAATTTTGTATGTATGTTTTCAGCCCTACAAAACCATAACTATAGAAGTTTAAATTTATACGTAAAGCTAGATATTTGTAGAAATATCTATATTGATATATAACTATCTATTTATATAGCTAGATATATATCTATGCAGTAACATACATTAGATAGATAGATAGATAGATAGATAGACTGTATATAAGCCTGCAAGTCTTGCACTTGAAGCAGCTTTATGATGTCATTAAGGCTCGATGGTGACACGCGCACCCGGAACAAGGATCACAGGTTGTTAGCGGCCATTTTTCCATCAGTCTCCACTGGAGCTAGAAGTGAGCAGACAGATACTCCTATAGACGCTGCTGGAGCCAGATCATTTGTCTCTGTGATGGACAACGTTTGAAATTCGCCCTTAAGCGGGAGACGGCAGCCTACAACAGTCAAATTGATCGCTGCTTATCACTTCTTTTGTGGTAGGTACAGTTATTCCAGATAGGGGAATGGGTAGGTTAAGTTATTCCAGGGAGGGGAATGCTTATGGGCAAGGCATTATGCTTGATCGGAGGCGGATGAAGTGGCAAAAAAGGCTCGGCCTACACCATGACCATGCCAATCGTCAACCCAAAGTGAATATGAGCCACACAGGTTGGTTGAAATAGCGCAACATGAATGATGGAACCTGGATCCAAGCGTCCCAGGATGCATTGCAGCGAAAACGTTCAACAATGTTCAGCGTGACCAATGTTTCTATCTTGGAAAATGAAATCGCATGCTGTATGGAGTGTTTTTGACATATCTTGTCTCAGGATTTGCTTGCAGTCCTACCATATCCCACAAAATGCAGAAGTGCAGTCAATGCAGCTTTTTACCTAAAATGGTAAAAATTGGTCAAAGCCTCATGCGGTTTATTACCTGCCCCTGGAATAACATCAATGGCAATTATAAGAATAATGCTGATAATAGTACAAATTTTGTATGTATGTTTTCAGCCCTACAAAACCATAACTGTAGAAGTTTAAATTTATACGTAAAGCTAGATATTTGTAGAAATATCTATATTGATATATAACTATCTATTTATATAGCTAGATATATATCTATGCAGTAACATACATTAGATAGATAGATAGATAGATAGACTGTATATAAGCCTGCAAGTCTTGCACTTGAAGCAGCTTTATGATGTCATTAAGGCTCGATGGTGACACGCACACCCGGAACAAGGACCACAGGTTGTTAGCGGCCATTTTTCCATCAGTCTCCACTGGAGCTAGAAGTGAGCAGACAGATACTCCTATAGACGCTGCTGGAGCCAGATCATTTGTCTCTGTGATGGACAACGTTTGAAATTCGCCCTTAAGCGGGAGACGGCAGCCTACAACAGTCAAATTGATCGCTGCTTATCACTTCTTTTGTGGTAGGTACAGTTATTCCAGATAGGGGAATGGGTAGGTTAAGTTATTCCAGGGAGGGGAATGCTTATGGGCAAGGCATTATGCTTGATCGGAGGCGGATGAAGTGGCAAAAAAGGCTCGGCCTACACCATGACCATGCCAATCGTCAACCCAAAGTGAATATGAGCCACACAGGTTGGTTGAAATAGCGCAACATGAATGATGGAACCTGGATCCAAGCGTCCCAGGATGCATTTCAGCGAAAACGTTCAACAATGTTCAGCGTGACCAATGTTTCTATCTTGGAAAATGAAATTGCATGATGTATGGAGTGTTTTTGACATATCTTGTCTCAGGATTTGCTTGCAGTCCTACCATATCCCACAAAATGCAGAAGTGCAGTCAATGCAGCTTTTTACCTAAAATGGTAAAAATTGGTCAAAGCCTCATGCGGTTTATTACCTGCCCCTGGAATAACATCAATGGCAATTATAAGAATAATGCTGATAATAGTACAAATTTTGTATGTATGTTTTCAGCCCTACAAAACCATAACTATAGAAGTTTAAATTTATACGTAAAGCTAGATATTTGTAGAAATATCTATATTGATATATAACTATCTATTTATATAGCTAGATATATATCTATGCAGTAACATACATTAGATAGATAGATAGACTGTATATAAGCCTGCAAGTCTTGCACTTGAAGCAGCTTTATGATGTCATTAAGGCTCGATGGTGACACGCGCACCCGGAACAAGGACCACAGGTTGTTAGCGGCCATTTTTCCATCAGTCTCCACTGGAGCTAGAAGTGAGCAGACAGATACTCCTATAGACGCTGCTGGAGCCAGATCATTTGTCTCTGTGATGGACAACGTTTGAAATTCGCCCTTAAGCGGGAGACGGCAGCCTACAACAGTCAAATTGATCGCTGCTTATCACTTCTTTTGTGGTAGGTACAGTTATTCCAGATAGGGGAATGGGTAGGTTAAGTTATTCCAGGGAGGGGAATGCTTATGGGCAAGGCATTATGCTTGATCGGAGGCGGATGAAGTGGCAAAAAAGGCTCGGCCTACACCATGACCATGCCAATCGTCAACCCAAAGTGAATATGAGCCACACAGGTTGGTTGAAATAGCGCAACATGAATGATGGAACCTGGATCCAAGCGTCCCAGGATGCATTTCAGCGAAAACGTTCAACAATGTTCAGCGTGACCAATGTTTCTATCTTGGAAAATGAAATCGCATGATGTATGGAGTGTTTTTGACATATCTTGTCTCAGGATTTGCTTGCAGTCCTACCATATCCCACAAAATGCAGAAGTGCAGTCAATGCAGCTTTTTACCTAAAATGGTAAAAATTGGTCAAAGCCTCATGCGGTTTATTACCTGCCCCTGGAATAACATCAATGGCAATTATAAGAATAATTCTGATAATAGTACAAATTTTGTATGTATGTTTTCAGCCCTACAAAACCATAACTATAGAAGTTTAAATTTATACGTAAAGCTAGATATTTGTAGAAATATCTATATTGATATATAACTATCTATTTATATAGCTAGATATATATCTATGCAGTAACATACATTAGATAGATAGATAGATAGACTGTATATAAGCCTGCAAGTCTTGCACTTGAAGCAGCTTTATGATGTCATTAAGGCTCGATGGTGACACGCGCACCCGGAACAAGGATCACAGGTTGTTAGCGGCCATTTTTCCATCAGTCTCCACTGGAGCTAGAAGTGAGCAGACAGATACTCCTATAGACGCTGCTGGAGCCAGATCATTTGTCTCTGTGATGGACAACGTTTGAAATTCGCCCTTAAGCGGGAGACGGCAGCCTACAACAGTCAAATTGATCGCTGCTTATCACTTCTTTTGTGGTAGGTACAGTTATTCCAGATAGGGGAATGGGTAGGTTAAGTTATTCCAGGGAGGGGAATGCTTATGGGCAAGGCATTATGCTTGATCGGAGGCGGATGAAGTGGCAAAAAAGGCTCGGCCTACACCATGACCATGCCAATCGTCAACCCAAAGTGAATATGAGCCACACAGGTTGGTTGAAATAGCGCAACATGAATGATGGAACCTGGATCCAAGCGTCCCAGGATGCATTGCAGCGAAAACGTTCAACAATGTTCAGCGTGACCAATGTTTCTATCTTGGAAAATGAAATCGCATGCTGTATGGAGTGTTTTTGACATATCTTGTCTCAGGATTTGCTTGCAGTCCTACCATATCCCACAAAATGCAGAAGTGCAGTCAATGCAGCTTTTTACCTAAAATGGTAAAAATTGGTCAAAGCCTCATGCGGTTTATTACCTGCCCCTGGAATAACATCAATGGCAATTATAAGAATAATGCTGATAATAGTACAAATTTTGTATGTATGTTTTCAGCCCTACAAAACCATAACTATAGAAGTTTAAATTTATACGTAAAGCTAGATATTTGTAGAAATATCTATATTGATATATAACTATCTATTTATATAGCTATATATATATATCTATGCAGTAACATACATTAGATAGATAGATAGATAGATAGATAGATAGATAGATAGATAGATAGATAGATAGATAGATAGATAGATAGATAGATAGATATACTGTATATAAGCCTGCAAGTCTTGCACTTGAAGCAGCTTTATGATGTCATTAAAGGGGTTGTCCCACGGCAGCAAGTGGGTCTATACACTTCTGTATGGCCATATTAATGCACTTTGTAATGTACATTGTGCATTAATTATGAGCCATACAGAAGTTATAAAAAGTTTTTGACTTACCTGCTCAGTTGCTAGCGTCCTCGTTCCCATGGAGCCGACTAATTTTCGCCCTCCGATGGCCAAATTAGCCGCGCTTGCGCAGTCCGGGTCTTCTGCTCTCTTCAATGGAGCCGCTCGTGCAGAATGCCGGCTCCGTGTAGCTCCGCCCCGTCACGTGCCGATTCCAGCCAATCAGGAGGCTGGAATCGGCAATGGACCGCACAGAAGAGCTGCGGTCCACGGAGGGAGCAGACCCCGGCGGCCATCTTCAGCAGGTAAGTATGAAGACGCCGGACCGCCGGGATTCAGGTAAGCGCTGAGCGGTTTGTTTTTTTAACCCCTGCATCGGGGTTGTCTCGCACCGAACGGGGGGGGGGGGTTAAAAAAAAAACAAAAAACCGTTTCGGCGCGGGACAACCCCTTTAAGACTCGATGGTGACACGCGCACCCGGAACAAGGACCACAGGTTGTTAGCGGCCATTTTTCCGTCAGTCTCCACTGGAGCTAGAAGTGAGCAGACAGATACTCCTATAGACGCTGCTGGAGCCAGATCATTCGTCTCTGTGATGGACAACGTTTGAAATTCGCCCTTAAGCGGGAGACGGCAGCCTACAACAGTCAAATATATCGCGGCTTATCACTTCTTTTGAGGGAGGTACAGTTATTCCAGATAGGGGAATGGGTAGGTTAAGATATTCCAGGGTGGGGAATGCTTATGGGCAAGGCATTATGCTTGATCGGAGGCGGATGAAGTGGCAAAAAAGGCTCGGCCTACACCATGACCATGCAACTCGTCAACCCAAAGTGAATATGAGCCACACAGGTTGGTTGAAATGGCGCAGCATGAATGATAGAACCTGGATCCAAGCGTCTCAGGATGCATTGCAGCGAAAACGTTCAACAATGTTCAGCGTGACCAATGTTTCTATCTTGGAAAATGAAATCGCATGCTGTATGGAGTGTTTTTGACATATCTTGTCTCAGGATTTGCTTGCAGTCCTACCATATCCCACAAAATGCAGAAGTGCAGTCAATGCAGCTTTTTACCTAAAATGGTAAAAATTGGTCAAAGCCTCATGCAGCCCCTGGAATAACATCAATGGCAATTATAAGAATAATGCTGATAATAATACAAATTTTGTATGTATGTTTTCAGCCCTACAAAACCATAACTATAGAAGTTTAAATTTATACGTAAAGCTAGATATTTGTAGAAATATCTATATTGATATATAACTATCTATTTATATAGCTAGATATATATCTATGCAGTAACATACATTAGATAGATAGATAGATAGATAGATAGATAGATAGATAGATAGATAGATAGATAGATAGATAGACTGTATATAAGCCTGCAAGTCTTGCACTTGAAGCAGCTTTATGATGTCATTAAGGCTCGATGGTGACACGCGCACCCGGAACAAGGACCACAGGTTGTTAGCGGCCATTTTTCCATCAGTCTCCACTGGAGCTAGAAGTGAGCAGACAGATACTCCTATAGACGCTGCTGGAGCCAGATCATTTGTCTCTGTGATGGACAACGTTTGAAATTCGCCCTTAAGCGGGAGACGGCAGCCTACAACAGTCAAATTGATCGCTGCTTATCACTACTTTTGTGGTAGGTACAGTTATTCCAGATAGGGGAATGGGTAGGTTAAGTTATTCCAGGGAGGGGAATGCTTATGGGCAAGGCATTATGCTTGATCGGAGGCGGATGAAGTGGCAAAAAAGGCTCGGCCTACACCATGACCATGCCAATCGTCAACCCAAAGTGAATATGAGCCACACAGGTTGGTTGAAATAGCGCAACATGAATGATGGAACCTGGATCCAAGCGTCCCAGGATGCATTGCAGCGAAAACGTTCAACAATGTTCAGCGTGACCAATGTTTCTATCTTGGAAAATGAAATTGCATGCTGTATGGAGTGTTTTTGACATATCTTGTCTCAGGATTTGCTTGCAGTCCTACCATATCCCACAAAATGCAGAAGTGCAGTCAATGCAGCTTTTTACCTAAAATGGTAAAAATTGGTCAAAGCCTCATGCGGTTTATTACCTGCCCCTGGAATAACATCAATGGCAATTATAAGAATAATGCTGATAATAGTACAAATTTTGTATGTATGTTTTCAGCCCTACAAAACCATAACTATAGAAGTTTAAATTTATACGTAAAGCTAGATATTTGTAGAAATATCTATATTGATATATAACTATCTATTTATATAGCTATATATATATATCTATGCAGTAACATACATTAGATAGATAGATAGATAGATATACTGTATATAAGCCTGCTAGTCTTGCACTTGAAGCAGCTTTATGATGTCATTAAGGCTCGATGGTGACACGCGCACCCGGAACAAGGATCACAGGTTGTTAGCGGCCATTTTTCCATCAGTCTCCACTGGAGCTAGAAGTGAGCAGACAGATACTCCTATAGACGCTGCTGGAGCCAGATCATTTGTCTCTGTGATGGACAACGTTTGAAATTCGCCCTTAAGCGGGAGACGGCAGCCTACAACAGTCAAATTGATCGCTGCTTATCACTTCTTTTGTGGTAGGTACAGTTATTCCAGATAGGGGAATGGGTAGGTTAAGTTATTCCAGGGAGGGGAATGCTTATGGGCAAGGCATTATGCTTGATCGGAGGCGGATGAAGTGGCAAAAAAGGCTCGGCCTACACCATGACCATGCCAATCGTCAACCCAAAGTGAATATGAGCCACACAGGTTGGTTGAAATAGCGCAACATGAATGATGGAACCTGGATCCAAGCGTCCCAGGATGCATTGCAGCGAAAACGTTCAACAATGTTCAGCGTGACCAATGTTTCTATCTTGGAAAATGAAATCGCATGCTGTATGGAGTGTTTTTGACATATCTTGTCTCAGGATTTGCTTGCAGTCCTACCATATCCCACAAAATGCAGAAGTGCAGTCAATGCAGCTTTTTACCTAAAATGGTAAAAATTGGTCAAAGCCTCATGCGGTTTATTACCTGCCCCTGGAATAACATCAATGGCAATTATAAGAATAATGCTGATAATAGTACAAATTTTGTATGTATGTTTTCAGCCCTACAAAACCATAACTATAGAAGTTTAAATTTATACGTAAAGCTAGATATTTGTAGAAATATCTATATTGATATATAACTATCTATTTATATAGCTAGATATATATCTATGCAGTAACATACATTAGATAGATAGATAGACTGTATATAAGCCTGCAAGTCTTGCACTTGAAGCAGCTTTATGATGTCATTAAGGCTCGATGGTGACACGCGCACCCGGAACAAGGACCACAGGTTGTTAGCGGCCATTTTTCCATCAGTCTCCACTGGAGCTAGAAGTGAGCAGACAGATACTCCTATAGACGCTGCTGGAGCCAGATCATTTGTCTCTGTGATGGACAACGTTTGAAATTCGCCCTTAAGCGGGAGACGGCAGCCTACAACAGTCAAATTGATCGCTGCTTATCACTTCTTTTGTGGTAGGTACAGTTATTCCAGATAGGGGAATGGGTAGGTTAAGTTATTCCAGGGAGGGGAATGCTTATGGGCAAGGCATTATGCTTGATCGGAGGCGGATGAAGTGGCAAAAAAGGCTCGGCCTACACCATGACCATGCCAATCGTCAACCCAAAGTGAATATGAGCCACACAGGTTGGTTGAAATAGCGCAACATGAATGATGGAACCTGGATCCAAGCGTCCCAGGATGCATTGCAGCGAAAACGTTCAACAATGTTCAGCGTGACCAATGTTTCTATCTTGGAAAATGAAATAGCATGCTGTATGGAGTATTTTTGACATATCTTGTCTCAGGATTTGCTTGCAGTCCTACCATATCCCACAAAATGCAGAAGTGCAGTCAATGCAGCTTTTTACCTAAAATGGTAAAAATTGGTCAAAGCCTCATGCGGTTTATTACCTGCCCCTGGAATAACATCAATGGCAATTATAAGAATAATGCTGATAATAATACAAATTTTGTATGTATGTTTTCAGCCCTACAAAACCATAACTATAGAAGTTTAAATTTATACGTAAAGCTAGATATTTGTAGAAATATCTATATTGATATATAACTATCTATTTATATAGCTAGATATATATCTATGCAGTAACATACATTAGATAGATAGACTGTATATAAGCCTGCAAGTCTTGCACTTGAAGCAGCTTTATGATGTCATTAAGGCTCGATGGTGACACGCGCACCCGGAACAAGGACCACAGGTTGTTAGCGGCCATTTTTCCATCAGTCTCCACTGGAGCTAGAAGTGAGCAGACAGATACTCCTATAGACGCTGCTGGAGCCAGATCATTTGTCTCTGTGATGGACAACGTTTGAAATTCGCCCTTAAGCGGGAGACGGCAGCCTACAACAGTCAAATTGATCGCTGCTTATCACTTCTTTTGTGGTAGGTACAGTTATTCCAGATAGGGGAATGGGTAGGTTAAGTTATTCCAGGGAGGGCAATGCTTATGGGCAAGGCATTATGCTTGATCGGAGGCGGATGAAGTGGCAAAAAAGGCTCGGCCTACACCATGACCATGCCAATCGTCAACCCAAAGTGAATATGAGCCACACAGGTTGGTTGAAATAGCGCAACATGAATGATGGAACCTGGATCCAAGCGTCCCAGGATGCATTGCAGCGAAAACGTTCAACAATGTTCAGCGTGACCAATGTTTCTATCTTGGAAAATGAAATCGCATGCTGTATGGAGTGTTTTTGACATATCTTGTCTCAGGATTTGCTTGCAGTCCTACCATATCCCACAAAATGCAGAAGTGCAGTCAATGCAGCTTTTTACCTAAAATGGTAAAAATTGGTCAAAGCCTCATGCGGTTTATTACCTGCCCCTGGAATAACATCAATGGCAATTATAAGAATAATGCTGATAATAGTACAAATTTTGTATGTATGTTTTCAGCCCTACAAAACCATAACTATAGAAGTTTAAATTTATACGTAAAGCTAGATATTTGTAGAAATATCTATATTGATATATAACTATCTATTTATATAGCTAGATATATATCTATGCAGTAACATACATTAGATAGATAGATAGACTGTATATAAGCCTGCAAGTCTTGCACTTGAAGCAGCTTTATGATGTCATTAAGGCTCGATGGTGACACGCGCACCCGGAACAAGGACCACAGGTTGTTAGCGGCCATTTTTCCATCAGTCTCCACTGGAGCTAGAAGTGAGCAGACAGATACTCCTATAGACGCTGCTGGAGCCAGATCATTTGTCTCTGTGATGGACAACGTTTGAAATTCGCCCTTAAGCGGGAGACGGCAGCCTACAACAGTCAAATTGATCGCTGCTTATCACTTCTTTTGTGGTAGGTACAGTTATTCCAGATAGGGGAATGGGTAGGTTAAGTTATTCCAGGGAGGGGAATGCTTATGGGCAAGGCATTATGCTTGATCGGAGGCGGATGAAGTGGCAAAAAAGGCTCGGCCTACACCATGACCATGCCAATCGTCAACCCAAAGTGAATATGAGCCACACAGGTTGGTTGAAATAGCGCAACATGAATGATGGAACCTGGATCCAAGCGTCCCAGGATGCATTTCAGCGAAAACGTTCAACAATGTTCAGCGTGACCAATGTTTCTATCTTGGAAAATGAAATCGCATGATGTATGGAGTGTTTTTGACATATCTTGTCTCAGGATTTGCTTGCAGTCCTACCATATCCCACAAAATGCAGAAGTGCAGTCAATGCAGCTTTTTACCTAAAATGGTAAAAATTGGTCAAAGCCTCATGCGGTTTATTACCTGCCCCTGGAATAACATCAATGGCAATTATAAGAATAATTCTGATAATAGTACAAATTTTGTATGTATGTTTTCAGCCCTACAAAACCATAACTATAGAAGTTTAAATTTATACGTAAAGCTAGATATTTGTAGAAATATCTATATTGATATATAACTATCTATTTATATAGCTAGATATATATCTATGCAGTAACATACATTAGATAGATAGATAGATAGACTGTATATAAGCCTGCAAGTCTTGCACTTGAAGCAGCTTTATGATGTCATTAAGGCTCGATGGTGACACGCGCACCCGGAACAAGGATCACAGGTTGTTAGCGGCCATTTTTCCATCAGTCTCCACTGGAGCTAGAAGTGAGCAGACAGATACTCCTATAGACGCTGCTGGAGCCAGATCATTTGTCTCTGTGATGGACAACGTTTGAAATTCGCCCTTAAGCGGGAGACGGCAGCCTACAACAGTCAAATTGATCGCTGCTTATCACTTCTTTTGTGGTAGGTACAGTTATTCCAGATAGGGGAATGGGTAGGTTAAGTTATTCCAGGGAGGGGAATGCTTATGGGCAAGGCATTATGCTTGATCGGAGGCGGATGAAGTGGCAAAAAAGGCTCGGCCTACACCATGACCATGCCAATCGTCAACCCAAAGTGAATATGAGCCACACAGGTTGGTTGAAATAGCGCAACATGAATGATGGAACCTGGATCCAAGCGTCCCAGGATGCATTGCAGCGAAAACGTTCAACAATGTTCAGCGTGACCAATGTTTCTATCTTGGAAAATGAAATCGCATGCTGTATGGAGTGTTTTTGACATATCTTGTCTCAGGATTTGCTTGCAGTCCTACCATATCCCACAAAATGCAGAAGTGCAGTCAATGCAGCTTTTTACCTAAAATGGTAAAAATTGGTCAAAGCCTCATGCGGTTTATTACCTGCCCCTGGAATAACATCAATGGCAATTATAAGAATAATGCTGATAATAGTACAAATTTTGTATGTATGTTTTCAGCCCTACAAAACCATAACTATAGAAGTTTAAATTTATACGTAAAGCTAGATATTTGTAGAAATATCTATATTGATATATAACTATCTATTTATATAGCTATATATATATATCTATGCAGTAACATACATTAGATAGATAGATAGATAGATAGATAGATAGATAGATAGATAGATAGATAGATAGATAGATAGATAGATAGATAGATATACTGTATATAAGCCTGCAAGTCTTGCACTTGAAGCAGCTTTATGATGTCATTAAAGGGGTTGTCCCACGGCAGCAAGTGGGTCTATACACTTCTGTATGGCCATATTAATGCACTTTGTAATGTACATTGTGCATTAATTATGAGCCATACAGAAGTTATAAAAAGTTTTTGACTTACCTGCTCAGTTGCTAGCGTCCTCGTTCCCATGGAGCCGACTAATTTTCGCCCTCCGATGGCCAAATTAGCCGCGCTTGCGCAGTCCGGGTCTTCTGCTCTCTTCAATGGAGCCGCTCGTGCAGAATGCCGGCTCCGTGTAGCTCCGCCCCGTCACGTGCCGATTCCAGCCAATCAGGAGGCTGGAATCGGCAATGGACCGCACAGAAGAGCTGCGGTCCACGGAGGGAGCAGACCCCGGCGGCCATCTTCAGCAGGTAAGTATGAAGACGCCGGACCGCCGGGATTCAGGTAAGCGCTGAGCGGTTTGTTTTTTTAACCCCTGCATCGGGGTTGTCTCGCACCGAACGGGGGGGGGGGGTTAAAAAAAAAACAAAAAACCGTTTCGGCGCGGGACAACCCCTTTAAGACTCGATGGTGACACGCGCACCCGGAACAAGGACCACAGGTTGTTAGCGGCCATTTTTCCGTCAGTCTCCACTGGAGCTAGAAGTGAGCAGACAGATACTCCTATAGACGCTGCTGGAGCCAGATCATTCGTCTCTGTGATGGACAACGTTTGAAATTCGCCCTTAAGCGGGAGACGGCAGCCTACAACAGTCAAATATATCGCGGCTTATCACTTCTTTTGAGGGAGGTACAGTTATTCCAGATAGGGGAATGGGTAGGTTAAGATATTCCAGGGTGGGGAATGCTTATGGGCAAGGCATTATGCTTGATCGGAGGCGGATGAAGTGGCAAAAAAGGCTCGGCCTACACCATGACCATGCAACTCGTCAACCCAAAGTGAATATGAGCCACACAGGTTGGTTGAAATGGCGCAGCATGAATGATAGAACCTGGATCCAAGCGTCTCAGGATGCATTGCAGCGAAAACGTTCAACAATGTTCAGCGTGACCAATGTTTCTATCTTGGAAAATGAAATCGCATGCTGTATGGAGTGTTTTTGACATATCTTGTCTCAGGATTTGCTTGCAGTCCTACCATATCCCACAAAATGCAGAAGTGCAGTCAATGCAGCTTTTTACCTAAAATGGTAAAAATTGGTCAAAGCCTCATGCAGCCCCTGGAATAACATCAATGGCAATTATAAGAATAATGCTGATAATAATACAAATTTTGTATGTATGTTTTCAGCCCTACAAAACCATAACTATAGAAGTTTAAATTTATACGTAAAGCTAGATATTTGTAGAAATATCTATATTGATATATAACTATCTATTTATATAGCTAGATATATATCTATGCAGTAACATACATTAGATAGATAGATAGATAGATAGATAGATAGATAGATAGATAGATAGATAGATAGATAGATAGACTGTATATAAGCCTGCAAGTCTTGCACTTGAAGCAGCTTTATGATGTCATTAAGGCTCGATGGTGACACGCGCACCCGGAACAAGGACCACAGGTTGTTAGCGGCCATTTTTCCATCAGTCTCCACTGGAGCTAGAAGTGAGCAGACAGATACTCCTATAGACGCTGCTGGAGCCAGATCATTTGTCTCTGTGATGGACAACGTTTGAAATTCGCCCTTAAGCGGGAGACGGCAGCCTACAACAGTCAAATTGATCGCTGCTTATCACTACTTTTGTGGTAGGTACAGTTATTCCAGATAGGGGAATGGGTAGGTTAAGTTATTCCAGGGAGGGGAATGCTTATGGGCAAGGCATTATGCTTGATCGGAGGCGGATGAAGTGGCAAAAAAGGCTCGGCCTACACCATGACCATGCCAATCGTCAACCCAAAGTGAATATGAGCCACACAGGTTGGTTGAAATAGCGCAACATGAATGATGGAACCTGGATCCAAGCGTCCCAGGATGCATTGCAGCGAAAACGTTCAACAATGTTCAGCGTGACCAATGTTTCTATCTTGGAAAATGAAATTGCATGCTGTATGGAGTGTTTTTGACATATCTTGTCTCAGGATTTGCTTGCAGTCCTACCATATCCCACAAAATGCAGAAGTGCAGTCAATGCAGCTTTTTACCTAAAATGGTAAAAATTGGTCAAAGCCTCATGCGGTTTATTACCTGCCCCTGGAATAACATCAATGGCAATTATAAGAATAATGCTGATAATAGTACAAATTTTGTATGTATGTTTTCAGCCCTACAAAACCATAACTATAGAAGTTTAAATTTATACGTAAAGCTAGATATTTGTAGAAATATCTATATTGATATATAACTATCTATTTATATAGCTATATATATATATCTATGCAGTAACATACATTAGATAGATAGATAGATAGATATACTGTATATAAGCCTGCTAGTCTTGCACTTGAAGCAGCTTTATGATGTCATTAAGGCTCGATGGTGACACGCGCACCCGGAACAAGGATCACAGGTTGTTAGCGGCCATTTTTCCATCAGTCTCCACTGGAGCTAGAAGTGAGCAGACAGATACTCCTATAGACGCTGCTGGAGCCAGATCATTTGTCTCTGTGATGGACAACGTTTGAAATTCGCCCTTAAGCGGGAGACGGCAGCCTACAACAGTCAAATTGATCGCTGCTTATCACTTCTTTTGTGGTAGGTACAGTTATTCCAGATAGGGGAATGGGTAGGTTAAGTTATTCCAGGGAGGGGAATGCTTATGGGCAAGGCATTATGCTTGATCGGAGGCGGATGAAGTGGCAAAAAAGGCTCGGCCTACACCATGACCATGCCAATCGTCAACCCAAAGTGAATATGAGCCACACAGGTTGGTTGAAATAGCGCAACATGAATGATGGAACCTGGATCCAAGCGTCCCAGGATGCATTGCAGCGAAAACGTTCAACAATGTTCAGCGTGACCAATGTTTCTATCTTGGAAAATGAAATCGCATGCTGTATGGAGTGTTTTTGACATATCTTGTCTCAGGATTTGCTTGCAGTCCTACCATATCCCACAAAATGCAGAAGTGCAGTCAATGCAGCTTTTTACCTAAAATGGTAAAAATTGGTCAAAGCCTCATGCGGTTTATTACCTGCCCCTGGAATAACATCAATGGCAATTATAAGAATAATGCTGATAATAGTACAAATTTTGTATGTATGTTTTCAGCCCTACAAAACCATAACTATAGAAGTTTAAATTTATACGTAAAGCTAGATATTTGTAGAAATATCTATATTGATATATAACTATCTATTTATATAGCTAGATATATATCTATGCAGTAACATACATTAGATAGATAGATAGACTGTATATAAGCCTGCAAGTCTTGCACTTGAAGCAGCTTTATGATGTCATTAAGGCTCGATGGTGACACGCGCACCCGGAACAAGGACCACAGGTTGTTAGCGGCCATTTTTCCATCAGTCTCCACTGGAGCTAGAAGTGAGCAGACAGATACTCCTATAGACGCTGCTGGAGCCAGATCATTTGTCTCTGTGATGGACAACGTTTGAAATTCGCCCTTAAGCGGGAGACGGCAGCCTACAACAGTCAAATTGATCGCTGCTTATCACTTCTTTTGTGGTAGGTACAGTTATTCCAGATAGGGGAATGGGTAGGTTAAGTTATTCCAGGGAGGGGAATGCTTATGGGCAAGGCATTATGCTTGATCGGAGGCGGATGAAGTGGCAAAAAAGGCTCGGCCTACACCATGACCATGCCAATCGTCAACCCAAAGTGAATATGAGCCACACAGGTTGGTTGAAATAGCGCAACATGAATGATGGAACCTGGATCCAAGCGTCCCAGGATGCATTGCAGCGAAAACGTTCAACAATGTTCAGCGTGACCAATGTTTCTATCTTGGAAAATGAAATAGCATGCTGTATGGAGTATTTTTGACATATCTTGTCTCAGGATTTGCTTGCAGTCCTACCATATCCCACAAAATGCAGAAGTGCAGTCAATGCAGCTTTTTACCTAAAATGGTAAAAATTGGTCAAAGCCTCATGCGGTTTATTACCTGCCCCTGGAATAACATCAATGGCAATTATAAGAATAATGCTGATAATAATACAAATTTTGTATGTATGTTTTCAGCCCTACAAAACCATAACTATAGAAGTTTAAATTTATACGTAAAGCTAGATATTTGTAGAAATATCTATATTGATATATAACTATCTATTTATATAGCTAGATATATATCTATGCAGTAACATACATTAGATAGATAGACTGTATATAAGCCTGCAAGTCTTGCACTTGAAGCAGCTTTATGATGTCATTAAGGCTCGATGGTGACACGCGCACCCGGAACAAGGACCACAGGTTGTTAGCGGCCATTTTTCCATCAGTCTCCACTGGAGCTAGAAGTGAGCAGACAGATACTCCTATAGACGCTGCTGGAGCCAGATCATTTGTCTCTGTGATGGACAACGTTTGAAATTCGCCCTTAAGCGGGAGACGGCAGCCTACAACAGTCAAATTGATCGCTGCTTATCACTTCTTTTGTGGTAGGTACAGTTATTCCAGATAGGGGAATGGGTAGGTTAAGTTATTCCAGGGAGGGCAATGCTTATGGGCAAGGCATTATGCTTGATCGGAGGCGGATGAAGTGGCAAAAAAGGCTCGGCCTACACCATGACCATGCCAATCGTCAACCCAAAGTGAATATGAGCCACACAGGTTGGTTGAAATAGCGCAACATGAATGATGGAACCTGGATCCAAGCGTCCCAGGATGCATTGCAGCGAAAACGTTCAACAATGTTCAGCGTGACCAATGTTTCTATCTTGGAAAATGAAATCGCATGCTGTATGGAGTGTTTTTGACATATCTTGTCTCAGGATTTGCTTGCAGTCCTACCATATCCCACAAAATGCAGAAGTGCAGTCAATGCAGCTTTTTACCTAAAATGGTAAAAATTGGTCAAAGCCTCATGCGGTTTATTACCTGCCCCTGGAATAACATCAATGGCAATTATAAGAATAATGCTGATAATAGTACAAATTTTGTATGTATGTTTTCAGCCCTACAAAACCATAACTATAGAAGTTTAAATTTATACGTAAAGCTAGATATTTGTAGAAATATCTATATTGATATATAACTATCTATTTATATAGCTAGATATATATCTATGCAGTAACATACATTAGATAGATAGATAGATAGATAGATAGATAGATAGATAGATAGATAGATAGATAGACTGTATATAAGCCTGCAAGTCTTGCACTTGAAGCAGCTTTATGATGTCATTAAGGCTCGATGGTGACACGCGCACCCGGAACAAGGATCACAGGTTGTTAGCGGCCATTTTTCCATCAGTCTCCACTGGAGCTAGAAGTGAGCAGACAGATACTCCTATAGACGCTGCTGGAGCCAGATCATTTGTCTCTGTGATGGACAACGTTTGAAATTCGCCCTTAAGCGGGAGACGGCAGCCTACAACAGTCAAATTGATCGCTGCTTATCACTTCTTTTGTGGTAGGTACAGTTATTCCAGATAGGGGAATGGGTAGGTTAAGTTATTCCAGGGAGGGGAATGCTTATGGGCAAGGCATTATGCTTGATCGGAGGCGGATGAAGTGGCAAAAAAGGCTCGGCCTACACCATGACCATGCCAATCGTCAACCCAAAGTGAATATGAGCCACACAGGTTGGTTGAAATAGCGCAACATGAATGATGGAACCTGGATCCAAGCGTCCCAGGATGCATTGCAGCGAAAACGTTCAACAATGTTCAGCGTGACCAATGTTTCTATCTTGGAAAATGAAATCGCATGCTGTATGGAGTGTTTTTGACATATCTTGTCTCAGGATTTGCTTGCAGTCCTACCATATCCCACAAAATGCAGAAGTGCAGTCAATGCAGCTTTTTACCTAAAATGGTAAAAATTGGTCAAAGCCTCATGCGGTTTATTACCTGCCCCTGGAATAACATCAATGGCAATTATAAGAATAATGCTGATAATAGTACAAATTTTGTATGTATGTTTTCAGCCCTACAAAACCATAACTATAGAAGTTTAAATTTATACGTAAAGCTAGATATTTGTAGAAATATCTATATTGATATATAACTATCTATTTATATAGCTAGATATATATCTATGCAGTAACATACATTAGATAGATAGATAGACTGTATATAAGCCTGCAAGTCTTGCACTTGAAGCAGCTTTATGATGTCATTAAGGCTCGATGGTGACACGCGCACCCGGAACAAGGACCACAGGTTGTTAGCGGCCATTTTTCCATCAGTCTCCACTGGAGCTAGAAGTGAGCAGACAGATACTCCTATAGACGCTGCTGGAGCCAGATCATTTGTCTCTGTGATGGACAACGTTTGAAATTCGCCCTTAAGCGGGAGACGGCAGCCTACAACAGTCAAATTGATCGCTGCTTATCACTTCTTTTGTGGTAGGTACAGTTATTCCAGATAGGGGAATGGGTAGGTTAAGTTATTCCAGGGAGGGCAATGCTTATGGGCAAGGCATTATGCTTGATCGGAGGCGGATGAAGTGGCAAAAAAGGCTCGGCCTACACCATGACCATGCCAATCGTCAACCCAAAGTGAATATGAGCCACACAGGTTGGTTGAAATAGCGCAACATGAATGATGGAACCTGGATCCAAGCGTCCCAGGATGCATTGCAGCGAAAACGTTCAACAATGTTCAGCGTGACCAATGTTTCTATCTTGGAAAATGAAATCGCATGCTGTATGGAGTGTTTTTGACATATCTTGTCTCAGGATTTGCTTGCAGTCCTACCATATCCCACAAAATGCAGAAGTGCAGTCAATGCAGCTTTTTACCTAAAATGGTAAAAATTGGTCAAAGCCTCATGCGGTTTATTACCTGCCCCTGGAATAACATCAATGGCAATTATAAGAATAATGCTGATAATAATACAAATTTTGTATGTATGTTTTCAGCCCTACAAAACCATAACTATAGAAGTTTAAATTTATACGTAAAGCTAGATATTTGTAGAAATATCTATATTGATATATAACTATCTATTTATATAGCTAGATATATATCTATGCAGTAACATACATTAGATAGATAGATAGATAGACTGTATATAAGCCTGCAAGTCTTGCACTTGAAGCAGCTTTATGATGTCATTAAGGCTCGATGGTGACACGCGCACCCGGAACAAGGACCACAGGTTGTTAGCGGCCATTTTTCCATCAGTCTCCACTGGAGCTAGAAGTGAGCAGACAGATACTCCTATAGACGCTGCTGGAGCCAGATCATTTGTCTCTGTGATGGACAACGTTTGAAATTCGCCCTTAAGCGGGAGACGGCAGCCTACAACAGTCAAATTGATCGCTGCTTATCACTACTTTTGTGGTAGGTACAGTTATTCCAGATAGGGGAATGGGTAGGTTAAGTTATTCCAGGGAGGGGAATGCTTATGGGCAAGGCATTATGCTTGATCGGAGGCGGATGAAGTGGCAAAAAAGGCTCGGCCTACACCATGACCATGCCAATCGTCAACCCAAAGTGAATATGAGCCACACAGGTTGGTTGAAATAGCGCAACATGAATGATGGAACCTGGATCCAAGCGTCCCAGGATGCATTGCAGCGAAAACGTTCAACAATGTTCAGCGTGACCAATGTTTCTATCTTGGAAAATGAAATTGCATGCTGTATGGAGTGTTTTTGACATATCTTGTCTCAGGATTTGCTTGCAGTCCTACCATATCCCACAAAATGCAGAAGTGCAGTCAATGCAGCTTTTTACCTAAAATGGTAAAAATTGGTCAAAGCCTCATGCGGTTTATTACCTGCCCCTGGAATAACATCAATGGCAATTATAAGAATAATGCTGATAATAGTACAAATTTTGTATGTATGTTTTCAGCCCTACAAAACCATAACTATAGAAGTTTAAATTTATACGTAAAGCTAGATATTTGTAGAAATATCTATATTGATATATAACTATCTATTTATGTAGCTAGATATATATCTATGCAGTAACATACATTAGATAGATAGATAGACTGTATATAAGCCTGCAAGTCTTGCACTTGAAGCAGCTTTATGATGTTATTAAGGCTCGATGGTGACACGCGCACCCGGAACAAGGACCACAGGTTGTTAGCGGCCATTTTTCCATCAGTCTCCACTGGAGCTAGAAGTGAGCAGACAGATACTCCTATAGACGCTGCTGGAGCCAGATCATTTGTCTCTGTGATGGACAACGTTTGAAATTCGCCCTTAAGCGGGAGACGGCAGCCTACAACAGTCAAATTGATCGCTGCTTATCACTTCTTTTGTGGTAGGTACAGTTATTCCAGATAGGGGAATGGGTAGGTTAAGTTATTCCAGGGAGGGCAATGCTTATGGGCAAGGCATTATGCTTGATCGGAGGCGGATGAAGTGGCAAAAAAGGCTCGGCCTACACCATGACCATGCCAATCGTCAACCCAAAGTGAATATGAGCCACACAGGTTGGTTGAAATAGCGCAACATGAATGATGGAACCTGGATCCAAGCGTCCCAGGATGCATTGCAGCGAAAACGTTCAACAATGTTCAGCGTGACCAATGTTTCTATCTTGGAAAATGAAATCGCATGCTGTATGGAGTGTTTTTGACATATCTTGTCTCAGGATTTGCTTGCAGTCCTACCATATCCCACAAAATGCAGAAGTGCAGTCAATGCAGCTTTTTACCTAAAATGGTAAAAATTGGTCAAAGCCTCATGCGGTTTATTACCTGCCCCTGTAATAACATCAATGGCAATTATAAGAATAATGCTGATAATAATACAAATTTTGTATGTATGTTTTCAGCCCTACAAAACCATAACTATAGAAGTTTAAATTTATACGTAAAGCTAGATATTTGTAGAAATATCTATATTGATATATAACTATCTATTTATATAGCTAGATATATATCTATGCAGTAACATACATTAGATAGATAGATAGATAGACTGTATATAAGCCTGCAAGTCTTGCACTTGAAGCAGCTTTATGATGTCATTAAGGCTCGATGGTGACACGCGCACCCGGAACAAGGACCACAGGTTGTTAGCGGCCATTTTTCCATCAGTCTCCACTGGAGCTAGAAGTGAGCAGACAGATACTCCTATAGACGCTGCTGGAGCCAGATCATTTGTCTCTGTGATGGACAACGTTTGAAATTCGCCCTTAAGCGGGAGACGGCAGCCTACAACAGTCAAATTGATCGCTGCTTATCACTACTTTTGTGGTAGGTACAGTTATTCCAGATAGGGGAATGGGTAGGTTAAGTTATTCCAGGGAGGGGAATGCTTATGGGCAAGGCATTATGCTTGATCGGAGGCGGATGAAGTGGCAAAAAAGGCTCGGCCTACACCATGACCATGCCAATCGTCAACCCAAAGTGAATATGAGCCACACAGGTTGGTTGAAATAGCGCAACATGAATGATGGAACCTGGATCCAAGCGTCCCAGGATGCATTGCAGCGAAAACGTTCAACAATGTTCAGCGTGACCAATGTTTCTATCTTGGAAAATGAAATTGCATGCTGTATGGAGTGTTTTTGACATATCTTGTCTCAGGATTTGCTTGCAGTCCTACCATATCCCACAAAATGCAGAAGTGCAGTCAATGCAGCTTTTTACCTAAAATGGTAAAAATTGGTCAAAGCCTCATGCGGTTTATTACCTGCCCCTGGAATAACATCAATGGCAATTATAAGAATAATGCTGATAATAGTACAAATTTTGTAAGAAGGTTTTCAGCCCTACAAAACCATAACTATAGAAGTTTAAATTTATACGTAAAGCTAGATATTTGTAGAAATATCTATATTGATATATAACTATCTATTTATATAGCTATATATATATATCTATGCAGTAACATACATTAGATAGATAGATAGATAGATATACTGTATATAAGCCTGCAAGTCTTGCACTTGAAGCAGCTTTATGATGTCATTAAGGCTCGATGGTGACACGCGCACCCGGAACAAGGACCACAGGTTGTTAGCGGCCATTTTTCCATCAGTCTCCACTGGAGCTAGAAGTGAGCAGACAGATACTCCTATAGACGCTGCTGGAGCCAGATCATTTGTCTCTGTGATGGACAACGTTTGAAATTCGCCCTTAAGCGGGAGACGGCAGCCTACAACAGTCAAATTGATCGCTGCTTATCACTTCTTTTGTGGTAGGTACAGTTATTCCAGATAGGGGAATGGGTAGGTTAAGTTATTCCAGGGAGGGGAATGCTTATGGGCAAGGCATTATGCTTGATCGGAGGCGGATGAAGTGGCAAAAAAGGCTCGGCCTACACCATGACCATGCCAATCGTCAACCCAAAGTGAATATGAGCCACACAGGTTGGTTGAAATAGCGCAACATGAATGATGGAACCTGGATCCAAGCGTCCCAGGATGCATTGCAGCGAAAACGTTCAACAATGTTCAGCGTGACCAATGTTTCTATCTTGGAAAATGAAATAGCATGCTGTATGGAGTGTTTTTGACATATCTTGTCTCAGGATTTGCTTGCAGTCCTACCATATCCCACAAAATGCAGAAGTGCAGTCAATGCAGCTTTTTACCTAAAATGGTAAAAATTGGTCAAAGCCTCATGCGGTTTATTACCTGCCCCTGGAATAACATCAATGGCAATTATAAGAATAATGCTGATAATAATACAAATTTTGTATGTATGTTTTCAGCCCTACAAAACCATAACTATAGAAGTTTAAATTTATACGTAAAGCTAGATATTTGTAGAAATATCTATATTGATACATAACTATCTATTTATATAGCTAGATATATATCTATGCAGTAACATACATTAGATAGATAGATAGACTGTATATAAGCCTGCAAGTCTTGCACTTGAAGCAGCTTTATGATGTCATTAAGGCTCGATGGTGACACGCGCACCCGGAACAAGGACCACAGGTTGTTAGCGGCCATTTTTCCATCAGTCTCCACTGGAGCTAGAAGTGAGCAGACAGATACTCCTATAGACGCTGCTGGAGCCAGATCATTTGTCTCTGTGATGGACAACGTTTGAAATTCGCCCTTAAGCGGGAGACGGCAGCCTACAACAGTCAAATTGATCGCTGCTTATCACTTCTTTTGTGGTAGGTACAGTTATTCCAGATAGGGGAATGGGTAGGTTAAGTTATTCCAGGGAGGGGAATGCTTATGGGAAAGGCATTATGCTTGATCGGAGGCGGATGAAGTGGCAAAAAAGGCTCGGCCTACACCATGACCATGCCAATCGTCAACCCAAAGTGAATATGAGCCACACAGGTTGGTTGAAATAGCGCAACATGAATGATGGAACCTGGATCCAAGCGTCCCAGGATGCATTTCAGCGAAAACGTTCAACAATGTTCAGCGTGACCAATGTTTCTATCTTGGAAAATGAAATCGCATGATGTATGGAGTGTTTTTGACATATCTTGTCTCAGGATTTGCTTGCAGTCCTACCATATCCCACAAAATGCAGAAGTGCAGTCAATGCAGCTTTTTACCTAAAATGGTAAAAATTGGTCAAAGCCTCATGCGGTTTATTACCTGCCCCTGGAATAACATCAATGGCAATTATAAGAATAATGCTGATAATAATACAAATTTTGTATGTATGTTTTCAGCCCTACAAAACCATAACTATAGAAGTTTAAATTTATACGTAAAGCTAGATATTTGTAGAAATATCTATATTGATATATAACTATCTATTTATATAGCTAGATATATATCTATGCAGTAACATACATTAGATAGATAGATAGACTGTATATAAGCCTGCAAGTCTTGCACTTGAAGCAGCTTTATGATGTCATTAAGGCTCGATGGTGACACGCGCACCCGGAACAAGGACCACAGGTTGTTAGCGGCCATTTTTCCATCAGTCTCCACTGGAGCTAGAAGTGAGCAGACAGATACTCCTATAGACGCTGCTGGAGCCAGATCATTTGTCTCTGTGATGGACAACGTTTGAAATTCGCCCTTAAGCGGGAGACGGCAGCCTACAACAGTCAAATTGATCGCTGCTTATCACTTCTTTTGTGGTAGGTACAGTTATTCCAGATAGGGGAATGGGTAGGTTAAGTTATTCCAGGGAGGGGAATGCTTATGGGCAAGGCATTATGCTTGATCGGAGGCGGATGAAGTGGCAAAAAAGGCTCGGCCTACACCATGACCATGCCAATCGTCAACCCAAAGTGAATATGAGCCACACAGGTTGGTTGAAATAGCGCAACATGAATGATGGAACCTGGATCCAAGCGTCTCAGGATGCATTGCAGCGAAAACGTTCAACAATGTTCAGCGTGACCAATGTTTCTATCTTGGAAAATGAAATAGCATGCTGTATGGAGTGTTTTTGACATATCTTGTCTCAGGATTTGCTTGCAGTCCTACCATATCCCACAAAATGCAGAAGTGCAGTCAATGCAGCTTTTTACCTAAAATGGTAAAAATTGGTCAAAGCCTCATGCGGTTTATTACCTGCCCCTGGAATAACATCAATGGCAATTATAAGAATAATGCTGATAATAATACAAATTTTGTATGTATGTTTTCAGCCCTACAAAACCATAACTATAGAAGTTTAAATTTATACGTAAAGCTAGATATTTGTAGAAATATCTATATTGATACATAACTATCTATTTATATAGCTAGATATATATCTATGCAGTAACATACATTAGATAGATAGATAGACTGTATATAAGCCTGCAAGTCTTGCACTTGAAGCAGCTTTATGATGTCATTAAGGCTCGATGGTGACACGCGCACCCGGAACAAGGACCACAGGTTGTTAGCGGCCATTTTTCCATCAGTCTCCACTGGAGCTAGAAGTGAGCAGACAGATACTCCTATAGACGCTGCTGGAGCCAGATCATTTGTCTCTGTGATGGACAACGTTTGAAATTCGCCCTTAAGCGGGAGACGGCAGCCTACAACAGTCAAATTGATCGCTGCTTATCACTTCTTTTGTGGTAGGTACAGTTATTCCAGATAGGGGAATGGGTAGGTTAAGTTATTCCAGGGAGGGGAATGCTTATGGGAAAGGCATTATGCTTGATCGGAGGCGGATGAAGTGGCAAAAAAGGCTCGGCCTACACCATGACCATGCCAATCGTCAACCCAAAGTGAATATGAGCCACACAGGTTGGTTGAAATAGCGCAACATGAATGATGGAACCTGGATCCAAGCGTCCCAGGATGCATTTCAGCGAAAACGTTCAACAATGTTCAGCGTGACCAATGTTTCTATCTTGGAAAATGAAATCGCATGATGTATGGAGTGTTTTTGACATATCTTGTCTCAGGATTTGCTTGCAGTCCTACCATATCCCACAAAATGCAGAAGTGCAGTCAATGCAGCTTTTTACCTAAAATGGTAAAAATTGGTCAAAGCCTCATGCGGTTTATTACCTGCCCCTGGAATAACATCAATGGCAATTATAAGAATAATGCTGATAATAGTACAAATTTTGTATGTATGTTTTCAGCCCTACAAAACCATAACTATAGAAGTTTAAATTTATACGTAAAGCTAGATATTTGTAGAAATATCTATATTGATATATAACTATCTATTTATGTAGCTAGATATATATCTATGCAGTAACATACATTAGATAGATAGATAGACTGTATATAAGCCTGCAAGTCTTGCACTTGAAGCAGCTTTATGATGTTATTAAGGCTCGATGGTGACACGCGCACCCGGAACAAGGACCACAGGTTGTTAGCGGCCATTTTTCCATCAGTCTCCACTGGAGCTAGAAGTGAGCAGACAGATACTCCTATAGACGCTGCTGGAGCCAGATCATTTGTCTCTGTGATGGACAACGTTTGAAATTCGCCCTTAAGCGGGAGACGGCAGCCTACAACAGTCAAATTGATCGCTGCTTATCACTTCTTTTGTGGTAGGTACAGTTATTCCAGATAGGGGAATGGGTAGGTTAAGTTATTCCAGGGAGGGCAATGCTTATGGGCAAGGCATTATGCTTGATCGGAGGCGGATGAAGTGGCAAAAAAGGCTCGGCCTACACCATGACCATGCCAATCGTCAACCCAAAGTGAATATGAGCCACACAGGTTGGTTGAAATAGCGCAACATGAATGATGGAACCTGGATCCAAGCGTCCCAGGATGCATTGCAGCGAAAACGTTCAACAATGTTCAGCGTGACCAATGTTTCTATCTTGGAAAATGAAATCGCATGCTGTATGGAGTGTTTTTGACATATCTTGTCTCAGGATTTGCTTGCAGTCCTACCATATCCCACAAAATGCAGAAGTGCAGTCAATGCAGCTTTTTACCTAAAATGGTAAAAATTGGTCAAAGCCTCATGCGGTTTATTACCTGCCCCTGTAATAACATCAATGGCAATTATAAGAATAATGCTGATAATAATACAAATTTTGTATGTATGTTTTCAGCCCTACAAAACCATAACTATAGAAGTTTAAATTTATACGTAAAGCTAGATATTTGTAGAAATATCTATATTGATATATAACTATCTATTTATATAGCTAGATATATATCTATGCAGTAACATACATTAGATAGATAGATAGATAGACTGTATATAAGCCTGCAAGTCTTGCACTTGAAGCAGCTTTATGATGTCATTAAGGCTCGATGGTGACACGCGCACCCGGAACAAGGACCACAGGTTGTTAGCGGCCATTTTTCCATCAGTCTCCACTGGAGCTAGAAGTGAGCAGACAGATACTCCTATAGACGCTGCTGGAGCCAGATCATTTGTCTCTGTGATGGACAACGTTTGAAATTCGCCCTTAAGCGGGAGACGGCAGCCTACAACAGTCAAATTGATCGCTGCTTATCACTACTTTTGTGGTAGGTACAGTTATTCCAGATAGGGGAATGGGTAGGTTAAGTTATTCCAGGGAGGGGAATGCTTATGGGCAAGGCATTATGCTTGATCGGAGGCGGATGAAGTGGCAAAAAAGGCTCGGCCTACACCATGACCATGCCAATCGTCAACCCAAAGTGAATATGAGCCACACAGGTTGGTTGAAATAGCGCAACATGAATGATGGAACCTGGATCCAAGCGTCCCAGGATGCATTGCAGCGAAAACGTTCAACAATGTTCAGCGTGACCAATGTTTCTATCTTGGAAAATGAAATTGCATGCTGTATGGAGTGTTTTTGACATATCTTGTCTCAGGATTTGCTTGCAGTCCTACCATATCCCACAAAATGCAGAAGTGCAGTCAATGCAGCTTTTTACCTAAAATGGTAAAAATTGGTCAAAGCCTCATGCGGTTTATTACCTGCCCCTGGAATAACATCAATGGCAATTATAAGAATAATGCTGATAATAGTACAAATTTTGTAAGAAGGTTTTCAGCCCTACAAAACCATAACTATAGAAGTTTAAATTTATACGTAAAGCTAGATATTTGTAGAAATATCTATATTGATATATAACTATCTATTTATATAGCTATATATATATATCTATGCAGTAACATACATTAGATAGATAGATAGATAGATATACTGTATATAAGCCTGCAAGTCTTGCACTTGAAGCAGCTTTATGATGTCATTAAGGCTCGATGGTGACACGCGCACCCGGAACAAGGACCACAGGTTGTTAGCGGCCATTTTTCCATCAGTCTCCACTGGAGCTAGAAGTGAGCAGACAGATACTCCTATAGACGCTGCTGGAGCCAGATCATTTGTCTCTGTGATGGACAACGTTTGAAATTCGCCCTTAAGCGGGAGACGGCAGCCTACAACAGTCAAATTGATCGCTGCTTATCACTTCTTTTGTGGTAGGTACAGTTATTCCAGATAGGGGAATGGGTAGGTTAAGTTATTCCAGGGAGGGGAATGCTTATGGGCAAGGCATTATGCTTGATCGGAGGCGGATGAAGTGGCAAAAAAGGCTCGGCCTACACCATGACCATGCCAATCGTCAACCCAAAGTGAATATGAGCCACACAGGTTGGTTGAAATAGCGCAACATGAATGATGGAACCTGGATCCAAGCGTCCCAGGATGCATTGCAGCGAAAACGTTCAACAATGTTCAGCGTGACCAATGTTTCTATCTTGGAAAATGAAATAGCATGCTGTATGGAGTGTTTTTGACATATCTTGTCTCAGGATTTGCTTGCAGTCCTACCATATCCCACAAAATGCAGAAGTGCAGTCAATGCAGCTTTTTACCTAAAATGGTAAAAATTGGTCAAAGCCTCATGCGGTTTATTACCTGCCCCTGGAATAACATCAATGGCAATTATAAGAATAATGCTGATAATAATACAAATTTTGTATGTATGTTTTCAGCCCTACAAAACCATAACTATAGAAGTTTAAATTTATACGTAAAGCTAGATATTTGTAGAAATATCTATATTGATACATAACTATCTATTTATATAGCTAGATATATATCTATGCAGTAACATACATTAGATAGATAGATAGACTGTATATAAGCCTGCAAGTCTTGCACTTGAAGCAGCTTTATGATGTCATTAAGGCTCGATGGTGACACGCGCACCCGGAACAAGGACCACAGGTTGTTAGCGGCCATTTTTCCATCAGTCTCCACTGGAGCTAGAAGTGAGCAGACAGATACTCCTATAGACGCTGCTGGAGCCAGATCATTTGTCTCTGTGATGGACAACGTTTGAAATTCGCCCTTAAGCGGGAGACGGCAGCCTACAACAGTCAAATTGATCGCTGCTTATCACTTCTTTTGTGGTAGGTACAGTTATTCCAGATAGGGGAATGGGTAGGTTAAGTTATTCCAGGGAGGGGAATGCTTATGGGCAAGGCATTATGCTTGATCGGAGGCGGATGAAGTGGCAAAAAAGGCTCGGCCTACACCATGACCATGCCAATCGTCAACCCAAAGTGAATATGAGCCACACAGGTTGGTTGAAATAGCGCAACATGAATGATGGAACCTGGATCCAAGCGTCCCAGGATGCATTTCAGCGAAAACGTTCAACAATGTTCAGCGTGACCAATGTTTCTATCTTGGAAAATGAAATCGCATGATGTATGGAGTGTTTTTGACATATCTTGTCTCAGGATTTGCTTGCAGTCCTACCATATCCCACAAAATGCAGAAGTGCAGTCAATGCAGCTTTTTACCTAAAATGGTAAAAATTGGTCAAAGCCTCATGCGGTTTATTACCTGCCCCTGGAATAACATCAATGGCAATTATAAGAATAATGCTGATAATAATACAAATTTTGTATGTATGTTTTCAGCCCTACAAAACCATAACTATAGAAGTTTAAATTTATACGTAAAGCTAGATATTTGTAGAAATATCTATATTGATATATAACTATCTATTTATATAGCTAGATATATATCTATGCAGTAACATACATT
The DNA here is from genome assembly GCF_035609145.1 of Eleutherodactylus coqui. NCBI lineage: Eukaryota > Metazoa > Chordata > Amphibia > Anura > Eleutherodactylidae > Eleutherodactylus > Eleutherodactylus coqui. Next base: position 107,372,680 of record NC_089849.1, read on the forward strand.
AGATAGATAGATAGACTGTATATAAGCCTGCAAGTCTTGCACTTGAAGCAGCTTTATGATGTCATTAAGGCTCGATGGTGACACGCGCACCCGGAACAAGGACCACAGGTTGTTAGCGGCCATTTTTCCATCAGTCTCCACTGGAGCTAGAAGTGAGCAGACAGATACTCCTATAGACGCTGCTGGAGCCAGATCATTTGTCTCTGTGATGGACAACGTTTGAAATTCGCCCTTAAGCGGGAGACGGCAGCCTACAACAGTCAAATTGATCGCTGCTTATCACTTCTTTTGTGGTAGGTACAGTTATTCCAGATAGGGGAATGGGTAGGTTAAGTTATTCCAGGGAGGGGAATGCTTATGGGCAAGGCATTATGCTTGATCGGAGGCGGATGAAGTGGCAAAAAAGGCTCGGCCTACACCATGACCATGCCAATCGTCAACCCAAAGTGAATATGAGCCACACAGGTTGGTTGAAATAGCGCAACATGAATGATGGAACCTGGATCCAAGCGTCTCAGGATGCATTGCAGCGAAAACGTTCAACAATGTTCAGCGTGACCAATGTTTCTATCTTGGAAAATGAAATAGCATGCTGTATGGAGTGTTTTTGACATATCTTGTCTCAGGATTTGCTTGCAGTCCTACCATATCCCACAAAATGCAGAAGTGCAGTCAATGCAGCTTTTTACCTAAAATGGTAAAAATTGGTCAAAGCCTCATGCGGTTTATTACCTGCCCCTGGAATAACATCAATGGCAATTATAAGAATAATGCTGATAATAATACAAATTTTGTATGTATGTTTTCAGCCCTACAAAACCATAACTATAGAAGTTTAAATTTATACGTAAAGCTAGATATTTGTAGAAATATCTATATTGATACATAACTATCTATTTATATAGCTAGATATATATCTATGCAGTAACATACATTAGATAGATAGATAGACTGTATATAAGCCTGCAAGTCTTGCACTTGAAGCAGCTTTATGATGTCATTAAGGCTCGATGGTGACACGCGCACCCGGAACAAGGACCACAGGTTGTTAGCGGCCATTTTTCCATCAGTCTCCACTGGAGCTAGAAGTGAGCAGACAGATACTCCTATAGACGCTGCTGGAGCCAGATCATTTGTCTCTGTGATGGACAACGTTTGAAATTCGCCCTTAAGCGGGAGACGGCAGCCTACAACAGTCAAATTGATCGCTGCTTATCACTTCTTTTGTGGTAGGTACAGTTATTCCAGATAGGGGAATGGGTAGGTTAAGTTATTCCAGGGAGGGGAATGCTTATGGGAAAGGCATTATGCTTGATCGGAGGCGGATGAAGTGGCAAAAAAGGCTCGGCCTACACCATGACCATGCCAATCGTCAACCCAAAGTGAATATGAGCCACACAGGTTGGTTGAAATAGCGCAACATGAATGATGGAACCTGGATCCAAGCGTCCCAGGATGCATTTCAGCGAAAACGTTCAACAATGTTCAGCGTGACCAATGTTTCTATCTTGGAAAATGAAATCGCATGATGTATGGAGTGTTTTTGACATATCTTGTCTCAGGATTTGCTTGCAGTCCTACCATATCCCACAAAATGCAGAAGTGCAGTCAATGCAGCTTTTTACCTAAAATGGTAAAAATTGGTCAAAGCCTCATGCGGTTTATTACCTGCCCCTGGAATAACATCAATGGCAATTATAAGAATAATGCTGATAATAATACAAATTTTGTATGTATGTTTTCAGCCCTACAAAACCATAACTATAGAAGTTTAAATTTATACGTAAAGCTAGATATTTGTAGAAATATCTATATTGATATATAACTATCTATTTATATAGCTAGATATATATCTATGCAGTAACATACATTAGATAGATAGATAGACTGTATATAAGCCTGCAAGTCTTGCACTTGAAGCAGCTTTATGATGTCATTAAGGCTCGATGGTGACACGCGCACCCGGAACAAGGACCACAGGTTGTTAGCGGCCATTTTTCCATCAGTCTCCACTGGAGCTAGAAGTGAGCAGACAGATACTCCTATAGACGCTGCTGGAGCCAGATCATTTGTCTCTGTGATGGACAACGTTTGAAATTCGCCCTTAAGCGGGAGACGGCAGCCTACAACAGTCAAATTGATCGCTGCTTATCACTTCTTTTGTGGTAGGTACAGTTATTCCAGATAGGGGAATGGGTAGGTTAAGTTATTCCAGGGAGGGGAATGCTTATGGGAAAGGCATTATGCTTGATCGGAGGCGGATGAAGTGGCAAAAAAGGCTCGGCCTACACCATGACCATGCCAATCGTCAACCCAAAGTGAATATGAGCCACACAGGTTGGTTGAAATAGCGCAACATGAATGATGGAACCTGGATCCAAGCGTCCCAGGATGCATTTCAGCGAAAACGTTCAACAATGTTCAGCGTGACCAATGTTTCTATCTTGGAAAATGAAATTGCATGATGTATGGAGTGTTTTTGACATATCTTGTCTCAGGATTTGCTTGCAGTCCTACCATATCCCACAAAATGCAGAAGTGCAGTCAATGCAGCTTTTTACCTAAAATTGTAAAAATTGGTCAAAGCCTCATGCGGTTTATTACCTGCCCCTGGAATAACATCAATGGCAATTATAAGAATAATGCTGATAATAATACAAATTTTGTATGTATGTTTTCAGCCCTACAAAACCATAACTATAGAAGTTTAAATTTATACGTAAAGCTAGATATTTGTAGAAATATCTATATTGATATATAACTATCTATTTATATAGCTAGATATATATCTATTCAGTAACATACATTAGATAGATAGATAGATAGACTGTATATAAGCCTGCAAGTCTTGCACTTGAAGCAGCTTTATGATGTCATTAAGGCTCGATGGTGACACGCGCACCCGGAACAAGGACCACAGGTTGTTAGCGGCCATTTTTCCATCAGTCTCCACTGGAGCTAGAAGTGAGCAGACAGATACTCCTATAGACGCTGCTGGAGCAAGATCATTTGTCTCTGTGATGGACAACGTTTGAAATTCGCCCTTAAGCGGGAGACGGCAGCCTACAACAGTCAAATTGATCGCTGCTTATCACTTCTTTTGTGGTAGGTACAGTTATTCCAGATAGGGGAATGGGTAGGTTAAGTTATTCCAGGGAGGGGAATGCTTATGGGCAAGGCATTATGCTTGATCGGAGGCGGATGAAGTGGCAAAAAAGGCTCGGCCTACACCATGACCATGCCAATCGTCAACCCAAAGTGAATATGAGCCACACAGGTTGGTTGAAATAGCGCAACATGAATGATGGAACCTGGATCCAAGCGTCCCAGGATGCATTTCAGCGAAAACGTTCAACAATGTTCAGCGTGACCAATGTTTCTATCTTGGAAAATGAAATCGCATGATGTATGGAGTGTTTTTGACATATCTTGTCTCAGGATTTGCTTGCAGTCCTACCATATCCCACAAAATGCAGAAGTGCAGTCAATGCAGCTTTTTACCTAAAATGGTAAAAATTGGTCAAAGCCTCATGCGGTTTATTACCTGCCCCTGGAATAACATCAATGGCAATTTTAAGAATAATTCTGATAATAGTACAAATTTTGTATGTATGTTTTCAGCCCTACAAAACCATAACTATAGAAGTTTAAATTTATACGTAAAGCTAGATATTTGTAGAAATATCTATATTGATATATAACTATCTATTTATATAGCTAGATATATATCTATGCAGTAACATACATTAGATAGATAGATAGATAGATAGATAGATAGATAGATAGATAGACTGTATATAAGCCTGCAAGTCTTGCACTTGAAGCAGCTTTATCATGTCATTAAGGCTCGATGGTGACACGCGCACCCGGAACAAGGACCACAGGTTGTTAGCGGCCATTTTTCCATCAGTCTCCACTGGAGCTAGAAGTGAGCAGACAGATATTCCTATAGACGCTGCTGGAGCCAGATCATTTGTCTCTGTGATGGACAACGTTTGAAATTCGCCCTTAAGCGGGAGACGGCAGCCTACAACAGTCAAATTGATCGCTGCTTATCACTTCTTTTGTGGTAGGTACAGTTATTCCAGATAGGGGAATGGGTAGGTTAAGTTATTCCAGGGAGGGGAATGCTTATGGGCAAGGCATTATGCTTGATCGGAGGCGGATGAAGTGGCAAAAAAGGCTCGGCCTACACCATGACCATGCCAATCGTCAACCCAAAGTGAATATGAGCCACACAGGTTGGTTGAAATAGCGCAACATGAATGATGGAACCTGGATCCAAGCGTCCCAGGATGCATTTCAGCGAAAACGTTCAACAATGTTCAGCGTGACCAATGTTTCTATCTTGGAAAATGAAATTGCATGATGTATGGAGTGTTTTTGACATATCTTGTCTCAGGATTTGCTTGCAGTCCTACCATATCCCACAAAATGCAGAAGTGCAGTCAATGCAGCTTTTTACCTAAAATTGTAAAAATTGGTCAAAGCCTCATGCGGTTTATTACCTGCCCCTGGAATAACATCAATGGCAATTATAAGAATAATGCTGATAATAATACAAATTTTGTATGTATGTTTTCAGCCCTACAAAACCATAACTATAGAAGTTTAAATTTATACGTAAAGCTAGATATTTGTAGAAATATCTATATTGATATATAACTATCTATTTATATAGCTAGATATATATCTATTCAGTAACATACATTAGATAGATAGATAGATAGACTGTATATAAGCCTGCAAGTCTTGCACTTGAAGCAGCTTTATGATGTCATTAAGGCTCGATGGTGACACGCGCACCCGGAACAAGGACCACAGGTTGTTAGCGGCCATTTTTCCATCAGTCTCCACTGGAGCTAGAAGTGAGCAGACAGATACTCCTATAGACGCTGCTGGAGCCAGATCATTTGTCTCTGTGATGGACAACGTTTGAAATTCGCCCTTAAGCGGGAGACGGCAGCCTACAACAGTCAAATTGATCGCTGCTTATCACTTCTTTTGTGGTAGGTACAGTTATTCCAGATAGGGGAATGGGTAGGTTAAGTTATTCCAGGGAGGGGAATGCTTATGGGCAAGGCATTATGCTTGATCGGAGGCGGATGAAGTGGCAAAAAAGGCTCGGCCTACACCATGACCATGCCAATCGTCAACCCAAAGTGAATATGAGCCACACAGGTTGGTTGAAATAGCGCAACATGAATGATGGAACCTGGATCCAAGCGTCCCAGGATGCATTTCAGCGAAAACGTTCAACAATGTTCAGCGTGACCAATGTTTCTATCTTGGAAAATGAAATCGCATGATGTATGGAGTGTTTTTGACATATCTTGTCTCAGGATTTGCTTGCAGTCCTACCATATCCCACAAAATGCAGAAGTGCAGTCAATGCAGCTTTTTACCTAAAATGGTAAAAATTGGTCAAAGCCTCATGCGGTTTATTACCTGCCCCTGGAATAACATCAATGGCAATTATAAGAATAATTCTGATAATAGTACAAATTTTGTATGTATGTTTTCAGCCCTACAAAACCATAACTATAGAAGTTTAAATTTATACGTAAAGCTAGATATTTGTAGAAATATCTATATTGATATATAACTATCTATTTATATAGCTAGATATATATCTATGCAGTAACATACATTAGATAGGTAGATAGATAGATAGATAGATAGATAGACTGTATATAAGCCTGCAAGTCTTGCACTTGAAGCAGCTTTATGATGTCATTAAGGCTCGATGGTGACACGCGCACCCGGAACAAGGACCACAGGTTGTTAGCGGCCATTTTTCCATCAGTCTCCACTGGAGCTAGAAGTGAGCAGACAGATACTCCTATAGACGCTGCTGGAGCCAGATCATTTGTCTCTGTGATGGACAACGTTTGAAATTCGCCCTTAAGCGGGAGACGGCAGCCTACAACAGTCAAATTGATCGCTGCTTATCACTTCTTTTGTGGTAGGTACAGTTATTCCAGATAGGGGAATGGGTAGGTTAAGTTATTCCAGGGAGGGGAATGCTTATGGGCAAGGCATTATGCTTGATCGGAGGCGGATGAAGTGGCAAAAAAGGCTCGGCCTACACCATGACCATGCCAATCGTCAACCCAAAGTGAATATGAGCCACACAGGTTGGTTGAAATAGCGCAACATGAATGATGGAACCTGGATCCAAGCGTCCCAGGATGCATTGCAGCGAAAACGTTCAACAATGTTCAGCGTGACCAATGTTTCTATCTTGGAAAATGAAATAGCATGCTGTATGGAGTGTTTTTGACATATCTTGTCTCAGGATTTGCTTGCAGTCCTACCATATCCCACAAAATGCAGAAGTGCAGTCAATGCAGCTTTTTACCTAAAATGGTAAAAATTGGTCAAAGCCTCATGCGGTTTATTACCTGCCCCTGGAATAACATCAATGGCAATTATAAGAATAATGCTGATAATAATACAAATTTTGTATGTATGTTTTCAGCCCTACAAAACCATAACTATAGAAGTTTAAATTTATACGTAAAGCTAGATATTTGTAGAAATATCTATATTGATATATAACTATCTATTTATATAGCTAGATATATATCTATGCAGTAACATACATTAGATAGATAGATAGACTGTATATAAGCCTGCAAGTCTTGCACTTGAAGCAGCTTTATGATGTCATTAAGGCTCGATGGTGACACGCGCACCCGGAACAAGGACCACAGGTTGTTAGCGGCCATTTTTCCATCAGTCTCCACTGGAGCTAGAAGTGAGCAGACAGATACTCCTATAGACGCTGCTGGAGCCAGATCATTTGTCTCTGTGATGGACAACGTTTGAAATTCGCCCTTAAGCGGGAGACGGCAGCCTACAACAGTCAAATTGATCGCTGCTTATCACTTCTTTTGTGGTAGGTACAGTTATTCCAGATAGGGGAATGGGTAGGTTAAGTTATTCCAGGGAGGGGAATGCTTATGGGCAAGGCATTATGCTTGATCGGAGGCGGATGAAGTGGCAAAAAAGGCTCGGCCTACACCATGACCATGCCAATCGTCAACCCAAAGTGAATATGAGCCACACAGGTTGGTTGAAATAGCGCAACATGAATGATGGAACCTGGATCCAAGCGTCCCAGGATGCATTTCAGCGAAAACGTTCAACAATGTTCAGCGTGACCAATGTTTCTATCTTGGAAAATGAAATCGCATGATGTATGGAGTGTTTTTGACATATCTTGTCTCAGGATTTGCTTGCAGTCCTACCATATCCCACAAAATGCAGAAGTGCAGTCAATGCAGCTTTTTACCTAAAATGGTAAAAATTGGTCAAAGCCTCATGCGGTTTATTACCTGCCCCTGGAATAACATCAATGGCAATTATAAGAATAATTCTGATAATAGTACAAATTTTGTATGTATGTTTTCAGCCCTACAAAACCATAACTATAGAAGTTTAAATTTATACGTAAAGCTAGATATTTGTAGAAATATCTATATTGATATATAACTATCTATTTATATAGCTAGATATATATCTATGCAGTAACATACATTAGATAGGTAGATAGATAGATAGATAGATAGATAGATAGACTGTATATAAGCCTGCAAGTCTTGCACTTGAAGCAGCTTTATGATGTCATTAAGGCTCGATGGTGACACGCGCACCCGGAACAAGGACCACAGGTTGTTAGCGGCCATTTTTCCATCAGTCTCCACTGGAGCTAGAAGTGAGCAGACAGATACTCCTATAGACGCTGCTGGAGCCAGATCATTTGTCTCTGTGATGGACAACGTTTGAAATTCGCCCTTAAGCGGGAGACGGCAGCCTACAACAGTCAAATTGATCGCTGCTTATCACTTCTTTTGTGGTAGGTACAGTTATTCCAGATAGGGGAATGGGTAGGTTAAGTTATTCCAGGGAGGGGAATGCTTATGGGCAAGGCATTATGCTTGATCGGAGGCGGATGAAGTGGCAAAAAAGGCTCGGCCTACACCATGACCATGCCAATCGTCAACCCAAAGTGAATATGAGCCACACAGGTTGGTTGAAATAGCGCAACATGAATGATGGAACCTGGATCCAAGCGTCCCAGGATGCATTGCAGCGAAAACGTTCAACAATGTTCAGCGTGACCAATGTTTCTATCTTGGAAAATGAAATAGCATGCTGTATGGAGTGTTTTTGACATATCTTGTCTCAGGATTTGCTTGCAGTCCTACCATATCCCACAAAATGCAGAAGTGCAGTCAATGCAGCTTTTTACCTAAAATGGTAAAAATTGGTCAAAGCCTCATGCGGTTTATTACCTGCCCCTGGAATAACATCAATGGCAATTATAAGAATAATGCTGATAATAATACAAATTTTGTATGTATGTTTTCAGCCCTACAAAACCATAACTATAGAAGTTTAAATTTATACGTAAAGCTAGATATTTGTAGAAATATCTATATTGATATATAACTATCTATTTATATAGCTAGATATATATCTATGCAGTAACATACATTAGATAGATAGATAGACTGTATATAAGCCTGCAAGTCTTGCACTTGAAGCAGCTTTATGATGTCATTAAGGCTCGATGGTGACACGCGCACCCGGAACAAGGACCACAGGTTGTTAGCGGCCATTTTTCCATCAGTCTCCACTGGAGCTAGAAGTGAGCAGACAGATACTCCTATAGACGCTGCTGGAGCCAGATCATTTGTCTCTGTGATGGACAACGTTTGAAATTCGCCCTTAAGCGGGAGACGGCAGCCTACAACAGTCAAATTGATCGCTGCTTATCACTTCTTTTGTGGTAGGTACAGTTATTCCAGATAGGGGAATGGGTAGGTTAAGTTATTCCAGGGAGGGGAATGCTTATGGGCAAGGCATTATGCTTGATCGGAGGCGGATGAAGTGGCAAAAAAGGCTCGGCCTACACCATGACCATGCCAATCGTCAACCCAAAGTGAATATGAGCCACACAGGTTGGTTGAAATAGCGCAACATGAATGATGGAACCTGGATCCAAGCGTCCCAGGATGCATTGCAGCGAAAACGTTCAACAATGTTCAGCGTGACCAATGTTTCTATCTTGGAAAATGAAATCGCATGCTGTATGGAGTGTTTTTGACATATCTTGTCTCAGGATTTGCTTGCAGTCCTACCATATCCCACAAAATGCAGAAGTGCAGTCAATGCAGCTTTTTACCTAAAATGGTAAAAATTGGTCAAAGCCTCATGCGGTTTATTACCTGCCCCTGGAATAACATCAATGGCAATTATAAGAATAATGCTGATAATAGTACAAATTTTGTATGTATGTTTTCAGCCCTACAAAACCATAACTATAGAAGTTTAAATTTATACGTAAAGCTAGATATTTGTAGAAATATCTATATTGATATATAACTATCTATTTATATAGCTAGATATATATCTATGCAGTAACATACATTAGATAGATAGATAGACTGTATATAAGCCTGCAAGTCTTGCACTTGAAGCAGCTTTATGATGTCATTAAGGCTCGATGGTGACACGCGCACCCGGAACAAGGACCACAGGTTGTTAGCGGCCATTTTTCCATCAGTCTCCACTGGAGCTAGAAGTGAGCAGACAGATACTCCTATAGACGCTGCTGGAGCCAGATCATTTGTCTCTGTGATGGACAACGTTTGAAATTCGCCCTTAAGCGGGAGACGGCAGCCTACAACAGTCAAATTGATCGCTGCTTATCACTTCTTTTGTGGTAGGTACAGTTATTCCAGATAGGGGAATGGGTAGGTTAAGTTATTCCAGGGAGGGGAATGCTTATGGGCAAGGCATTATGCTTGATCGGAGGCGGATGAAGTGGCAAAAAAGGCTCGGCCTACACCATGACCATGCCAATCGTCAACCCAAAGTGAATATGAGCCACACAGGTTGGTTGAAATAGCGCAACATGAATGATGGAACCTGGATCCAAGCGTCCCAGGATGCATTTCAGCGAAAACGTTCAACAATGTTCAGCGTGACCAATGTTTCTATCTTGGAAAATGAAATCGCATGATGTATGGAGTGTTTTTGACATATCTTGTCTCAGGATTTGCTTGCAGTCCTACCATATCCCACAAAATGCAGAAGTGCAGTCAATGCAGCTTTTTACCTAAAATGGTAAAAATTGGTCAAAGCCTCATGCGGTTTATTACCTGCCCCTGGAATAACATCAATGGCAATTATAAGAATAATTCTGATAATAGTACAAATTTTGTATGTATGTTTTCAGCCCTACAAAACCATAACTATAGAAGTTTAAATTTATACGTAAAGCTAGATATTTGTAGAAATATCTATATTGATATATAACTATCTATTTATATAGCTAGATATATATCTATGCAGTAACATACATTAGATAGGTAGATAGATAGATAGATAGATAGATAGACTGTATATAAGCCTGCAAGTCTTGCACTTGAAGCAGCTTTATGATGTCATTAAGGCTCGATGGTGACACGCGCACCCGGAACAAGGACCACAGGTTGTTAGCGGCCATTTTTCCATCAGTCTCCACTGGAGCTAGAAGTGAGCAGACAGATACTCCTATAGACGCTGCTGGAGCCAGATCATTTGTCTCTGTGATGGACAACGTTTGAAATTCGCCCTTAAGCGGGAGACGGCAGCCTACAACAGTCAAATTGATCGCTGCTTATCACTTCTTTTGTGGTAGGTACAGTTATTCCAGATAGGGGAATGGGTAGGTTAAGTTATTCCAGGGAGGGGAATGCTTATGGGCAAGGCATTATGCTTGATCGGAGGCGGATGAAGTGGCAAAAAAGGCTCGGCCTACACCATGACCATGCCAATCGTCAACCCAAAGTGAATATGAGCCACACAGGTTGGTTGAAATAGCGCAACATGAATGATGGAACCTGGATCCAAGCGTCCCAGGATGCATTGCAGCGAAAACGTTCAACAATGTTCAGCGTGACCAATGTTTCTATCTTGGAAAATGAAATAGCATGCTGTATGGAGTGTTTTTGACATATCTTGTCTCAGGATTTGCTTGCAGTCCTACCATATCCCACAAAATGCAGAAGTGCAGTCAATGCAGCTTTTTACCTAAAATGGTAAAAATTGGTCAAAGCCTCATGCGGTTTATTACCTGCCCCTGGAATAACATCAATGGCAATTATAAGAATAATGCTGATAATAATACAAATTTTGTATGTATGTTTTCAGCCCTACAAAACCATAACTATAGAAGTTTAAATTTATACGTAAAGCTAGATATTTGTAGAAATATCTATATTGATATATAACTATCTATTTATATAGCTAGATATATATCTATGCAGTAACATACATTAGATAGATAGATAGACTGTATATAAGCCTGCAAGTCTTGCACTTGAAGCAGCTTTATGATGTCATTAAGGCTCGATGGTGACACGCGCACCCGGAACAAGGACCACAGGTTGTTAGCGGCCATTTTTCCATCAGTCTCCACTGGAGCTAGAAGTGAGCAGACAGATACTCCTATAGACGCTGCTGGAGCCAGATCATTTGTCTCTGTGATGGACAACGTTTGAAATTCGCCCTTAAGCGGGAGACGGCAGCCTACAACAGTCAAATTGATCGCTGCTTATCACTTCTTTTGTGGTAGGTACAGTTATTCCAGATAGGGGAATGGGTAGGTTAAGTTATTCCAGGGAGGGGAATGCTTATGGGCAAGGCATTATGCTTGATCGGAGGCGGATGAAGTGGCAAAAAAGGCTCGGCCTACACCATGACCATGCCAATCGTCAACCCAAAGTGAATATGAGCCACACAGGTTGGTTGAAATAGCGCAACATGAATGATGGAACCTGGATCCAAGCGTCCCAGGATGCATTGCAGCGAAAACGTTCAACAATGTTCAGCGTGACCAATGTTTCTATCTTGGAAAATGAAATCGCATGCTGTATGGAGTGTTTTTGACATATCTTGTCTCAGGATTTGCTTGCAGTCCTACCATATCCCACAAAATGCAGAAGTGCAGTCAATGCAGCTTTTTACCTAAAATGGTAAAAATTGGTCAAAGCCTCATGCGGTTTATTACCTGCCCCTGGAATAACATCAATGGCAATTATAAGAATAATGCTGATAATAGTACAAATTTTGTATGTATGTTTTCAGCCCTACAAAACCATAACTATAGAAGTTTAAATTTATACGTAAAGCTAGATATTTGTAGAAATATCTATATTGATATATAACTATCTATTTATATAGCTAGATATATATCTATGCAGTAACATACATTAGATAGATAGATAGACTGTATATAAGCCTGCAAGTCTTGCACTTGAAGCAGCTTTATGATGTCATTAAGGCTCGATGGTGACACGCGCACCCGGAACAAGGACCACAGGTTGTTAGCGGCCATTTTTCCATCAGTCTCCACTGGAGCTAGAAGTGAGCAGACAGATACTCCTATAGACGCTGCTGGAGCCAGATCATTTGTCTCTGTGATGGACAACGTTTGAAATTCGCCCTTAAGCGGGAGACGGCAGCCTACAACAGTCAAATTGATCGCTGCTTATCACTTCTTTTGTGGTAGGTACAGTTATTCCAGATAGGAGAATGGGTAGGTTAAGTTATTCCAGGGAGGGGAATGCTTATGGGCAAGGCATTATGCTTGATCGGAGGCGGATGAAGTGGCAAAAAAGGCTCGGCCTACACCATGACCATGCCAATCGTCAACCCAAAGTGAATATGAGCCACACAGGTTGGTTGAAATAGCGCAACATGAATGATGGAACCTGGATCCAAGCGTCCCAGGATGCATTGCAGCGAAAACGTTCAACAATGTTCAGCGTGACCAATGTTTCTATCTTGGAAAATGAAATAGCATGCTGTATGGAGTGTTTTTGACATATCTTGTCTCAGGATTTGCTTGCAGTCCTACCATATCCCACAAAATGCAGAAGTGCAGTCAATGCAGCTTTTTACCTAAAATGGTAAAAATTGGTCAAAGCCTCATGCGGTTTATTACCTGCCCCTGGAATAACATCAATGGCAATTATAAGAATAATGCTGATAATAATACAAATTTTGTATGTATGTTTTCAGCCCTACAAAACCATAACTATAGAAGTTTAAATTTATACGTAAAGCTAGATATTTGTAGAAATATCTATATTGATATATAACTATCTATTTATATAGCTAGATATATATCTATGCAGTAACATACATTAGATAGATAGATAGACTGTATATAAGCCTGCAAGTCTTGCACTTGAAGCAGCTTTATGATGTCATTAAGGCTCGATGGTGACACGCGCACCCGGAACAAGGACCACAGGTTGTTAGCGGCCATTTTTCCATCAGTCTCCACTGGAGCTAGAAGTGAGCAGACAGATACTCCTATAGACGCTGCTGGAGCCAGATCATTTGTCTCTGTGATGGACAACGTTTGAAATTCGCCCTTAAGCGGGAGACGGCAGCCTACAACAGTCAAATTGATCGCTGCTTATCACTTCTTTTGTGGTAGGTACAGTTATTCCAGATAGGGGAATGGGTAGGTTAAGTTATTCCAGGGAGGGGAATGCTTATGGGCAAGGCATTATGCTTGATCGGAGACGGATGAAGTGGCAAAAAAGGCTCGGCCTACACCATGACCATGCCAATCGTCAACCCAAAGTGAATATGAGCCACACAGGTTGGTTGAAATAGCGCAACATGAATGATGGAACCTGGATCCAAGCGTCCCAGGATGCATTGCAGCGAAAACGTTCAACAATGTTCAGCGTGACCAATGTTTCTATCTTGGAAAATGAAATTGCATGCTGTATGGAGTGTTTTTGACATATCTTGTCTCAGGATTTGCTTGCAGTCCTACCATATCCCACAAAATGCAGAAGTGCAGTCAATGCAGCTTTTTACCTAAAATGGTAAAAATTGGTCAAAGCCTCATGCGGTTTATTACCTGCCCCTGGAATAACATCAATGGCAATTATAAGAATAATGCTGATAATAGTACAAATTTTGTATGTATGTTTTCAGCCCTACAAAACCATAACTATAGAAGTTTAAATTTATACGTAAAGCTAGATATTTGTAGAAATATCTATATTGATATATAACTATCTATTTATATAGCTAGATATATATCTATGCAGTAACATACATTAGATAGATAGATAGATAGATAGACTGTATATAAGCCTGCAAGTCTTGCACTTGAAGCAGCTTTATGATGTCATTAAGGCTCGATGGTGACACGCGCACCCGGAACAAGGATCACAGGTTGTTAGCGGCCATTTTTCCATCAGTCTCCACTGGAGCTAGAAGTGAGCAGACAGATACTCCTATAGACGCTGCTGGAGCCAGATCATTTGTCTCTGTGATGGACAACGTTTGAAATTCGCCCTTAAGCGGGAGACGGCAGCCTACAACAGTCAAATTGATCGCTGCTTATCACTACTTTTGTGGTAGGTACAGTTATTCCAGATAGGGGAATGGGTAGGTTAAGTTATTCCAGGGAGGGGAATGCTTATGGGCAAGGCATTATGCTTGATCGGAGGCGGATGAAGTGGCAAAAAAGGCTCGGCCTACACCATGACCATGCCAATCGTCAACCCAAAGTGAATATGAGCCACACAGGTTGGTTGAAATAGCGCAACATGAATGATGGAACCTGGATCCAAGCGTCCCAGGATGCATTGCAGCGAAAACGTTCAACAATGTTCAGCGTGACCAATGTTTCTATCTTGGAAAATGAAATTGCATGCTGTATGGAGTGTTTTTGACATATCTTGTCTCAGGATTTGCTTGCAGTCCTACCATATCCCACAAAATGCAGAAGTGCAGTCAATGCAGCTTTTTACCTAAAATGGTAAAAATTGGTCAAAGCCTCATGCGGTTTATTACCTGCCCCTGGAATAACATCAATGGCAATTATAAGAATAATGCTGATAATAGTACAAATTTTGTATGTATGTTTTCAGCCCTACAAAACCATAACTATAGAAGTTTAAATTTATACGTAAAGCTAGATATTTGTAGAAATATCTATATTGATATATAACTATCTATTTATATAGCTATATATATATATCTATGCAGTAACATACATTAGATAGATAGATAGATAGATAGATAGATAGATAGATATACTGTATATAAGCCTGCAAGTCTTGCACTTGAAGCAGCTTTATGATGTCATTAAGGCTCGATGGTGAGACGCGCACCCGGAACAAGGATCACAGGTTGTTAGCGGCCATTTTTCCATCAGTCTCCACTGGAGCTAGAAGTGAGCAGACAGATACTCCTATAGACGCTGCTGGAGCCAGATCATTTGTCTCTGTGATGGACAACGTTTGAAATTCGCCCTTAAGCGGGAGACGGCAGCCTACAACAGTCAAATTGATCGCTGCTTATCACTTCTTTTGTGGTAGGTACAGTTATTCCAGATAGGGGAATGGGTAGGTTAAGTTATTCCAGGGAGGGGAATGCTTATGGGCAAGGCATTATGCTTGATCGGAGGCGGATGAAGTGGCAAAAAAGGCTCGGCCTACACCATGACCATGCCAATCGTCAACCCAAAGTGAATATGAGCCACACAGGTTGGTTGAAATAGCGCAACATGAATGATGGAACCTGGATCCAAGCGTCCCAGGATGCATTGCAGCGAAAACGTTCAACAATGTTCAGCGTGACCAATGTTTCTATCTTGGAAAATGAAATCGCATGCTGTATGGAGTGTTTTTGACATATCTTGTCTCAGGATTTGCTTGCAGTCCTACCATATCCCACAAAATGCAGAAGTGCAGTCAATGCAGCTTTTTACCTAAAATGGTAAAAATTGGTCAAAGCCTCATGCAGTTTATTACCTGCCCCTGGAATAACATCAATGGCAATTATAAGAATAATGCTGATAATAGTACAAATTTTGTATGTATGTTTTCAGCCCTACAAAACCATAACTATAGAAGTTTAAATTTATACGTAAAGCTAGATATTTGTAGAAATATCTATATTGATATATAACTATCTATTTATATAGCTAGATATATATCTATGCAGTAACATACATTAGATAGATAGATAGATAGACAGATAGATATACTGTATATAAGCCTGCAAGTCTTGCACTTGAAGCAGCTTTATGATGTCATTAAGGCTCGATGGTGACACGCGCACCCGGAACAAGGATCACAGGTTGTTAGCGGCCATTTTTCCATCAGTCTCCACTGGAGCTAGAAGTGAGCAGACAGATACTCCTATAGACGCTGCTGGAGCCAGATCATTTGTCTCTGTGATGGACAACGTTTGAAATTCGCCCTTAAGCGGGAGACGGCAGCCTACAACAGTCAAATTGATCGCTGCTTATCACTTCTTTTGTGGTAGGTACAGTTATTCCAGATAGGGGAATGGGTAGGTTAAGTTATTCCAGGGAGGGGAATGCTTATGGGCAAGGCATTATGCTTGATCGGAGGCGGATGAAGTGGCAAAAAAGGCTCGGCCTACACCATGACCATGCCAATCGTCAACCCAAAGTGAATATGAGCCACACAGGTTGGTTGAAATAGCGCAACATGAATGATGGAACCTGGATCCAAGCGTCCCAGGATGCATTGCAGCGAAAACGTTCAACAATGTTCAGCGTGACCAATGTTTCTATCTTGGAAAATGAAATTGCATGCTGTATGGAGTGTTTTTGACATATCTTGTCTCAGGATTTGCTTGCAGTCCTACCATATCCCACAAAATGCAGAAGTGCAGTCAATGCAGCTTTTTACCTAAAATGGTAAAAATTGGTCAAAGCCTCATGCGGTTTATTACCTGCCCCTGGAATAACATCAATGGCAATTATAAGAATAATGCTGATAATAGTACAAATTTTGTATGTATGTTTTCAGCCCTACAAAACCATAACTATAGAAGTTTAAATTTATACGTAAAGCTAGATATTTGTAGAAATATCTATATTGATATATAACTATCTATTTATATAGCTATATATATATATCTATGCAGTAACATACATTAGATAGATAGATAGATAGATAGATAGATAGATAGATAGATAGATAGATAGATAGATATACTGTATATAAGCCTGCAAGTCTTGCACTTGAAGC
The DNA here is from genome assembly GCF_035609145.1 of Eleutherodactylus coqui. Classification (NCBI taxonomy): domain Eukaryota; kingdom Metazoa; phylum Chordata; class Amphibia; order Anura; family Eleutherodactylidae; genus Eleutherodactylus; species Eleutherodactylus coqui. Next base: position 107,389,773 of record NC_089849.1, read on the forward strand.
AGCTTTATGATGTCATTAAGGCTCGATGGTGGCACGCGCACCCGGAGCAAGGACCACAGGTTGTTAGCGGCCATTTTTCCATCAGTCTCCACTGGAGCTAGAAGTGAGCAGACAGATACTCCTATAGACGCTGCTGGAGCCAGATCATTTGTCTCTGTGATGGACAACGTTTGAAATTCGCCCTTAAGCGGGAGACGGCAGCCTACAACAGTCAAATTGATCGCTGCTTATCACTTCTTTTGTGGTAGGTACAGTTATTCCAGATAGGGGAATGGGTAGGTTAAGTTATTCCAGGGAGGGGAATGCTTATGGGCAAGGCATTATGCTTGATCGGAGGCGGATGAAGTGGCAAAAAAGGCTCGGCCTACACCATGACCATGCCAATCGTCAACCCAAAGTGAATATGAGCCACACAGGTTGGTTGAAATAGCGCAACATGAATGATGGAACCTGGATCCAAGCGTCCCAGGATGCATTGCAGCGAAAACGTTCAACAATGTTCAGCGTGACCAATGTTTCTATCTTGGAAAATGAAATTGCATGCTGTATGGAGTGTTTTTGACATATCTTGTCTCAGGATTTGCTTGCAGTCCTACCATATCCCACAAAATGCAGAAGTGCAGTCAATGCAGCTTTTTACCTAAAATGGTAAAAATTGGTCAAAGCCTCATGCGGTTTATTACCTGCCCCTGGAATAACATCAATGGCAATTATAAGAATAATGCTGATAATAGTACAAATTTTGTATGTATGTTTTCAGCCCTACAAAACCATAACTATAGAAGTTTAAATTTATACGTAAAGCTAGATATTTGTAGAAATATCTATATTGATATATAACTATCTATTTATATAGCTATATATATATATCTATGCAGTAACATACATTAGATAGATAGAAAGATAGATAGATAGATAGATAGACTGTATATAAGCCTGCAAGTCTTGCACTTGAAGCAGCTTTATGATGTCATTAAGGCTCGATGGTGACACGCGCACCCGGAACAAGGATCACAGGTTGTTAGCGGCCATTTTTCCATCAGTCTCCACTGGAGCTAGAAGTGAGCAGACAGATACTCCTATAGACGCTGCTGGAGCCAGATCATTTGTCTCTGTGATGGACAACGTTTGAAATTCGCCCTTAAGCGGGAGACGGCAGCCTACAACAGTCAAATTGATCGCTGCTTATCACTTCTTTTGTGGTAGGTACAGTTATTCCAGATAGGGGAATGGGTAGGTTAAGTTATTCCAGGGAGGGGAATGCTTATGGGCAAGGCATTATGCTTGATCGGAGGCGGATGAAGTGGCAAAAAAGGATCGGCCTACACCATGACCATGCCAATCGTCAACCCAAAGTGAATATGAGCCACACAGGTTGGTTGAAATAGCGCAACATGAATGATGGAACCTGGATCCAAGCGTCCCAGGATGCATTGCAGCGAAAACGTTCAACAATGTTCAGCGTGACCAATGTTTCTATCTTGGAAAATGAAATCGCATGCTGTATGGAGTGTTTTTGACATATCTTGTCTCAGGATTTGCTTGCAGTCCTACCATATCCCACAAAATGCAGAAGTGCAGTCAATGCAGCTTTTTACCTAAAATGGTAAAAATTGGTCAAAGCCTCATGCGGTTTATTACCTGCCCCTGGAATAACATCAATGGCAATTATAAGAATAATGCTGATAATAGTACAAATTTTGTATGTATGTTTTCAGCCCTACAAAACCATAACTATAGAAGTTTAAATTTATACGTAAAGCTAGATATTTGTAGAAATATCTATATTGATATATAACTATCTATTTATATAGCTAGATATATATCTATGCAGTAACATACATTAGATAGATAGATAGACTGTATATAAGCCTGCAAGTCTTGCACTTGAAGCAGCTTTATGATGTCATTAAGGCTCGATGGTGACACGCGCACCCGGAACAAGGATCACAGGTTGTTAGCGGCCATTTTTCCATCAGTCTCCACTGGAGCTAGAAGTGAGCAGACAGATACTCCTATAGACGCTGCTGGAGCCAGATCATTTGTCTCTGTGATGGACAACGTTTGAAATTCGCCCTTAAGCGGGAGACGGCAGCCTACAACAGTCAAATTGATCGCTGCTTATCACTACTTTTGTGGTAGGTACAGTTATTCCAGATAGGGGAATGGGTAGGTTAAGTTATTCCAGGGAGGGGAATGCTTATGGGCAAGGCATTATGCTTGATCGGAGGCGGATGAAGTGGCAAAAAAGGCTCGGCCTACACCATGACCATGCCAATCGTCAACCCAAAGTGAATATGAGCCACACAGGTTGGTTGAAATAGCGCAACATGAATGATGGAACCTGGATCCAAGCGTCCCAGGATGCATTGCAGCGAAAACGTTCAACAATGTTCAGCGTGACCAATGTTTCTATCTTGGAAAATGAAATTGCATGCTGTATGGAGTGTTTTTGACATATCTTGTCTCAGGATTTGCTTGCAGTCCTACCATATCCCACAAAATGCAGAAGTGCAGTCAATGCAGCTTTTTACCTAAAATGGTAAAAATTGGTCAAAGCCTCATGCGGTTTATTACCTGCCCCTGGAATAACATCAATGGCAATTATAAGAATAATGCTGATAATAGTACAAATTTTGTATGTATGTTTTCAGCCCTACAAAACCATAACTATAGAAGTTTAAATTTATACGTAAAGCTAGATATTTGTAGAAATATCTATATTGATATATAACTATCTATTTATATAGCTATATATATATATCTATGCAGTAACATACATTAGATAGATAGATAGATAGATATACTGTATATAAGCCTGCAAGTCTTGCACTTGAAGCAGCTTTATGATGTCATTAAGGCTCGATGGTGACACGCGCACCCGGAACAAGGATCACAGGTTGTTAGCGGCCATTTTTCCATCAGTCTCCACTGGAGCTAGAAGTGAGCAGACAGATACTCCTATAGACGCTGCTGGAGCCAAATCATTTGTCTCTGTGATGGACAACGTTTGAAATTCGCCCTTAAGCGGGAGACGGCAGCCTACAACAGTCAAATTGATCGCTGCTTATCACTTCTTTTGTGGTAGGTACAGTTATTCCAGATAGGGGAATGGGTAGGTTAAGTTATTCCAGGGAAGGGAATGCTTATGGGCAAGGCATTATGCTTGATCGGAGGCGGATGAAGTGGCAAAAAAGGATCGGCCAACACCATGACCATGCCAATCGTCAACCCAAAGTGAATATGAGCCACACAGGTTGGTTGAAATAGCGCAACATGAATGATGGAACCTGGATCCAAGCGTCCCAGGATGCATTGCAGCGAAAACGTTCAACAATGTTCAGCGTGACCAATGTTTCTATCTTGGAAAATAAAATCGCATGCTGTATGGAGTGTTTTTGACATATCTTGTCTCAGGATTTGCTTGCAGTCCTACCATATCCCACAAAATGCAGAAGTGCAGTCAATGCAGCTTTTTACCTAAAATGGTAAAAATTGGTCAAAGCCTCATGCGGTTTATTACCTGCCCCTGGAATAACATCAATGGCAATTATAAGAATAATGCTGATAATAGTACAAATTTTGTATGTATGTTTTCAGCCCTACAAAACCATAACTATAGAAGTTTAAATTTATACGTAAAGCTAGATATTTGTAGAAATATCTATATTGATATATAACTATCTATTTATATAGCTAGATATATATCTATGCAGTAACATACATTAGATAGATAGATAGATAGATAGATAGATAGATAGATAGATAGATAGATAGATAGACTGTATATAAGCCTGCAAGTCTTGCACTTGAAGCAGCTTTATGATGTCATTAAGGCTCGATGGTGACACGCGCACCCGGAACAAGGACCACAGGTTGTTAGCGGCCATTTTTCCATCAGTCTCCACTGGAGCTAGAAGTGAGCAGACAGATACTCCTATAGACGCTGCTGGAGCCAGATCATTTGTCTCTGTGATGGACAACGTTTGAAATTCGCCCTTAAGCGGGAGACGGCAGCCTACAACAGTCAAATTGATCGCTGCTTATCACTTCTTTTGTGGTAGGTACAGTTATTCCAGATAGGGGAATGGGTAGGTTAAGTTATTCCAGGGAGGGGAATGCTTATGGGCAAGGCATTATGCTTGATCGGAGACGGATGAAGTGGCAAAAAAGGCTCGGCCTACACCATGACCATGCCAATCGTCAACCCAAAGTGAATATGAGCCACACAGGTTGGTTGAAATAGCGCAACATGAATGATGGAACCTGGATCCAAGCGTCCCAGGATGCATTGCAGCGAAAACGTTCAACAATGTTCAGCGTGACCAATGTTTCTATCTTGGAAAATGAAATTGCATGCTGTATGGAGTGTTTTTGACATATCTTGTCTCAGGATTTGCTTGCAGTCCTACCATATCCCACAAAATGCAGAAGTGCAGTCAATGCAGCTTTTTACCTAAAATGGTAAAAATTGGTCAAAGCCTCATGCGGTTTATTACCTGCCCCTGGAATAACATCAATGGCAATTATAAGAATAATGCTGATAATAGTACAAATTTTGTATGTATGTTTTCAGCCCTACAAAACCATAACTATAGAAGTTTAAATTTATACGTAAAGCTAGATATTTGTAGAAATATCTATATTGATATATAACTATCTATTTATATAGCTATATATATATATCTATGCAGTAACATACATTAGATAGATAGATAGATAGATAGATAGATAGATATACTGTATATAAGCCTGCAAGTCTTGCACTTGAAGCAGCTTTATGATGTCATTAAGGCTCGATGGTGACACGCGCACCCGGAACAAGGATCACAGGTTGTTAGCGGCCATTTTTCCATCAGTCTCCACTGGAGCTAGAAGTGAGCAGACAGATACTCCTATAGACGCTGCTGGAGCCAGATCATTTGTCTCTGTGATGGACAACGTTTGAAATTCGCCCTTAAGCGGGAGACGGCAGCCTACAACAGTCAAATTGATCGCTGCTTATCACTTCTTTTGTGGTAGGTACAGTTATTCCAGATAGGGGAATGGGTAGGTTAAGTTATTCCAGGGAGGGGAATGCTTATGGGCAAGGCATTATGCTTGATCGGAGGCGGATGAAGTGGCAAAAAAGGCTCGGCCTACACCATGACCATGCCAATCGTCAACCCAAAGTGAATATGAGCCACACAGGTTGGTTGAAATAGCGCAACATGAATGATGGAACCTGGATCCAAGCGTCCCAGGATGCATTGCAGCGAAAACGTTCAACAATGTTCAGCGTGACCAATGTTTCTATCTTGGAAAATGAAATTGCATGCTGTATGGAGTGTTTTTGACATATCTTGTCTCAGGATTTGCTTGCAGTCCTACCATATCCCACAAAATGCAGAAGTGCAGTCAATGCAGCTTTTTACCTAAAATGGTAAAAATTGGTCAAAGCCTCATGCGGTTTATTACCTGCCCCTGGAATAACATCAATGGCAATTATAAGAATAATGCTGATAATAGTACAAATTTTGTATGTATGTTTTCAGCCCTACAAAACCATACCTATAGAAGTTTAAATTTATAAGTAAAGCTAGATATTTGTAGAAATATCTATATTGATATATAACTATCTATTTATATAGCTATATATATATATCTATGCAGTAACATACATTAGATAGATAGATAGATAGATAGATAGATAGATAGATAGATAGATAGATAGATATACTGTATATAAGCCTGCAAGTCTTGCACTTGAAGCAGCTTTATGATGTCATTAAGGCTCGATGGTGACACGCGCACCCGGAACAAGGACCACAGGTTGTTAGCGGCCATTTTTCCATCAGTCTCCACTGGAGCTAGAAGTGAGCAGACAGATACTCCTATAGACGCTGCTGGAGCCAGATCATTTGTCTCTGTGATGGACAACGTTTGAAATTCGCCCTTAAGCGGGAGACGGCAGCCTACAACAGTCAAATTGATCGCTGCTTATCACTTCTTTTGTGGTAGGTACAGTTATTCCAGATAGGGGAATGGGTAGGTTAAGTTATTCCAGGGAGGGGAATGCTTATGGGCAAGGCATTATGCTTGATCGGAGGCGGATGAAGTGGCAAAAAAGGCTCGGCCTACACCATGACCATGCCAATCGTCAACCCAAAGTGAATATGAGCCACACAGGTTGGTTGAAATAGCGCAACATGAATGATGGAACCTGGATCCAAGCGTCCCAGGATGCATTGCAGCGAAAACGTTCAACAATGTTCAGCGTGACCAATGTTTCTATCTTGGAAAATGAAATTGCATGCTGTATGGAGTGTTTTTGACATATCTTGTCTCAGGATTTGCTTGCAGTCCTACCATATCCCACAAAATGCAGAAGTGCAGTCAATGCAGCTTTTTACCTAAAATGGTAAAAATTGGTCAAAGCCTCATGCGGTTTATTACCTGCCCCTGGAATAACATCAATGGCAATTATAAGAATAATGCTGATAATAGTACAAATTTTGTATGTATGTTTTCAGCCCTACAAAACCATAACTATAGAAGTTTAAATTTATACGTAAAGCTAGATATTTGTAGAAATATCTATATTGATATATAACTATCTATTTATATAGCTAGATATATATCTATGCAGTAACATACATTAGATAGATAGATAGATAGATAGATAGATAGATAGATAGATAGATAGATAGATAGATAGACTGTATATAAGCCTGCAAGTCTTGCACTTGAAGCAGCTTTATGATGTCATTAAGGCTCGATGGTGACACGCGCACCCGGAACAAGGATCACAGGTTGTTAGCGGCCATTTTTCCATCAGTCTCCACTGGAGCTAGAAGTGAGCAGACAGATACTCCTATAGACGCTGCTGGAGCCAGATCATTTGTCTCTGTGATGGACAACGTTTGAAATTCGCCCTTAAGCGGGAGACGGCAGCCTACAACAGTCAAATTGATCGCTGCTTATCACTTCTTTTGTGGTAGGTACAGTTATTCCAGATAGGGGAATGGGTAGGTTAAGTTATTCCAGGGAGGGGAATGCTTATGGGCAAGGCATTATGCTTGATCGGAGGCGGATGAAGTGGCAAAAAAGGCTCGGCCTACACCATGACCATGCCAATCGTCAACCCAAAGTGAATATGAGCCACACAGGTTGGTTGAAATAGCGCAACATGAATGATGGAACCTGGATCCAAGCGTCCCAGGATGCATTGCAGCGAAAACGTTCAACAATGTTCAGCGTGACCAATGTTTCTATCTTGGAAAATGAAATCGCATGCTGTATGGAGTGTTTTTGACATATCTTGTCTCAGGATTTGCTTGCAGTCCTACCATATCCCACAAAATGCAGAAGTGCAGTCAATGCAGCTTTTTCCCTAAAATGGTAAAAATTGGTCAAAGCCTCATGCAGTTTATTACCTGCCCCTGGAATAACATCAATGGCAATTATAAGAATAATGCTGATAATAGTACAAATTTTGTATGTATGTTTTCAGCCCTACAAAACCATAACTATAGAAGTTTAAATTTATACGTAAAGCTAGATATTTGTAGAAATATCTATATTGATATATAACTATCTATTTATATAGCTAGATATATATCTATGCAGTAACATACATTAGATAGATAGATAGATAGATAGATAGATAGATAGATAGATAGATAGATAGATATACTGTATATAAGCCTGCAAGTCTTGCACTTGAAGCAGCTTTATGATGTCATTAAGGCTCGATGGTGAGACGCGCACCCGGAACAAGGATCACAGGTTGTTAGCGGCCATTTTTCCATCAGTCTCCACTGGAGCTAGAAGTGAGCAGACAGATACTCCTATAGACGCTGCTGGAGCCAGATCATTTGTCTCTGTGATGGACAACGTTTGAAATTCGCCCTTAAGCGGGAGACGGCAGCCTACAACAGTCAAATTGATCGCTGCTTATCACTTCTTTTGTGGTAGGTACAGTTATTCCAGATAGGGGAATGGGTAGGTTAAGTTATTCCAGGGAGGGGAATGCTTATGGGCAAGGCATTATGCTTGATCGGAGGCGGATGAAGTGGCAAAAAAGGCTCGGCCTACACCATGACCATGCCAATCGTCAACCCAAAGTGAATATGAGCCACACAGGTTGGTTGAAATAGCGCAACATGAATGATGGAACCTGGATCCAAGCGTCCCAGGATGCATTGCAGCGAAAACGTTCAACAATGTTCAGCGTGACCAATGTTTCTATCTTGGAAAATGAAATCGCATGCTGTATGGAGTGTTTTTGACATATCTTGTCTCAGGATTTGCTTGCAGTCCTACCATATCCCACAAAATGCAGAAGTGCAGTCAATGCAGCTTTTTACCTAAAATGGTAAAAATTGGTCAAAGCCTCATGCAGTTTATTACCTGCCCCTGGAATAACATCAATGGCAATTATAAGAATAATGCTGATAATAGTACAAATTTTGTATGTATGTTTTCAGCCCTACAAAACCATAACTATAGAAGTTTAAATTTATACGTAAAGCTAGATATTTGTAGAAATATCTATATTGATATATAACTATCTATTTATATAGCTAGATATATATCTATGCAGTAACATACATTAGATAGATAGATAGATAGACAGATAGATATACTGTATATAAGCCTGCAAGTCTTGCACTTGAAGCAGCTTTATGATGTCATTAAGGCTCGATGGTGACACGCGCACCCGGAACAAGGATCACAGGTTGTTAGCGGCCATTTTTCCATCAGTCTCCACTGGAGCTAGAAGTGAGCAGACAGATACTCCTATAGACGCTGCTGGAGCCAGATCATTTGTCTCTGTGATGGACAACGTTTGAAATTCGCCCTTAAGCGGGAGACGGCAGCCTACAACAGTCAAATTGATCGCTGCTTATCACTTCTTTTGTGGTAGGTACAGTTATTCCAGATAGGGGAATGGGTAGGTTAAGTTATTCCAGGGAGGGGAATGCTTATGGGCAAGGCATTATGCTTGATCGGAGGCGGATGAAGTGGCAAAAAAGGCTCGGCCTACACCATGACCATGCCAATCGTCAACCCAAAGTGAATATGAGCCACACAGGTTGGTTGAAATAGCGCAACATGAATGATGGAACCTGGATCCAAGCGTCCCAGGATGCATTGCAGCGAAAACGTTCAACAATGTTCAGCGTGACCAATGTTTCTATCTTGGAAAATGAAATCGCATGCTGTATGGAGTGTTTTTGACATATCTTGTCTCAGGATTTGCTTGCAGTCCTACCATATCCCACAAAATGCAGAAGTGCAGTCAATGCAGCTTTTTACCTAAAATGGTAAAAATTGGTCAAAGCCTCATGCGGTTTATTACCTGCCCCTGGAATAACATCAATGGCAATTATAAGAATAATGCTGATAATAGTACAAATTTTGTATGTATGTTTTCAGCCCTACAAAACCATAACTATAGAAGTTTAAATTTATACGTAAAGCTAGATATTTGTAGAAATATCTATATTGATATATAACGATCTATTTATATAGCTATATATATATATCTATGCAGTAACATACATTAGATAGATAGATAGATAGATAGATAGATAGATAGATAGATAGATAGATATACTGTATATAAGCCTGCAAGTCTTGCACTTGAAGCAGCTTTATGATGTCATTAAGGCTCGATGGTGAGACGCGCACCCGGAACAAGGATCACAGGTTGTTAGCGGCCATTTTTCCATCAGTCTCCACTGGAGCTAGAAGTGAGCAGACAGATACTCCTATAGACGCTGCTGGAGCCAGATCATTTGTCTCTGTGATGGACAACGTTTGAAATTCGCCCTTAAGCGGGAGACGGCAGCCTACAACAGTCAAATTGATCGCTGCTTATCACTTCTTTTGTGGTAGGTACAGTTATTCCAGATAGGGGAATGGGTAGGTTAAGTTATTCCAGGGAGGGGAATGCTTATGGGCAAGGCATTATGCTTGATCGGAGGCGGATGAAGTGGCAAAAAAGGCTCGGCCTACACCATGACCATGCCAATCGTCAACCCAAAGTGAATATGAGCCACACAGGTTGGTTGAAATAGCGCAACATGAATGATGGAACCTGGATCCAAGCGTCCCAGGATGCATTGCAGCGAAAACGTTCAACAATGTTCAGCGTGACCAATGTTTCTATCTTGGAAAATGAAATTGCATGATGTATGGAGTGTTTTTGACATATCTTGTCTCAGGATTTGCTTGCAGTCCTACCATATCCCACAAAATGCAGAAGTGCAGTCAATGCAGCTTTTTACCTAAAATGGTAAAAATTGGTCAAAGCCTCATGCGGTTTATTACCTGCCCCTGGAATAACATCAATGGCAATTATAAGAATAATGCTGATAATAGTACAAATTTTGTATGTATGTTTTCAGCCCTACAAAACCATACCTATAGAAGTTTAAATTTATAAGTAAAGCTAGATATTTGTAGAAATATCTATATTGATATATAACTATCTATTTATATAGCTATATATATATATCTATGCAGTAACATACATTAGATAGATAGATAGATAGATAGATAGATAGATAGATAGATAGATAGATATACTGTATATAAGCCTGCAAGTCTTGCACTTGAAGCAGCTTTATGATGTCATTAAGGCTCGATGGTGACACGCGCACCCGGAACAAGGACCACAGGTTGTTAGCGGCCATTTTTCCATCAGTCTCCACTGGAGCTAGAAGTGAGCAGACAGATACTCCTATAGACGCTGCTGGAGCCAGATCATTTGTCTCTGTGATGGACAACGTTTGAAATTCGCCCTTAAGCGGGAGACGGCAGCCTACAACAGTCAAATTGATCGCTGCTTATCACTTCTTTTGTGGTAGGTACAGTTATTCCAGATAGGGGAATGGGTAGGTTAAGTTATTCCAGGGAGGGGAATGCTTATGGGCAAGGCATTATGCTTGATCGGAGGCGGATGAAGTGGCAAAAAAGGCTCGGCCTACACCATGACCATGCCAATCGTCAACCCAAAGTGAATATGAGCCACACAGGTTGGTTGAAATAGCGCAACATGAATGATGGAACCTGGATCCAAGCGTCCCAGGATGCATTGCAGCGAAAACGTTCAACAATGTTCAGCGTGACCAATGTTTCTATCTTGGAAAATGAAATTGCATGCTGTATGGAGTGTTTTTGACATATCTTGTCTCAGGATTTGCTTGCAGTCCTACCATATCCCACAAAATGCAGAAGTGCAGTCAATGCAGCTTTTTACCTAAAATGGTAAAAATTGGTCAAAGCCTCATGCGGTTTATTACCTGCCCCTGGAATAACATCAATGGCAATTATAAGAATAATGCTGATAATAGTACAAATTTTGTATGTATGTTTTCAGCCCTACAAAACCATAACTATAGAAGTTTAAATTTATACGTAAAGCTAGATATTTGTAGAAATATCTATATTGATATATAACTATCTATTTATATAGCTAGATATATATCTATGCAGTAACATACATTAGATAGATAGATAGATAGATAGATAGATAGATAGATAGATAGATAGATAGACTGTATATAAGCCTGCAAGTCTTGCACTTGAAGCAGCTTTATGATGTCATTAAGGCTCGATGGTGACACGCGCACCCGGAACAAGGATCACAGGTTGTTAGCGGCCATTTTTCCATCAGTCTCCACTGGAGCTAGAAGTGAGCAGACAGATACTCCTATAGACGCTGCTGGAGCCAGATCATTTGTCTCTGTGATGGACAACGTTTGAAATTCGCCCTTAAGCGGGAGACGGCAGCCTACAACAGTCAAATTGATCGCTGCTTATCACTTCTTTTGTGGTAGGTACAGTTATTCCAGATAGGGGAATGGGTAGGTTAAGTTATTCCAGGGAGGGGAATGCTTATGGGCAAGGCATTATGCTTGATCGGAGGCGGATGAAGTGGCAAAAAAGGCTCGGCCTACACCATGACCATGCCAATCGTCAACCCAAAGTGAATATGAGCCACACAGGTTGGTTGAAATAGCGCAACATGAATGATGGAACCTGGATCCAAGCGTCCCAGGATGCATTGCAGCGAAAACGTTCAACAATGTTCAGCGTGACCAATGTTTCTATCTTGGAAAATGAAATCGCATGCTGTATGGAGTGTTTTTGACATATCTTGTCTCAGGATTTGCTTGCAGTCCTACCATATCCCACAAAATGCAGAAGTGCAGTCAATGCAGCTTTTTCCCTAAAATGGTAAAAATTGGTCAAAGCCTCATGCAGTTTATTACCTGCCCCTGGAATAACATCAATGGCAATTATAAGAATAATGCTGATAATAGTACAAATTTTGTATGTATGTTTTCAGCCCTACAAAACCATAACTATAGAAGTTTAAATTTATACGTAAAGCTAGATATTTGTAGAAATATCTATATTGATATATAACTATCTATTTATATAGCTAGATATATATCTATGCAGTAACATACATTAGATAGATAGATAGATAGATAGATAGATAGATAGATAGATAGATAGATAGATAGATAGATATACTGTATATAAGCCTGCAAGTCTTGCACTTGAAGCAGCTTTATGATGTCATTAAGGCTCGATGGTGAGACGCGCACCCGGAACAAGGATCACAGGTTGTTAGCGGCCATTTTTCCATCAGTCTCCACTGGAGCTAGAAGTGAGCAGACAGATACTCCTATAGACGCTGCTGGAGCCAGATCATTTGTCTCTGTGATGGACAACGTTTGAAATTCGCCCTTAAGCGGGAGACGGCAGCCTACAACAGTCAAATTGATCGCTGCTTATCACTTCTTTTGTGGTAGGTACAGTTATTCCAGATAGGGGAATGGGTAGGTTAAGTTATTCCAGGGAGGGGAATGCTTATGGGCAAGGCATTATGCTTGATCGGAGGCGGATGAAGTGGCAAAAAAGGCTCGGCCTACACCATGACCATGCCAATCGTCAACCCAAAGTGAATATGAGCCACACAGGTTGGTTGAAATAGCGCAACATGAATGATGGAACCTGGATCCAAGCGTCCCAGGATGCATTGCAGCGAAAACGTTCAACAATGTTCAGCGTGACCAATGTTTCTATCTTGGAAAATGAAATCGCATGCTGTATGGAGTGTTTTTGACATATCTTGTCTCAGGATTTGCTTGCAGTCCTACCATATCCCACAAAATGCAGAAGTGCAGTCAATGCAGCTTTTTACCTAAAATGGTAAAAATTGGTCAAAGCCTCATGCAGTTTATTACCTGCCCCTGGAATAACATCAATGGCAATTATAAGAATAATGCTGATAATAGTACAAATTTTGTATGTATGTTTTCAGCCCTACAAAACCATAACTATAGAAGTTTAAATTTATACGTAAAGCTAGATATTTGTAGAAATATCTATATTGATATATAACTATCTATTTATATAGCTAGATATATATCTATGCAGTAACATACATTAGATAGATAGATAGATAGACAGATAGATATACTGTATATAAGCCTGCAAGTCTTGCACTTGAAGCAGCTTTATGATGTCATTAAGGCTCGATGGTGACACGCGCACCCGGAACAAGGATCACAGGTTGTTAGCGGCCATTTTTCCATCAGTCTCCACTGGAGCTAGAAGTGAGCAGACAGATACTCCTATAGACGCTGCTGGAGCCAGATCATTTGTCTCTGTGATGGACAACGTTTGAAATTCGCCCTTAAGCGGGAGACGGCAGCCTACAACAGTCAAATTGATCGCTGCTTATCACTTCTTTTGTGGTAGGTACAGTTATTCCAGATAGGGGAATGGGTAGGTTAAGTTATTCCAGGGAGGGGAATGCTTATGGGCAAGGCATTATGCTTGATCGGAGGCGGATGAAGTGGCAAAAAAGGCTCGGCCTACACCATGACCATGCCAATCGTCAACCCAAAGTGAATATGAGCCACACAGGTTGGTTGAAATAGCGCAACATGAATGATGGAACCTGGATCCAAGCGTCCCAGGATGCATTGCAGCGAAAACGTTCAACAATGTTCAGCGTGACCAATGTTTCTATCTTGGAAAATGAAATCGCATGCTGTATGGAGTGTTTTTGACATATCTTGTCTCAGGATTTGCTTGCAGTCCTACCATATCCCACAAAATGCAGAAGTGCAGTCAATGCAGCTTTTTACCTAAAATGGTAAAAATTGGTCAAAGCCTCATGCGGTTTATTACCTGCCCCTGGAATAACATCAATGGCAATTATAAGAATAATGCTGATAATAGTACAAATTTTGTATGTATGTTTTCAGCCCTACAAAACCATAACTATAGAAGTTTAAATTTATACGTAAAGCTAGATATTTGTAGAAATATCTATATTGATATATAACGATCTATTTATATAGCTATATATATATATCTATGCAGTAACATACATTAGATAGATAGATAGATAGATAGATAGATAGATAGATAGATAGATAGATATACTGTATATAAGCCTGCAAGTCTTGCACTTGAAGCAGCTTTATGATGTCATTAAGGCTCGATGGTGAGACGCGCACCCGGAACAAGGATCACAGGTTGTTAGCGGCCATTTTTCCATCAGTCTCCACTGGAGCTAGAAGTGAGCAGACAGATACTCCTATAGACGCTGCTGGAGCCAGATCATTTGTCTCTGTGATGGACAACGTTTGAAATTCGCCCTTAAGCGGGAGACGGCAGCCTACAACAGTCAAATTGATCGCTGCTTATCACTTCTTTTGTGGTAGGTACAGTTATTCCAGATAGGGGAATGGGTAGGTTAAGTTATTCCAGGGAGGGGAATGCTTATGGGCAAGGCATTATGCTTGATCGGAGGCGGATGAAGTGGCAAAAAAGGCTCGGCCTACACCATGACCATGCCAATCGTCAACCCAAAGTGAATATGAGCCACACAGGTTGGTTGAAATAGCGCAACATGAATGATGGAACCTGGATCCAAGCGTCCCAGGATGCATTGCAGCGAAAACGTTCAACAATGTTCAGCGTGACCAATGTTTCTATCTTGGAAAATGAAATTGCATGATGTATGGAGTGTTTTTGACATATCTTGTCTCAGGATTTGCTTGCAGTCCTACCATATCCCACAAAATGCAGAAGTGCAGTCAATGCAGCTTTTTACCTAAAATGGTAAAAATTGGTCAAAGCCTCATGCGGTTTATTACCTGCCCCTGGAATAACATCAATGGCAATTATAAGAATAATGCTGATAATAGTACAAATTTTGTATGTATGTTTTCAGCCCTACAAAACCATAACTATAGAAGTTTAAATTTATACGTAAAGCTAGATATTTGTAGAAATATCTATATTGATATATAACTATCTATTTATATAGCTAGATATATATCTATGCAGTAACATACATTAGATAGATAGATAGATAGATAGATAGATAGACTGTATATAAGCCTGCAAGTCTTGCACTTGAAGCAGCTTTATGATGTCATTAAGGCTCGATGGTGACACGCGCACCCGGAACAAGGATCACAGGTTGTTAGCGGCCATTTTTCCATCAGTCTCCACTGGAGCTAGAAGTGAGCAGACAGATACTCCTATAGACGCTGCTGGAGCCAGATCATTTGTCTCTGTGATGGACAACGTTTGAAATTCGCCCTTAAGCGGGAGACGGCAGCCTACAACAGTCAAATTGATCGCTGCTTATCACTTCTTTTGTGGTAGGTACAGTTATTCCAGATAGGGGAATGGGTAGGTTAAGTTATTCCAGGGAGGGGAATGCTTATGGGCAAGGCATTATGCTTGATCGGAGGCGGATGAAGTGGCAAAAAAGGCTCGGCCTACACCATGACCATGCCAATCGTCAACCCAAAGTGAATATGAGCCACACAGGTTGGTTGAAATAGCGCAACATGAATGATGGAACCTGGATCCAAGCGTCCCAGGATGCATTGCAGCGAAAACGTTCAACAATGTTCAGCGTGACCAATGTTTCTATCTTGGAAAATGAAATTGCATGCTGTATGGAGTGTTTTTGACATATCTTGTCTCAGGATTTGCTTGCAGTCCTACCATATCCCACAAAATGCAGAAGTGCAGTCAATGCAGCTTTTTACCTAAAATGGTAAAAATTGGTCAAAGCCTCATGCGGTTTATTACCTGCCCCTGGAATAACATCAATGGCAATTATAAGAATAATGCTGATAATAATACAAATTTTGTATGTATGTTTTCAGCCCTACAAAACCATAACTATAGAAGTTTAAATTTATACGTAAAGCTAGATATTTGTAGAAATATCTATATTGATATATAACTATCTATTTATATAGCTAGATATATATCTATGCAGTAACATACATTAGATAGATAGATAGACTGTATATAAGCCTGCAAGTCTTACACTTGAAGCAGCTTTATGATGTCATTAAGGCTCGATGGTGACACGCGCACCCGGAACAAGGACCACAGGTTGTTAGCGGCCATTTTTCCATCAGTCTCCACTGGAGCTAGAAGTGAGCAGACAGATACTCCTATAGACGCTGCTGGAGCCAGATCATTTGTCTCTGTGATGGACAACGTTTGAAATTCGCCCTTAAGCGGGAGACGGCAGCCTACAACAGTCAAATTGATCGCTGCTTATCACTTCTTTTGTGGTAGGTACAGTTATTCCAGATAGGGGAATGGGTAGGTTAAGTTATTCCAGGGAGTGGAATGCTTATGGGCAAGGCATTATGCTTGATCGGAGGCGGATGAAGTGGCAAAAAAGGCTCGGCCTACACCATAACCATGCCAATCGTCAACCCAAAGTGAATATGAGCCACACAGGTTGGTTGAAATAGCGCAACATGAATGATGGAACCTGGATCCAAGCGTCCCAGGATGCATTGCAGCGAAAACGTTCAACAATGTTCAGCGTGACCAATGTTTCTATCTTGGAAAATGAAATTGCATGCTGTATGGAGTGTTTTTGACATATCTTGTCTCAGGATTTGCTTGCAGTCCTACCATATCCCACAAAATGCAGAAGTGCAGTCAATGCAGCTTTTTACCTAAAATGGTAAAAATTGGTCAAAGCCTCATGCGGTTTATTACCTGCCCCTGGAATAACATCAATGGCAATTATAAGAATAATGCTGATAATAATACAAATTTTGTATGTATGTTTTCAGCCCT
This sequence comes from Eleutherodactylus coqui, assembly GCF_035609145.1. NCBI lineage: Eukaryota > Metazoa > Chordata > Amphibia > Anura > Eleutherodactylidae > Eleutherodactylus > Eleutherodactylus coqui. The sequence continues at coordinate 107,406,915 of NC_089849.1, forward strand.
ACAAAACCATAACTATAGAAGTTTAAATTTATACGTAAAGCTAGATATTTGTAGAAATATCTATATTGATATATAACTATCTATTTATATAGCTAGATATATATCTATGCAGTAACATACATTAGATAGATAGATAGACTGTATATAAGCCTGCAAGTCTTACACTTGAAGCAGCTTTATGATGTCATTAAGGCTCGATGGTGACACGCGCACCCGGAACAAGGACCACAGGTTGTTAGCGGCCATTTTTCCATCAGTCTCCACTGGAGCTAGAAGTGAGCAGACAGATACTCCTATAGACGCTGCTGGAGCCAGATCATTTGTCTCTGTGATGGACAACGTTTGAAATTCGCCCTTAAGCGGGAGACGGCAGCCTACAACAGTCAAATTGATCGCTGCTTATCACTTCTTTTGTGGTAGGTACAGTTATTCCAGATAGGGGAATGGGTAGGTTAAGTTATTCCAGGGAGGGGAATGCTTATGGGCAAGGCATTATGCTTGATCGGAGGCGGATGAAGTGGCAAAAAAGGCTCGGCCTACACCATGACCATGCCAATCGTCAACCCAAAGTGAATATGAGCCACACAGGTTGGTTGAAATAGCGCAACATGAATGATGGAACCTGGATCCAAGCGTCCCAGGATGCATTGCAGCGAAAACGTTCAACAATGTTCAGCGTGACCAATGTTTCTATCTTGGAAAATGAAATAGCATGCTGTATGGAGTGTTTTTGACATATCTTGTCTCAGGATTTGCTTGCAGTCCTACCATATCCCACAAAATGCAGAAGTGCAGTCAATGCAGCTTTTTACCTAAAATGGTAAAAATTGGTCAAAGCCTCATGCGGTTTATTACCTGCCCCTGGAATAACATCAATGGCAATTATAAGAATAATGCTGATAATAATACAAATTTTGTATGTATGTTTTCAGCCCTACAAAACCATAACTATAGAAGTTTAAATTTATACGTAAAGCTAGATATTTGTAGAAATATCTATATTGATATATAACTATCTATTTATATAGCTAGATATATATCTATGCAGTAACATACATTAGATAGATAGATAGACTGTATATAAGCCTGCAAGTCTTGCACTTGAAGCAGCTTTATGATGTCATTAAGGCTCGATGGTGACACGCGCACCCGGAACAAGGACCACAGGTTGTTAGCGGCCATTTTTCCATCAGTCTCCACTGGAGCTAGAAGTGAGCAGACAGATACTCCTATAGACGCTGCTGGAGCCAGATCATTTGTCTCTGTGATGGACAACGTTTGAAATTCGCCCTTAAGCGGGAGACGGCAGCCTACAACAGTCAAATTGATCGCTGCTTATCACTTCTTTTGTGGTAGGTACAGTTATTCCAGATAGGGGAATGGGTAGGTTAAGTTATTCCAGGGAGGGGAATGCTTATGGGCAAGGCATTATGCTTGATCGGAGGCGGATGAAGTGGCAAAAAAGGCTCGGCCTACACCATGACCATGCCAATCGTCAACCCAAAGTGAATATGAGCCACACAGGTTGGTTGAAATAGCGCAACATGAATGATGGAACCTGGATCCAAGCGTCCCAGGATGCATTTCAGCGAAAACGTTCAACAATGTTCAGCGTGACCAATGTTTCTATCTTGGAAAATGAAATCGCATGATGTATGGAGTGTTTTTGACATATCTTGTCTCAGGATTTGCTTGCAGTCCTACCATATCCCACAAAATGCAGAAGTGCAGTCAATGCAGCTTTTTACCTAAAATGGTAAAAATTGGTCAAAGCCTCATGCGGTTTATTACCTGCCCCTGGAATAACATCAATGGCAATTATAAGAATAATTCTGATAATAGTACAAATTTTGTATGTATGTTTTCAGCCCTACAAAACCATAACTATAGAAGTTTAAATTTATACGTAAAGCTAGATATTTGTAGAAATATCTATATTGATATATAACTATCTATTTATATAGCTAGATATATATCTATGCAGTAACATACATTAGATAGATAGATAGACTGTATATAAGCCTGCAAGTCTTGCACTTGAAGCAGCTTTATGATGTCATTAAGGCTCGATGGTGACACGCGCACCCGGAACAAGGACCACAGGTTGTTAGCGGCCATTTTTCCATCAGTCTCCACTGGAGCTAGAAGTGAGCAGACAGATACTCCTATAGACGCTGCTGGAGCCAGATCATTTGTCTCTGTGATGGACAACGTTTGAAATTCGCCCTTAAGCAGGAGACGGCAGCCTACAACAGTCAAATTGATCGCTGCTTATCACTTCTTTTGTGGTAGGTACAGTTATTCCAGATAGGGGAATGGGTAGGTTAAGTTATTCCAGGGAGGGGAATGCTTATGGGCAAGGCATTATGCTTGATCGGAGGCGGATGAAGTGGCAAAAAAGGCTCGGCCTACACCATGACCATGCCAATCGTCAACCCAAAGTGAATATGAGCCACACAGGTTGGTTGAAATAGCGCAACATGAATGATGGAACCTGGATCCAAGCGTCCCAGGATGCATTGCAGCGAAAACGTTCAACAATGTTCAGCGTGACCAATGTTTCTATCTTGGAAAATGAAATAGCATGCTGTATGGAGTGTTTTTGACATATCTTGTCTCAGGATTTGCTTGCAGTCCTACCATATCCCACAAAATGCAGAAGTGCAGTCAATGCAGCTTTTTACCTAAAATGGTAAAAATTGGTCAAAGCCTCATGCGGTTTATTACCTGCCCCTGGAATAACATCAATGGCAATTATAAGAATAATGCTGATAATAATACAAATTTTGTATGTATGTTTTCAGCCCTACAAAACCATAACTATAGAAGTTTAAATTTATACGTAAAGCTAGATATTTGTAGAAATATCTATATTGATATATAACTATCTATTTATATAGCTAGATATATATCTATGCAGTAACATACATTAGATAGATAGATAGACTGTATATAAGCCTGCAAGTCTTGCACTTGAAGCAGCTTTATGATGTCATTAAGGCTCGATGGTGACACGCGCACCCGGAACAAGGACCACAGGTTGTTAGCGGCCATTTTTCCATCAGTCTCCACTGGAGCTAGAAGTGAGCAGACAGATACTCCTATAGACGCTGCTGGAGCCAGATCATTTGTCTCTGTGATGGACAACGTTTGAAATTCGCCCTTAAGCGGGAGACGGCAGCCTACAACAGTCAAATTGATCGCTGCTTATCACTTCTTTTGTGGTAGGTACAGTTATTCCAGATAGGGGAATGGGTAGGTTAAGTTATTCCAGGGAGGGGAATGCTTATGGGCAAGGCATTATGCTTGATCGGAGGCGGATGAAGTGGCAAAAAAGGCTCGGCCTACACCATGACCATGCCAATCGTCAACCCAAAGTGAATATGAGCCACACAGGTTGGTTGAAATAGCGCAACATGAATGATGGAACCTGGATCCAAGCGTCCCAGGATGCATTTCAGCGAAAACGTTCAACAATGTTCAGCGTGACCAATGTTTCTATCTTGGAAAATGAAATCGCATGATGTATGGAGTGTTTTTGACATATCTTGTCTCAGGATTTGCTTGCAGTCCTACCATATCCCACAAAATGCAGAAGTGCAGTCAATGCAGCTTTTTACCTAAAATGGTAAAAATTGGTCAAAGCCTCATGCGGTTTATTACCTGCCCCTGGAATAACATCAATGGCAATTATAAGAATAATTCTGATAATAGTACAAATTTTGTATGTATGTTTTCAGCCCTACAAAACCATAACTATAGAAGTTTAAATTTATACGTAAAGCTAGATATTTGTAGAAATATCTATATTGATATATAACTATCTATTTATATAGCTAGATATATATCTATGCAGTAACATACATTAGATAGATAGATAGACTGTATATAAGCCTGCAAGTCTTGCACTTGAAGCAGCTTTATGATGTCATTAAGGCTCGATGGTGACACGCGCACCCGGAACAAGGACCACAGGTTGTTAGCGGCCATTTTTCCATCAGTCTCCACTGGAGCTAGAAGTGAGCAGACAGATACTCCTATAGACGCTGCTGGAGCCAGATCATTTGTCTCTGTGATGGACAACGTTTGAAATTCGCCCTTAAGCGGGAGACGGCAGCCTACAACAGTCAAATTGATCGCTGCTTATCACTTCTTTTGTGGTAGGTACAGTTATTCCAGATAGGGGAATGGGTAGGTTAAGTTATTCCAGGGAGGGGAATGCTTATGGGCAAGGCATTATGCTTGATCGGAGGCGGATGAAGTGGCAAAAAAGGCTCGGCCTACACCATGACCATGTCAATCGTCAACCCAAAGTGAATATGAGCCACACAGGTTGGTTGAAATAGCGCAACATGAATGATGGAACCTGGATCCAAGCGTCCCAGGATGCATTGCAGCGAAAACGTTCAACAATGTTCAGCGTGACCAATGTTTCTATCTTGGAAAATGAAATAGCATGCTGTATGGAGTGTTTTTGACATATCTTGTCTCAGGATTTGCTTGCAGTCCTACCATATCCCACAAAATGCAGAAGTGCAGTCAATGCAGCTTTTTACCTAAAATGGTAAAAATTGGTCAAAGCCTCATGCGGTTTATTACCTGCCCCTGGAATAACATCAATGGCAATTATAAGAATAATGCTGATAATAATACAAATTTTGTATGTATGTTTTCAGCCCTACAAAACCATAACTATAGAAGTTTAAATTTATACGTAAAGCTAGATATTTGTAGAAATATCTATATTGATATATAACTATCTATTTATATAGCTAGATATATATCTATGCAGTAACATACATTAGATAGATAGATAGATAGACTGTATATAAGCCTGCAAGTCTTGCACTTGAAGCAGCTTTATGATGTCATTAAGGCTCGATGGTGACACGCGCACCCGGAACAAGGACCACAGGTTGTTAGCGGCCATTTTTCCATCAGTCTCCACTGGAGCTAGAAGTGAGCAGACAGATACTCCTATAGACGCTGCTGGAGCCAGATCATTTGTCTCTGTGATGGACAACGTTTGAAATTCGCCCTTAAGCGGGAGACGGCAGCCTACAACAGTCAAATTGATCGCTGCTTATCACTTCTTTTGTGGTAGGTACAGTTATTCCAGATAGGGGAATGGGTAGGTTAAGTTATTCCAGGGAGGGGAATGCTTATGGGCAAGGCATTATGCTTGATCGGAGGCGGATGAAGTGGCAAAAAAGGCTCGGCCTACACCATGACCATGCCAATCGTCAACCCAAAGTGAATATGAGCCACACAGGTTGGTTGAAATAGCGCAACATGAATGATGGAACCTGGATCCAAGCGTCCCAGGATGCATTTCAGCGAAAACGTTCAACAATGTTCAGCGTGACCAATGTTTCTATCTTGGAAAATGAAATTGCATGATGTATGGAGTGTTTTTGACATATCTTGTCTCAGGATTTGCTTGCAGTCCTACCATATCCCACAAAATGCAGAAGTGCAGTCAATGCAGCTTTTTACCTAAAATGGTAAAAATTGGTCAAAGCCTCATGCGGTTTATTACCTGCCCCTGGAATAACATCAATGGCAATTATAAGAATAATGCTGATAATAGTACAAATTTTGTATGTATGTTTTCAGCCCTACAAAACCATAACTATAGAAGTTTAAATTTATACGTAAAGCTAGATATTTGTAGAAATATCTATATTGATATATAACTATCTATTTATATAGCTAGATATATATCTATGCAGTAACATACATTAGATAGATAGATAGATAGATAGATAGATAGATAGATAGACTGTATATAAGCCTGCAAGTCTTGCACTTGAAGCAGCTTTATGATGTCATTAAGGCTCGATGGTGACACGCGCACCCGGAACAAGGACCACAGGTTGTTAGCGGCCATTTTTCCATCAGTCTCCACTGGAGCTAGAAGTGAGCAGACAGATACTCCTATAGACGCTGCTGGAGCCAGATCATTTGTCTCTGTGATGGACAACGTTTGAAATTCGCCCTTAAAGGGGTTGTCCCGAGGCAGCAAGTGGGTCTGTACACTTCTGCATGGCCATAATAATGCACTTTGTAATGTACATTGTGCATTAATTATGAGCCATGCAGAAGTTATAAAAAGTTTTATACTTACCTGTTCCGTTGCTGGCGTCCTCGTCTCCATGGTGCCGACTAATTTTCGCCCTCCGATGGCCAAATTAGCCGCGCTTGCGCAGTCCGGGTCTTCTGCAGTCTTCTATGGGGCTCCGTGTAGCTCCGTGTAGCTCCGCCCCGTCACGTGCCGATTCCAGCCAATCAGGAGGCTGGAATCGGCAGTGGACCGCACAGAAGAGCTGCGGTCCACGGAGGAAGAGGCCATCTTCAGCGGTGAGTAGAGAAGTCACCGGAGCGCGGGGATTCAGGTAAGCGCTCCGGTGAGCTTTCTTTACCTCCCTGCATCGGGGTTGTCTCGCGCCGAACGGGGGGGGGGTTGAAAAAAAAAAAAAACCCGTTTCGGCGCGGGACAACCCCTTTAAGCGGGAGACGGCAGCCTACAACAGTCAAATTGATCGCTGCTTATCACTACTTTTGTGGTAGGTACAGTTATTCCAGATAGGGGAATGGGTAGGTTAAGTTATTCCAGGGAGGGGAATGCTTATGGGCAAGGCATTATGCTTGATCGGAGGCGGATGAAGTGGCAAAAAAGGCTCGGCCTACACCATGACCATGCCAATCGTCAACCCAAAGTGAATATGAGCCACACAGGTTGGTTGAAATAGCGCAACATGAATGATGGAACCTGGATCCAAGCGTCCCAGGATGCATTGCAGCGAAAACGTTCAACAATGTTCAGCGTGACCAATGTTTCTATCTTGGAAAATGAAATTGCATGCTGTATGGAGTGTTTTTGACATATCTTGTCTCAGGATTTGCTTGCAGTCCTACCATATCCCACAAAATGCAGAAGTGCAGTCAATGCAGCTTTTTACCTAAAATGGTAAAAATTGGTCAAAGCCTCATGCGGTTTATTACCTGCCCCTGGAATAACATCAATGGCAATTATAAGAATAATGCTGATAATAGTACAAATTTTGTATGTATGTTTTCAGCCCTACAAAACCATAACTATAGAAGTTTAAATTTATACGTAAAGCTAGATATTTGTAGAAATATCTATATTGATATATAACTATCTATTTATATAGCTATATATATATATCTATGCAGTAACATACATTAGATAGATAGATAGATAGATAGATAGATAGATAGATAGATAGATAGATAGATAGATAGATAGATAGATATACTGTATATAAGCCTGCAAGTCTTGCACTTGAAGCAGCTTTATGATGTCATTAAGGCTCGATGGTGACACGTGCACCCGGAACAAGGACCACAGGTTGTTAGCGGCCATTTTTCCATCAGTCTCCACTGGAGCTAGAAGTGAGCAGACAGATACTCCTATAGACGCTGCTGGAGCCAGATCATTTGTCTCTGTGATGGACAACGTTTGAAATTCGCCCTTAAGCGGGAGACGGCAGCCTACAACAGTCAAATTGATCGCTGCTTATCACTTCTTTTGTGGTAGGTACAGTTATTCCAGATAGGGGAATGGGTAGGTTAAGTTATTCCAGGGAGGGGAATGCTTATGGGCAAGGCATTATGCTTGATCGGAGGCGGATGAAGTGGCAAAAAAGGCTCGGCCTACACCATGACCATGCCAATCGTCAACCCAAAGTGAATATGAGCCACACAGGTTGGTTGAAATAGCGCAACATGAATGATGGAACCTGGATCCAAGCGTCCCAGGATGCATTGCAGCGAAAACGTTCAACAATGTTCAGCGTGACCAATGTTTCTATCTTGGAAAATGAAATTGCATGCTGTATGGAGTGTTTTTGACATATCTTGTCTCAGGATTTGCTTGCAGTCCTACCATATCCCACAAAATGCAGAAGTGCAGTCAATGCAGCTTTTTACCTAAAATGGTAAAAATTGGTCAAAGCCTCATGCGGTTTATTACCTGCCCCTGGAATAACATCAATGGCAATTATAAGAATAATGCTGATAATAGTACAAATTTTGTATGTATGTTTTCAGCCCTACAAAACCATAACTATAGAAGTTTAAATTTATACGTAAAGCTAGATATTTGTAGAAATATCTATATTGATATATAACTATCTATTTATATAGCTATATATATATCTATGCAGTAACATACATTAGATAGATAGATAGATAGATAGATAGATAGATAGATAGATAGATATACTGTATATAAGCCTGCAAGTCTTGCACTTGAAGCAGCTTTATGATGTCATTAAGGCTCGATGGTGACACGCGCACCCGGAACAAGGATCACAGGTTGTTAGCGGCCATTTTTCCATCAGTCTCCACTGGAGCTAGAAGTGAGCAGACAGATACTCCTATAGACGCTGCTGGAGCCAGATCATTTGTCTCTGTGATGGACAACGTTTGAAATTCGCCCTTAAGCGGGAGACGGCAGCCTACAACAGTCAAATTGATCGCTGCTTATCACTTCTTTTGTGGTAGGTACAGTTATTCCAGATAGGGGAATGGGTAGGTTAAGTTATTCCAGGGAGGGGAATGCTTATGGGCAAGGCATTATGCTTGATCGGAGGCGGATGAAGTGGCAAAAAAGGCTCGGCCTACACCATGACCATGCCAATCGTCAACCCAAAGTGAATATGAGCCACACAGGTTGGTTGAAATAGCGCAACATGAATGATGGAACCTGGATCCAAGCGTCCCAGGATGCATTGCAGCGAAAACGTTCAACAATGTTCAGCGTGACCAATGTTTCTATCTTGGAAAATGAAATCGCATGCTGTATGGAGTGTTTTTGACATATCTTGTCTCAGGATTTGCTTGCAGTCCTACCATATCCCACAAAATGCAGAAGTGCAGTCAATGCAGCTTTTTACCTAAAATGGTAAAAATTGGTCAAAGCCTCATGCAGTTTATTACCTGCCCCTGGAATAACATCAATGGCAATTATAAGAATAATGCTGATAATAGTACAAATTTTGTATGTATGTTTTCAGCCCTACAAAACCATAACTATAGAAGTTTAAATTTATACGTAAAGCTAGATATTTGTAGAAATATCTATATTGATATATAACTATCTATTTATATAGCTAGATATATATCTATGCAGTAACATACATTAGATAGATAGATAGATAGATAGACTGTATATAAGCCTGCAAGTCTTGCACTTGAAGCAGCTTTATGATGTCATTAAGGCTCGATGGTGACACGCGCACCCGGAACAAGGACCACAGGTTGTTAGCGGCCATTTTTCCATCAGTCTCCACTGGAGCTAGAAGTGAGCAGACAGATACTCCTATAGACGCTGCTGGAGCCAGATCATTTGTCTCTGTGATGGACAACGTTTGAAATTCGCCCTTAAGCGGGAGACGGCAGCCTACAACAGTCAAATTGATCGCTGCTTATCACTTCTTTTGTGGTAGGTACAGTTATTCCAGATAGGGGAATGGGTAGGTTAAGTTATTCCAGGGAGGGGAATGCTTATGGGCAAGGCATTATGCTTGATCGGAGGCGGATGAAGTGGCAAAAAAGGCTCGGCCTACACCATGACCATGCCAATCGTCAACCCAAAGTGAATATGAGCCACACAGGTTGGTTGAAATAGCGCAACATGAATGATGGAACCTGGATCCAAGCGTCCCAGGATGCATTGCAGCGAAAACGTTCAACAATGTTCAGCGTGACCAATGTTTCTATCTTGGAAAATGAAATAGCATGCTGTATGGAGTGTTTTTGACATATCTTGTCTCAGGATTTGCTTGCAGTCCTACCATATCCCACAAAATGCAGAAGTGCAGTCAATGCAGCTTTTTACCTAAAATGGTAAAAATTGGTCAAAGCCTCATGCGGTTTATTACCTGCCCCTGGAATAACATCAATGGCAATTATAAGAATAATGCTGATAATAATACAAATTTTGTATGTATGTTTTCAGCCCTACAAAACCATAACTATAGAAGTTTAAATTTATACGTAAAGCTAGATATTTGTAGAAATATCTATATTGATATATAACTATCTATTTATATAGCTAGATATATATCTATGCAGTAACATACATTAGATAGATAGATAGACTGTATATAAGCCTGCAAGTCTTACACTTGAAGCAGCTTTATGATGTCATTAAGGCTCGATGGTGACACGCGCACCCGGAACAAGGACCACAGGTTGTTAGCGGCCATTTTTCCATCAGTCTCCACTGGAGCTAGAAGTGAGCAGACAGATACTCCTATAGACGCTGCTGGAGCCAGATCATTTGTCTCTGTGATGGACAACGTTTGAAATTCGCCCTTAAGCGGGAGACGGCAGCCTACAACAGTCAAATTGATCGCTGCTTATCACTTCTTTTGTGGTAGGTACAGTTATTCCAGATAGGGGAATGGGTAGGTTAAGTTATTCCAGGGAGGGGAATGCTTATGGGCAAGGCATTATGCTTGATCGGAGGCGGATGAAGTGGCAAAAAAGGCTCGGCCTACACCATGACCATGCCAATCGTCAACCCAAAGTGAATATGAGCCACACAGGTTGGTTGAAATAGCGCAACATGAATGATGGAACCTGGATCCAAGCGTCCCAGGATGCATTGCAGCGAAAACGTTCAACAATGTTCAGCGTGACCAATGTTTCTATCTTGGAAAATGAAATAGCATGCTGTATGGAGTGTTTTTGACATATCTTGTCTCAGGATTTGCTTGCAGTCCTACCATATCCCACAAAATGCAGAAGTGCAGTCAATGCAGCTTTTTACCTAAAATGGTAAAAATTGGTCAAAGCCTCATGCGGTTTATTACCTGCCCCTGGAATAACATCAATGGCAATTATAAGAATAATGCTGATAATAATACAAATTTTGTATGTATGTTTTCAGCCCTACAAAACCATAACTATAGAAGTTTAAATTTATACGTAAAGCTAGATATTTGTAGAAATATCTATATTGATATATAACTATCTATTTATATAGCTAGATATATATCTATGCAGTAACATACATTAGATAGATAGATAGACTGTTTATAAGCCTGCAAGTCTTGCACTTGAAGCAGCTTTATGATGTCATTAAGGCTCGATGGTGACACGCGCACCCGGAACAAGGACCACAGGTTGTTAGCGGCCATTTTTCCATCAGTCTCCACTGGAGCTAGAAGTGAGCAGACAGATACTCCTATAGACGCTGCTGGAGCCAGATCATTTGTCTCTGTGATGGACAACGTTTGAAATTCGCCCTTAAGCGGGAGACGGCAGCCTACAACAGTCAAATTGATCGCTGCTTATCACTTCTTTTGTGGTAGGTACAGTTATTCCAGATAGGGGAATGGGTAGGTTAAGTTATTCCAGGGAGGGGAATGCTTATGGGCAAGGCATTATGCTTGATCGGAGGCGGATGAAGTGGCAAAAAAGGCTCGGCCTACACCATGACCATGCCAATCGTCAACCCAAAGTGAATATGAGCCACACAGGTTGGTTGAAATAGCGCAACATGAATGATGGAACCTGGATCCAAGCGTCCCAGGATGCATTTCAGCGAAAACATTCAACAATGTTCAGCGTGACCAATGTTTCTATCTTGGAAAATGAAATCGCATGATGTATGGAGTGTTTTTGACATATCTTGTCTCAGGATTTGCTTGCAGTCCTACCATATCCCACAAAATGCAGAAGTGCAGTCAATGCAGCTTTTTACCTAAAATGGTAAAAATTGGTCAAAGCCTCATGCGGTTTATTACCTGCCCCTGGAATAACATCAATGGCAATTATAAGAATAATTCTGATAATAGTACAAATTTTGTATGTATGTTTTCAGCCCTACAAAACCATAACTATAGAAGTTTAAATTTATACGTAAAGCTAGATATTTGTAGAAATATCTATATTGATATATAACTATCTATTTACATAGCTAGATATATATCTATGCAGTAACATACATTAGATAGATAGATAGATAGATAGATAGACTGTATATAAGCCTGCAAGTCTTGCACTTGAAGCAGCTTTATGATGTCATTAAGGCTCGATGGTGACACGCGCACCCGGAACAAGGACCACAGGTTGTTAGCGGCCATTTTTCCATCAGTCTCCACTGGAGCTAGAAGTGAGCAGACAGATACTCCTATAGACGCTGCTGGAGCCAGATCATTTGTCTCTGTGATGGACAACGTTTGAAATTCGCCCTTAAGCGGGAGACGGCAGCCTACAACAGTCAAATTGATCGCTGCTTATCACTACTTTTGTGGTAGGTACAGTTATTCCAGATAGGGGAATGGGTAGGTTAAGTTATTCCAGGGAGGGGAATGCTTATGGGCAAGGCATTATGCTTGATCGGAGGCGGATGAAGTGGCAAAAAAGGCTCGGCCTACACCATGACCATGCCAATCGTCAACCCAAAGTGAATATGAGCCACACAGGTTGGTTGAAATAGCGCAACATGAATGATGGAACCTGGATCCAAGCGTCCCAGGATGCATTGCAGCGAAAACGTTCAACAATATTCAGCGTGACCAATGTTTCTATCTTGGAAAATGAAATAGCATGCTGTATGGAGTGTTTTTGACATATCTTGTCTCAGGATTTGCTTGCAGTCCTACCATATCCCACAAAATGCAGAAGTGCAGTCAATGCAGCTTTTTACCTAAAATGGTAAAAATTGGTCAAAGCCTCATGCGGTTTATTACCTGCCCCTGGAATAACATCAATGGCAATTATAAGAATAATGCTGATAATAATACAAATTTTGTATGTATGTTTTCAGCCCTACAAAACCATAACTATAGAAGTTTAAATTTATACGTAAAGCTAGATATTTGTAGAAATATCTATATTGATATATAACTATCTATTTATATAGCTAGATATATATCTATGCAGTAACATACATTAGATAGATAGATAGACTGTATATAAGCCTGCAAGTCTTGCACTTGAAGCAGCTTTATGATGTCATTAAGGCTCGATGGTGACACGCGCACCCGGAACAAGGACCACAGGTTGTTAGCGGCCATTTTTCCATCAGTCTCCACTGGAGCTAGAAGTGAGCAGACAGATACTCCTATAGACGCTGCTGGAGCCAGATCATTTGTCTCTGTGATGGACAACGTTTGAAATTCGCCCTTAAGCGGGAGACGGCAGCCTACAACAGTCAAATTGATCGCTGCTTATCACTTCTTTTGTGGTAGGTACAGTTATTCCAGATAGGGGAATGGGTAGGTTAAGTTATTCCAGGGAGGGGAATGCTTATGGGCAAGGCATTATGCTTGATCGGAGGCGGATGAAGTGGCAAAAAAGGCTCGGCCTACACCATGACCATGCCAATCGTCAACCCAAAGTGAATATGAGCCACACAGGTTGGTTGAAATAGCGCAACATGAATGATGGAACCTGGATCCAAGCGTCCCAGGATGCATTTCAGCGAAAACGTTCAACAATGTTCAGCGTGACCAATGTTTCTATCTTGGAAAATGAAATTGCATGATGTATGGAGTGTTTTTGACATATCTTGTCTCAGGATTTGCTTGCAGTCCTACCATATCCCACAAAATGCAGAAGTGCAGTCAATGCAGCTTTTTACCTAAAATGGTAAAAATTGGTCAAAGCCTCATGCGGTTTATTACCTGCCCCTGGAATAACATCAATGGCAATTATAAGAATAATGCTGATAATAGTACAAATTTTGTATGTATGTTTTCAGCCCTACAAAACCATAACTATAGAAGTTTAAATTTATACGTAAAGCTAGATATTTGTAGAAATATCTATATTGATATATAACTATCTATTTATATAGCTAGATATATATCTATGCAGTAACATACATTAGATAGATAGATAGACTGTATATAAGCCTGCAAGTCTTGCACTTGAAGCAGCTTTATGATGTCATTAAGGCTCGATGGTGACACGCGCACCCGGAACAAGGACCACAGGTTGTTAGCGGCCATTTTTCCATCAGTCTCCACTGGAGCTAGAAGTGAGCAGACAGATACTCCTATAGACGCTGCTGGAGCCAGATCATTTGTCTCTGTGATGGACAACGTTTGAAATTCGCCCTTAAGCGGGAGACGGCAGCCTACAACAGTCAAATTGATCGCTGCTTATCACTTCTTTTGTGGTAGGTACAGTTATTCCAGATAGGGGAATGGGTAGGTTAAGTTATTCCAGGGAGGGGAATGCTTATGGGCAAGGCATTATGCTTGATCGGAGGCGGATGAAGTGGCAAAAAAGGCTCGGCCTACACCATGACCATGCCAATCGTCAACCCAAAGTGAATATGAGCCACACAGGTTGGTTGAAATAGCGCAACATGAATGATGGAACCTGGATCCAAGCGTCCCAGGATGCATTTCAGCGAAAACGTTCAACAATGTTCAGCGTGACCAATGTTTCTATCTTGGAAAATGAAATTGCATGATGTATGGAGTGTTTTTGACATATCTTGTCTCAGGATTTGCTTGCAGTCCTACCATATCCCACAAAATGCAGAAGTGCAGTCAATGCAGCTTTTTACCTAAAATGGTAAAAATTGGTCAAAGCCTCATGCGGTTTATTACCTGCCCCTGGAATAACATCAATGGCAATTATAAGAATAATGCTGATAATAGTACAAATTTTGTATGTATGTTTTCAGCCCTACAAAACCATAACTATAGAAGTTTAAATTTATACGTAAAGCTAGATATTTGTAGAAATATCTATATTGATATATAACTATCTATTTATATAGCTAGATATATATCTATGCAGTAACATACATTAGATAGATAGATAGATAGATAGATAGATAGATAGATAGATAGACTGTATATAAGCCTGCAAGTCTTGCACTTGAAGCAGCTTTATGATGTCATTAAGGCTCGATGGTGACACGCGCACCCGGAACAAGGACCACAGGTTGTTAGCGGCCATTTTTCCATCAGTCTCCACTGGAGCTAGAAGTGAGCAGACAGATACTCCTATAGACGCTGCTGGAGCCAGATCATTTGTCTCTGTGATGGACAACGTTTGAAATTCGCCCTTAAGCGGGAGACGGCAGCCTACAACAGTCAAATTGATCGCTGCTTATCACTTCTTTTGTGGTAGGTACAGTTATTCCAGATAGGGGAATGGGTAGGTTAAGTTATTCCAGGGAGGGGAATGCTTATGGGCAAGGCATTATGCTTGATCGGAGGCGGATGAAGTGGCAAAAAAGGCTCGGCCTACACCATGACCATGCCAATCGTCAACCCAAAGTGAATATGAGCCACAAAGGTTGGTTGAAATAGCGCAACATGAATGATGGAACCTGGATCCAAGCGTCCCAGGATGCATTGCAGCGAAAACGTTCAACAATGTTCAGCGTGACCAATGTTTCTATCTTGGAAAATGAAATAGCATGCTGTATGGAGTGTTTTTGACATATCTTGTCTCAGGATTTGCTTGCAGTCCTACCATATCCCACAAAATGCAGAAGTGCAGTCAATGCAGCTTTTTACCTAAAATGGTAAAAATTGGTCAAAGCCTCATGCGGTTTATTACCTGCCCCTGGAATAACATCAATGGCAATTATAAGAATAATGCTGATAATAATACAAATTTTGTATGTATGTTTTCAGCCCTACAAAACCATAACTATAGAAGTTTAAATTTATACGTAAAGCTAGATATTTGTAGAAATATCTATATTGATATATAACTATCTATTTATATAGCTAGATATATATCTATGCAGTAACATACATTAGATAGATAGATAGACTGTATATAAGCCTGCAAGTCTTGCACTTGAAGCAGCTTTATGATGTCATTAAGGCTCGATGGTGACACGCGCACCCGGAACAAGGACCACAGGTTGTTAGCGGCCATTTTTCCATCAGTCTCCACTGGAGCTAGAAGTGAGCAGACAGATACTCCTATAGACGCTGCTGGAGCCAGATCATTTGTCTCTGTGATGGACAACGTTTGAAATTCGCCCTTAAGCGGGAGACGGCAGCCTACAACAGTCAAATTGATCGCTGCTTATCACTTCTTTTGTGGTAGGTACAGTTATTCCAGATAGGGGAATGGGTAGGTTAAGTTATTCCAGGGAGGGGAATGCTTATGGGCAAGGCATTATGCTTGATCGGAGGCGGATGAAGTGGCAAAAAAGGCTCGGCCTACACCATGACCATGCCAATCGTCAACCCAAAGTGAATATGAGCCACACAGGTTGGTTGAAATAGCGCAACATGAATGATGGAACCTGGATCCAAGCGTCCCAGGATGCATTTCAGCGAAAACGTTCAACAATGTTCAGCGTGACCAATGTTTCTATCTTGGAAAATGAAATCGCATGATGTATGGAGTGTTTTTGACATATCTTGTCTCAGGATTTGCTTGCAGTCCTACCATATCCCACAAAATGCAGAAGTGCAGTCAATGCAGCTTTTTACCTAAAATGGTAAAAATTGGTCAAAGCCTCATGCGGTTTATTACCTGCCCCTGGAATAACATCAATGGCAATTATAAGAATAATTCTGATAATAGTACAAATTTTGTATGTATGTTTTCAGCCCTACAAAACCATAACTATAGAAGTTTAAATTTATACGTAAAGCTAGATATTTGTAGAAATATCTATATTGATATATAACTATCTATTTATATAGCTAGATATATATCTATGCAGTAACATACATTAGATAGATAGATAGATAGACTGTATATAAGCCTGCAAGTCTTGCACTTGAAGCAGCTTTATGATGTCATTAAGGCTCGATGGTGACACGCGCACCCGGAACAAGGACCACAGGTTGTTAGCGGCCATTTTTCCATCAGTCTCCACTGGAGCTAGAAGTGAGCAGACAGATACTCCTATAGACGCTGCTGGAGCCAGATCATTTGTCTCTGTGATGGACAACGTTTGAAATTCGCCCTTAAGCGGGAGACGGCAGCCTACAACAGTCAAATTGATCGCTGCTTATCACTACTTTTGTGGTAGGTACAGTTATTCCAGATAGGGGAATGGGTAGGTTAAGTTATTCCAGGGAGGGGAATGCTTATGGGCAAGGCATTATGCTTGATCGGAGGCGGATGAAGTGGCAAAAAAGGCTCGGCCTACACCATGACCATGCCAATCGTCAACCCAAAGTGAATATGAGCCACACAGGTTGGTTGAAATAGCGCAACATGAATGATGGAACCTGGATCCAAGCGTCCCAGGATGCATTGCAGCGAAAACGTTCAACAATGTTCAGCGTGACCAATGTTTCTATCTTGGAAAATGAAATTGCATGCTGTATGGAGTGTTTTTGACATATCTTGTCTCAGGATTTGCTTGCAGTCCTACCATATCCCACAAAATGCAGAAGTGCAGTCAATGCAGCTTTTTACCTAAAATGGTAAAAATTGGTCAAAGCCTCATGCGGTTTATTACCTGCCCCTGGAATAACATCAATGGCAATTATAAGAATAATGCTGATAATAGTACAAATTTTGTATGTATGTTTTCAGCCCTACAAAACCATAACTATAGAAGTTTAAATTTATACGTAAAGCTAGATATTTGTAGAAATATCTATATTGATATATAACTATCTATTTATATAGCTAGATATATATCTATGCAGTAACATACATTAGATAGATAGATAGATAGACTGTATATAAGCCTGCAAGTCTTGCACTTGAAGCAGCTTTATGATGTCATTAAGGCTCGATGGTGACACGCGCACCCGGAACAAGGACCACAGGTTGTTAGCGGCCATTTTTCCATCAGTCTCCACTGGAGCTAGAAGTGAGCAGACAGATACTCCTATAGACGCTGCTGGAGCCAGATCATTTGTCTCTGTGATGGACAACGTTTGAAATTCGCCCTTAAGCGGGAGACGGCAGCCTACAACAGTCAAATTGATCGCTGCTTATCACTTCTTTTGTGGTAGGTACAGTTATTCCAGATAGGGGAATGGGTAGGTTAAGTTATTCCAGGGAGGGGAATGCTTATGGGCAAGGCATTATGCTTGATCGGAGGCGGATGAAGTGGCAAAAAAGGCTCGGCCTACACCATGACCATGCCAATCGTCAACCCAAAGTGAATATGAGCCACACAGGTTGGTTGAAATAGCGCAACATGAATGATGGAACCTGGATCCAAGCGTCCCAGGATGCATTGCAGCGAAAACGTTCAACAATGTTCAGCGTGACCAATGTTTCTATCTTGGAAAATGAAATCGCATGCTGTATGGAGTGTTTTTGACATATCTTGTCTCAGGATTTGCTTGCAGTCCTACCATATCCCACAAAATGCAGAAGTGCAGTCAATGCAGCTTTTTACCTAAAATGGTAAAAATTGGTCAAAGCCTCATGCGGTATATTACCTGCCCCTGGAATAACATCAATGGCAATTATAAGAATAATGCTGATAATAGTACAAATTTTGTATGTATGTTTTCAGCCCTACAAAACCATAACTATAGAAGTTTAAATTTATACGTAAAGCTAGATATTTGTAGAAATATCTATATTGATATATAACTATCTATTTATATAGCTAGATATATATCTATGCAGTAACATACATTAGATAGATAGATAGACTGTATATAAGCCTGCAAGTCTTGCACTTGAAGCAGCTTTATGATGTCATTAAGGCTCGATGGTGACACGCGCACCCGGAACAAGGACCACAGGTTGTTAGCGGCCATTTTTCCATCAGTCTCCACTGGAGCTAGAAGTGAGCAGACAGATACTCCTATAGACGCTGCTGGAGCCAGATCATTTGTCTCTGTGATGGACAACGTTTGAAATTCGCCCTTAAGCGGGAGACGGCAGCCTACAACAGTCAAATTGATCGCTGCTTATCACTTCTTTTGTGGTAGGTACAGTTATTCCAGATAGGGGAATGGGTAGGTTAAGTTATTCCAGGGAGGGGAATGCTTATGGGCAAGGCATTATGCTTGATCGGAGGCGGATGAAGTGGCAAAAAAGGCTCGGCCTACACCATGACCATGTCAATCGTCAACCCAAAGTGAATATGAGCCACACAGGTTGGTTGAAATAGCGCAACATGAATGATGGAACCTGGATCCAAGCGTCCCAGGATGCATTGCAGCGAAAACGTTCAACAATGTTCAGCGTGACCAATGTTTCTATCTTGGAAAATGAAATAGCATGCTGTATGGAGTGTTTTTGACATATCTTGTCTCAGGATTTGCTTGCAGTCCTACCATATCCCACAAAATGCAGAAGTGCAGTCAATGCAGCTTTTTACCTAAAATGGTAAAAATTGGTCAAAGCCTCATGCGGTTTATTACCTGCCCCTGGAATAACATCAATGGCAATTATAAGAATAATGCTGATAATAATACAAATTTTGTATGTATGTTTTCAGCCCTACAAAACCATAACTATAGAAGTTTAAATTTATACGTAAAGCTAGATATTTGTAGAAATATCTATATTGATATATAACTATCTATTTATATAGCTAGATATATATCTATGCAGTAACATACATTAGATAGATAGATAGATAGACTGTATATAAGCCTGCAAGTCTTGCACTTGAAGCAGCTTTATGATGTCATTAAGGCTCGATGGTGACACGCGCACCCGGAACAAGGACCACAGGTTGTTAGCGGCCATTTTTCCATCAGTCTCCACTGGAGCTAGAAGTGAGCAGACAGATACTCCTATAGACGCTGCTGGAGCCAGATCATTTGTCTCTGTGATGGACAACGTTTGAAATTCGCCCTTAAGCGGGAGACGGCAGCCTACAACAGTCAAATTGATCGCTGCTTATCACTACTTTTGTGGTAGGTACAGTTATTCCAGATAGGGGAATGGGTAGGTTAAGTTATTCCAGGGAGGGGAATGCTTATGGGCAAGGCATTATGCTTGATCGGAGGCGGATGAAGTGGCAAAAAAGGCTCGGCCTACACCATGACCATGCCAATCGTCAACCCAAAGTGAATATGAGCCACACAGGTTGGTTGAAATAGCGCAACATGAATGATGGAACCTGGATCCAAGCGTCCCAGGATGCATTGCAGCGAAAACGTTCAACAATGTTCAGCGTGACCAATGTTTCTATCTTGGAAAATGAAATTGCATGCTGTATGGAGTGTTTTTGACATATCTTGTCTCAGGATTTGCTTGCAGTCCTACCATATCCCACAAAATGCAGAAGTGCAGTCAATGCAGCTTTTTACCTAAAATGGTAAAAATTGGTCAAAGCCTCATGCGGTTTATTACCTGCCCCTGGAATAACATCAATGGCAATTATAAGAATAATGCTGATAATAGTACAAATTTTGTATGTATGTTTTCAGCCCTACAAAACCATAACTATAGAAGTTTAAATTTATACGTAAAGCTAGATATTTGTAGAAATATCTATATTGATATATAACTATCTATTTATATAGCTAGATATATATCTATGCAGTAACATACATTAGATAGATAGATAGACTGTATATAAGCCTGCAAGTCTTGCACTTGAAGCAGCTTTATGATGTCATTAAGGCTCGATGGTGACACGCGCACCCGGAACAAGGACCACAGGTTGTTAGCGGCCATTTTTCCATCAGTCTCCACTGGAGCTAGAAGTGAGCAGACAGATACTCCTATAGACGCTGCTGGAGCCAGATCATTTGTCTCTGTGATGGACAACGTTTGAAATTCGCCCTTAAGCGGGAGACGGCAGCCTACAACAGTCAAATTGATCGCTGCTTATCACTTCTTTTGTGGTAGGTACAGTTATTCCAGATAGGGGAATGGGTAGGTTAAGTTATTCCAGGGAGGGGAATGCTTATGGGCAAGGCATTATGCTTGATCGGAGGCGGATGAAGTGGCAAAAAAGGCTCGGCCTACACCATGACCATGTCAATCGTCAACCCAAAGTGAATATGAGCCACACAGGTTGGTTGAAATAGCGCAACATGAATGATGGAACCTGGATCCAAGCGTCCCAGGATGCATTGCAGCGAAAACGTTCAACAATGTTCAGCGTGACCAATGTTTCTATCTTGGAAAATGAAATAGCATGCTGTATGGAGTGTTTTTGACATATCTTGTCTCAGGATTTGCTTGCAGTCCTACCATATCCCACAAAATGCAGAAGTGCAGTCAATGCAGCTTTTTACCTAAAATGGTAAAAATTGGTCAAAGCCTCATGCGGTTTATTACCTGCCCCTGGAATAACATCAATGGCAATTATAAGAATAATGCTGATAATAATACAAATTTTGTATGTATGTTTTCAGCCCTACAAAACCATAACTATAGAAGTTTAAATTTATACGTAAAGCTAGATATTTGTAGAAATATCTATATTGATATATAACTATCTATTTATATAGCTAGATATATATCTATGCAGTAACATACATTAGATAGATAGATAGACTGTATATAAGCCTGCAAGTCTTGCACTTGAAGCAGCTTTATGATGTCATTAAGGCTCTATGGTGACACGCGCACCCGGAACAAGGACCACAGGTTGTTAGCGGCCATTTTTCCATCAGTCTCCACTGGAGCTAGAAGTGAGCAGACAGATACTCCTATAGACGCTGCTGGAGCCAGATCATTTGTCTCTGTGATGGACAACGTTTGAAATTCGCCCTTAAGCGGGAGACGGCAGCCTACAACAGTCAAATTGATCGCTGCTTATCACTTCTTTTGTGGTAGGTACAGTTATTCCAGATAGGGGAATGGGTAGGTTAAGTTATTCCAGGGAGGGGAATGCTTATGGGCAAGGCATTATGCTTGATCGGAGGCGGATGAAGTGGCAAAAAAGGCTCGGCCTACACCATGACCATGCCAATCGTCAACCCAAAGTGAATATGAGCCACACAGGTTGGTTGAAATAGCGCAACATGAATGATGGAACCTGGATCCAAGCGTCCCAGGATGCATTTCAGCGAAAACGTTCAACAATGTTCAGCGTGACCAATGTTTCTATCTTGGAAAATGAAATTGCATGATGTTTGGAGTGTTTTTGACATATCTTGTCTCAGGATTTGCTTGCAGTCCTACCATATCCCACAAAATGCAGAAGTGCAGTCAATGCAGCTTTTTACCTAAAATGGTAAAAATTGGTCAAAGCCTCATGCGGTTTATTACCTGCCCCTGGAATAACATCAATGGCAATTATAAGAATAATGCTGATAATAGTACAAATTTTGTATGTATGTTTTCAGCCCTACAAAACCATAACTATAGAAGTTTAAATTTATACGTAAAGCTAGATATTTGTAGAAATATCTATATTGATATATAACTATCTATTTATATAGCTAGATATATATCTATGCAGTAACATACATTAGATAGATAGATAGATAGATAGATAGATAGATAGATAGATAGATAGATAGATAGATAGATAGATAGATAGACTGTATATAAGCCTGCAAGTCTTGCACTTGAAGCAGCTTTATGATGTCATTAAGGCTCGATGGTGACACGCGCACCCGGAACAAGGACCACAGGTTGTTAGCGGCCATTTTTCCATCAGTCTCCACTGGAGCTAGAAGTGAGCAGACAGATACTCCTATAGACGCTGCTGGAGCCAGATCATTTGTCTCTGTGATGGACAACGTTTGAAATTCGCCCTTAAGCGGGAGACGGCAGCCTACAACAGTCAAATTGATCGCTGCTTATCACTTCTTTTGTGGTAGGTACAGTTATTCCAGATAGGGGAATGGGTAGGTTAAGTTATTCCAGGGAGGGGAATGCTTATGGGCAAGGCATTATGCTTGATCGGAGGCGGATGAAGTGGCAAAAAAGGCTCGGCCTACACCATGACCATGCCAATCGTCAACCCAAAGTGAATATGAGCCACACAGGTTGGTTGAAATAGCGCAACATGAATGATGGAACCTGGATCCAAGCGTCCCAGGATGCATTGCAGCGAAAACGTTCAACAATGTTCAGCGTGACCAATGTTTCTATCTTGGAAAATGAAATAGCATGCTGTATGGAGTGTTTTTGACATATCTTGTCTCAGGATTTGCTTGCAGTCCTACCATATCCCACAAAATGCAGAAGTGCAGTCAATGCAGCTTTTTACCTAAAATGGTAAAAATTGGTCAAAGCCTCATGCGGTTTATTACCTGCCCCTGGAATAACATCAATGGCAATTATAAGAATAATGCTGATAATAATACAAATTTTGTATGTATGTTTTCAGCCCTACAAAACCATAACTATAGAAGTTTAAATTTATACGTAAAGCTAGATATTTGTAGAAATATCTATATTGATATATAACTATCTATTTATATAGCTAGATATATATCTATGCAGTAACATACATTAGATAGATAGATAGACTGTATATAAGCCTGCAAGTCTTGCACTTGAAGCAGCTTTATGATGTCATTAAGGCTCGATGGTGACACGCGCACCCGGAACAAGGACCACAGGTTGTTAGCGGCCATTTTTCCATCAGTCTCCACTGGAGCTAGAAGTGAGCAGACAGATACTCCTATAGACGCTGCTGGAGCCAGATCATTTGTCTCTGTGATGGACAACGTTTGAAATTCGCCCTTAAGCCGGAGACGGCAGCCTACAACAGTCAAATTGATCGCTGCTTATCACTTCTTTTGTGGTAGGTACAGTTATTCCAGATAGGGGAATGGGTAGGTTAAGTTATTCCAGGGAGGGGAATGCTTATGGGCAAGGCATTATGCTTGATCGGAGGCGGATGAAGTGGCAAAAAAGGCTCGGCCTACACCATGACCATGCCAATCGTCAACCCAAAGTGAATATGAGCCACACAGGTTGGTTGAAATAGCGCAACATGAATGATGGAACCTGGATCCAAGCGTCCCAGGATGCATTTCAGCGAAAACGTTCAACAATGTTCAGCGTGACCAATGTTTCTATCTTGGAAAATGAAATCGCATGATGTATGGAGTGTTTTTGACATATCTTGTCTCAGGATTTGCTTGCAGTCCTACCATATCCCACAAAATGCAGAAGTGCAGTCAATGCAGCTTTTTACCTAAAATGGTAAAAATTGGTCAAAGCCTCATGCGGTTTATTACCTGCCCCTGGAATAACATCAATGGCAATTATAAGAATAATTCTGATAATAGTACAAATTTTGTATGTATGTTTTCAGCCCTACAAAACCATAACTATAGAAGTTTAAATTTATACGTAAAGCTAGATATTTGTAGAAATATCTATATTGATATATAACTATCTATTTATATAGCTAGATATATATCTATGCAGTAACATACATTAGATAGATAGATAGATAGACTGTATATAAGCCTGCAAGTCTTGCACTTGAAGCAGCTTTATGATGTCATTAAGGCTCGATGGTGACACGCGCACCCGGAACAAGGACCACAGGTTGTTAGCGGCCATTTTTCCATCAGTCTCCACTGGAGCTAGAAGTGAGCAGACAGATACTCCTATAGACGCTGCTGGAGCCAGATCATTTGTCTCTGTGATGGACAACGTTTGAAATTCGCCCTTAAGCGGGAGACGGCAGCCTACAACAGTCAAATTGATCGCTGCTTATCACTACTTTTGTGGTAGGTACAGTTATTCCAGATAGGGGAATGGGTAGGTTAAGTTATTCCAGGGAGGGGAATGCTTATGGGCAAGGCATTATGCTTGATCGGAGGCGGATGAAGTGGCAAAAAAGGCTCGGCCTACACCATGACCATGCCAATCGTCAACCCAAAGTGAATATGAGCCACACAGGTTGGTTGAAATAGCGCAACATGAATGATGGAACCTGGATCCAAGCGTCCCAGGATGCATTGCAGCGAAAACGTTCAACAATGTTCAGCGTGACCAATGTTTCTATCTTGGAAAATGAAATTGCATGCTGTATGGAGTGTTTTTGACATATCTTGTCTCAGGATTTGCTTGCAGTCCTACCATATCCCACAAAATGCAGAAGTGCAGTCAATGCAGCTTTTTACCTAAAATGGTAAAAATTGGTCAAAGCCTCATGCGGTTTATTACCTGCCCCTGGAATAACATCAATGGCAATTATAAGAATAATGCTGATAATAGTACAAATTTTGTATGTATGTTTTCAGCCCTACAAAACCATAACTATAGAAGTTTAAATTTATACGTAAAGCTAGATATTTGTAGAAATATCTATATTGATATATAACTATCTATTTATATAGCTATATATATATATCTATGCAGTAACATACATTAGATAGATAGATAGATAGATAGATAGATAGATATACTGTATATAAGCCTGCAAGTCTTGCACTTGAAGCAGCTTTATGATGTCATTAAGGCTCGATGGTGAGACGCGCACCCGGAACAAGGATCACAGGTTGTTAGCGGCCATTTTTCCATCAGTCTCCACTGGAGCTAGAAGTGAGCAGACAGATACTCCTATAGACGCTGCTGGAGCCAGATCATTTGTCTCTGTGATGGACAACGTTTGAAATTCGCCCTTAAGCGGGAGACGGCAGCCTACAACAGTCAAATTGATCGCTGCTTATCACTTCTTTTGTGGTAGGTACAGTTATTCCAGATAGGGGAATGGGTAGGTTAAGTTATTCCAGGGAGGGGAATGCTTATGGGCAAGGCATTATGCTTGATCGGAGGCGGATGAAGTGGCAAAAAAGGCTCGGCCTACACCATGACCATGCCAATCGTCAACCCAAAGTGAATATGAGCCACACAGGTTGGTTGAAATAGCGCAACATGAATGATGGAACCTGGATCCAAGCGTCCCAGGATGCATTGCAGCGAAAACGTTCAACAATGTTCAGCGTGACCAATGTTTCTATCTTGGAAAATGAAATCGCATGCTGTATGGAGTGTTTTTGACATATCTTGTCTCAGGATTTGCTTGCAGTCCTACCATATCCCACAAAATGCAGAAGTGCAGTCAATGCAGCTTTTTACCTAAAATGGTAAAAATTGGTCAAAGCCTCATGCGGTATATTACCTGCCCCTGGAATAACATCAATGGCAATTATAAGAATAATGCTGATAATAGTACAAATTTTGTATGTATGTTTTCAGCCCTACAAAACCATAACTATAGAAGTTTAAATTTATACGTAAAGCTAGATATTTGTAGAAATATCTATATTGATATATAACTATCTATTTATATAGCTAGATATATATCTATGCAGTAACATACATTAGATAGATAGATAGATAGATAGATAGATAGATAGATAGATAGACTGTATATAAGCCTGCAAGTCTTGCACTTGAAGCAGCTTTATGATGTCATTAAGGCTCGATGGTGACACGCGCACCCGGAACAAGGACCACAGGTTGTTAGCGGCCATTTTTCCATCAGTCTCCACTGGAGCTAGAAGTGAGCAGACAGATACTCCTATAGACGCTGCTGGAGCCAGATCATTTGTCTCTGTGATGGACAACGTTTGAAATTCGCCCTTAAGCGGGAGACGGCAGCCTACAACAGTCAAATTGATCGCTGCTTATCACTTCTTTTGTGGTAGGTACAGTTATTCCAGATAGGGGAATGGGTAGGTTAAGTTATTCCAGGGAGGGGAATGCTTATGGGCAAGGCATTATGCTTGATCGGAGGCGGATGAAGTGGCAAAAAAGGCTCGGCCTACACCATGACCATGCCAATCGTCAACCCAAAGTGAATATGAGCCACACAGGTTGGTTGAAATAGCGCAACATGAATGATGGAACCTGGATCCAAGCGTCCCAGGATGCATTGCAGCGAAAACGTTCAACAATGTTCAGCGTGACCAATGTTTCTATCTTGGAAAATGAAATAGCATGCTGTATGGAGTGTTTTTGACATATCTTGTCTCAGGATTTGCTTGCAGTCCTACCATATCCCACAAAATGCAGAAGTGCAGTCAATGCAGCTTTTTACCTAAAATGGTAAAAATTGGCCAAAGCCTCATGCGGTTTATTACCTGCCCCTGGAATAACATCAATGGCAATTATAAGAATAATGCTGATAATAATACAAATTTTGTATGTATGTTTTCAGCCCTACAAAACCATAACTATAGAAGTTTAAATTTATACGTAAAGCTAGATATTTGTAGAAATATCTATATTGATATATAACTATCTATTTATATAGCTAGATATATATCTATGCAGTAACATACATTAGATAGATAGATAGATAGATAGATAGATAGACTGTATATAAGCCTGCAAGTCTTGCACTTGAAGCAGCTTTATGATGTCATTAAGGCTCGATGGTGAGACGCGCACCCGGAACAAGGACCACAGGTTGTTAGCGGCCATTTTTCCGTCAGTCTCCACTGGAGCTAGAAGTGAGCAGACAGATACTCCTATAGACGCTGCTGGAGCCAGATCATTTGTCTCTGTGATGGACAACGTTTGAAATTCGCCCTTAAGCGGGAGACGGCAGCCTACAACAGTCAAATTGATCGCTGCTTATCACTTCTTTTGTGGTAGGTACAGTTATTCCAGATAGGGGAATGGGTAGGTTAAGTTATTCCAGGGAGGGGAATGCTTATGGGCAAGGCATTATGCTTGATCGGAGGCGGATGAAGTGGCAAAAAAGGCTCGGCCTACACCATGACCATGCCAATCGTCAACCCAAAGTGAATATGAGCCACACAGGTTGGTTGAAATAGCGCAACATGAATGATGGAACCTGGATCCAAGCGTCCCAGGATGCATTGCAGCGAAAACGTTCAACAATGTTCAGCGTGACCAATGTTTCTATCTTGGAAAATGAAATCGCATGCTGTATGGAGTGTTTTTGACATATCTTGTCTCAGGATTTGCTTGCAGTCCTACCATATCCCACAAAATGCAGAAGTGCAGTCAATGCAGCTTTTTACCTAAAATGGTAAAAATTGGTCAAAGCCTCATGCAGTATATTACCTGCCCCTGGAATAACATCAATGGCAATTATAAGAATAATGCTGATAATAGTACAAATTTTGTATGTATGTTTTCAGCCCTACAAAACCATAACTATAGAAGTTTAAATTTATACGTAAAGCTAGATATTTGTAGAAATATCTATATTGATATATAACTATCTATTTATATAGCTAGATATATATCTATGCAGTAACATACATTAGATAGATAGATAGACTGTATATAAGCCTGCAAGTCTTGCACTTGAAGCAGCTTTATGATGTCATTAAGGCTCGATGGTGACACGCGCACCCGGAACAAGGATCACAGGTTGTTAGCGGCCATTTTTCCATCAGTCTCCACTGGAGCTAGAAGTGAGCAGACAGATACTCCTATAGACGCTGCTGGAGCCAGATCATTTGTCTCTGTGATGGACAACGTTTGAAATTCGCCCTTAAGCGGGAGACGGCAGCCTACAACAGTCAAATTGATCGCTGCTTATCACTTCTTTTGTGGTAGGTACAGTTATTCCAGATAGGGGAATGGGTAGGTTAAGTTATTCCAGGGAGGGGAATGCTTATGGGCAAGGCATTATGCTTGATCGGAGGCGGATGAAGTGGCAAAAAAGGCTCGGCCTACACCATGACCATGCCAATCGTCAACCCAAAGTGAATATGAGCCACACAGGTTGGTTGAAATAGCGCAACATGAATGATGGAACCTGGATCCAAGCGTCCCAGGATGCATTGCAGCGAAAACGTTCAACAATGTTCAGCGTGACCAATGTTTCTATCTTGGAAAATGAAATCGCATGCTGTATGGAGTGTTTTTGACATATCTTGTCTCAGGATTTGCTTGCAGTCCTACCATATCCCACAAAATGCAGAAGTGCAGTCAATGCAGCTTTTTACCTAAAATGGTAAAAATTGGTCAAAGCCTCATGCGGTATATTACCTGCCCCTGGAATAACATCAATGGCAATTATAAGAATAATGCTGATAATAGTACAAATTTTGTATGTATGTTTTCAGCCCTACAAAACCATAACTATAGAAGTTTAAATTTATACGTAAAGCTAGATATTTGTAGAAATATCTATATTGATATATAACTATCTATTTATATAGCTAGATATATATCTATGCAGTAACATACATTAGATAGATAGATAGATAGATAGATAGATAGATAGATAGATAGATAGATAGACTGTATATAAGCCTGCAAGTCTTGCACTTGAAGCAGCTTTATGATGTCATTAAGGCTCGATGGTGACACGCGCACCCGGAACAAGGACCACAGGTTGTTAGCGGCCATTTTTCCATCAGTCTCCACTGGAGCTAGAAGTGAGCAGACAGATACTCCTATAGACGCTGCTGGAGCCAGATCATTTGTCTCTGTGATGGACAACGTTTGAAATTCGCCCTTAAGCGGGAGACGGCAGCCTACAACAGTCAAATTGATCGCTGCTTATCACTTCTTTTGTGGTAGGTACAGTTATTCCAGATAGGGGAATGGGTAGGTTAAGTTATTCCAGGGAGGGGAATGCTTATGGGCAAGGCATTATGCTTGATCGGAGGCGGATGAAGTGGCAAAAAAGGCTCGGCCTACACCATGACCATGCCAATCGTCAACCCAAAGTGAATATGAGCCACACAGGTTGGTTGAAATAGCGCAACATGAATGATGGAACCTGGATCCAAGCGTCCCAGGATGCATTGCAGCGAAAACGTTCAACAATGTTCAGCGTGACCAATGTTTCTATCTTGGAAAATGAAATAGCATGCTGTATGGAGTGTTTTTGACATATCTTGTCTCAGGATTTGCTTGCAGTCCTACCATATCCCACAAAATGCAGAAGTGCAGTCAATGCAGCTTTTTACCTAAAATGGTAAAAATTGGTCAAAGCCTCATGCGGTTTATTACCTGCCCCTGGAATAACATCAATGGCAATTATAAGAATAATGCTGATAATAATACAAATTTTGTATGTATGTTTTCAGCCCTACAAAACCATAACTATAGAAGTTTAAATTTATACGTAAAGCTAGATATTTGTAGAAATATCTATATTGATATATAACTATCTATTTATATAGCTAGATATATATCTATGCAGTAACATACATTAGATAGATAGATAGATAGATAGATAGATAGATAGATAGATAGACTGTATATAAGCCTGCAAGTCTTGCACTTGAAGCAGCTTTATGATGTCATTAAGGCTCGATGGTGAGACGCGCACCCGGAACAAGGACCACAGGTTGTTAGCGGCCATTTTTCCGTCAGTCTCCACTGGAGCTAGAAGTGAGCAGACAGATACTCCTATAGACGCTGCTGGAGCCAGATCATTTGTCTCTGTGATGGACAACGTTTGAAATTCGCCCTTAAGCGGGAGACGGCAGCCTACAACAGTCAAATTGATCGCTGCTTATCACTTCTTTTGTGGTAGGTACAGTTATTCCAGATAGGGGAATGGGTAGGTTAAGTTATTCCAGGGAGGGGAATGCTTATGGGCAAGGCATTATGCTTGATCGGAGGCGGATGAAGTGGCAAAAAAGGCTCGGCCTACACCATGACCATGCCAATCGTCAACCCAAAGTGAATATGAGCCACACAGGTTGGTTGAAATAGCGCAACATGAATGATGGAACCTGGATCCAAGCGTCCCAGGATGCATTGCAGCGAAAACGTTCAACAATGTTCAGCGTGACCAATGTTTCTATCTTGGAAAATGAAATCGCATGCTGTATGGAGTGTTTTTGACATATCTTGTCTCAGGATTTGCTTGCAGTCCTACCATATCCCACAAAATGCAGAAGTGCAGTCAATGCAGCTTTTTACCTAAAATGGTAAAAATTGGTCAAAGCCTCATGCAGTATATTACCTGCCCCTGGAATAACATCAATGGCAATTATAAGAATAATGCTGATAATAGTACAAATTTTGTATGTATGTTTTCAGCCCTACAAAACCATAACTATAGAAGTTTAAATTTATACGTAAAGCTAGATATTTGTAGAAATATCTATATTGATATATAACTATCTATTTATATAGCTAGATATATATCTATGCAGTAACATACATTAGATAGATAGATAGACTGTATATAAGCCTGCAAGTCTTGCACTTGAAGCAGCTTTATGATGTCATTAAGGCTCGATGGTGACACGCGCACCCGGAACAAGGATCACAGGTTGTTAGCGGCCATTTTTCCATCAGTCTCCACTGGAGCTAGAAGTGAGCAGACAGATACTCCTATAGACGCTGCTGGAGCCAGATCATTTGTCTCTGTGATGGACAACGTTTGAAATTCGCCCTTAAGCGGGAGACGGCAGCCTACAACAGTCAAATTGATCGCTGCTTATCACTTCTTTTGTGGTAGGTACAGTTATTCCAGATAGGGGAATGGGTAGGTTAAGTTATTCCAGGGAGGGGAATGCTTATGGGCAAGGCATTATGCTTGATCGGAGGCGGATGAAGTGGCAAAAAAGGCTCGGCCTACACCATGACCATGCCAATCGTCAACCCAAAGTGAATATGAGGCACACAGGTTGGTTGAAATAGCGCAACATGAATGATGGAACCTGGATCCAAGCGTCCCAGGATGCATTGCAGCGAAAACGTTCAACAATGTTCAGCGTGACCAATGTTTCTATCTTGGAAAATGAAATTGCATGATGTATGGAGTGTTTTTGACATATCTTGTCTCAGGATTTGCTTGCAGTCCTACCATATCCCACAAAATGCAGAAGTGCAGTCAATGCAGCTTTTTACCTAAAATGGTAAAAATTGGTCAAAGCCTCATGCGGTTTATTACCTGCCCCTGGAATAACATCAATGGCAATTATAAGAATAATGCTGATAATAGTACAAATTTTGTATGTATGTTTTCAGCCCTACAAAACCATAACTATAGAAGTTTAAATTTATACGTAAAGCTAGATATTTGTAGAAATATCTATATTGATATATAACTATCTATTTATATAGCTAGATATATATCTATGCAGTAACATACATTAGATAGATAGATAGATAGATAGATAGATAGATAGACTGTA
The DNA here is from genome assembly GCF_035609145.1 of Eleutherodactylus coqui. Classification (NCBI taxonomy): domain Eukaryota; kingdom Metazoa; phylum Chordata; class Amphibia; order Anura; family Eleutherodactylidae; genus Eleutherodactylus; species Eleutherodactylus coqui. Next base: position 107,438,840 of record NC_089849.1, read on the forward strand.
TATAAGCCTGCAAGTCTTGCACTTGAAGCAGCTTTATGATGTCATTAAGGCTCGATGGTGACACGCGCACCCGGAACAAGGATCACAGGTTGTTAGCGGCCATTTTTCCATCAGTCTCCACTGGAGCTAGAAGTGAGCAGACAGATACTCCTATAGACGCTGCTGGAGCCAGATCATTTGTCTCTGTGATGGACAACGTTTGAAATTCGCCCTTAAGCGGGAGACGGCAGCCTACAACAGTCAAATTGATCGCTGCTTATCACTTCTTTTGTGGTAGGTACAGTTATTCCAGATAGGGGAATGGGTAGGTTAAGTTATTCCAGGGAGGGGAATGCTTATGGGCAAGGCATTATGCTTGATCGGAGGCGGATGAAGTGGCAAAAAAGGCTCGGCCTACACCATGACCATGCCAATCGTCAACCCAAAGTGAATATGAGCCACACAGGTTGGTTGAAATAGCGCAACATGAATGATGGAACCTGGATCCAAGCGTCCCAGGATGCATTGCAGCGAAAACGTTCAACAATGTTCAGCGTGACCAATGTTTCTATCTTGGAAAATGAAATCGCATGCTGTATGGAGTGTTTTTGACATATCTTGTCTCAGGATTTGCTTGCAGTCCTACCATATCCCACAAAATGCAGAAGTGCAGTCAATGCAGCTTTTTACCTAAAATGGTAAAAATTGGTCAAAGCCTCATGCGGTATATTACCTGCCCCTGGAATAACATCAATGGCAATTATAAGAATAATGCTGATAATAGTACAAATTTTGTATGTATGTTTTCAGCCCTACAAAACCATAACTATAGAAGTTTAAATTTATACGTAAAGCTAGATATTTGTAGAAATATCTATATTGATATATAACTATCTATTTATATAGCTAGATATATATCTATGCAGTAACATACATTAGATAGATAGATAGATAGACTGTATATAAGCCTGCAAGTCTTGCACTTGAAGCAGCTTTATGATGTCATTAAGGCTCGATGGTGACACGCGCACCCGGAACAAGGACCACAGGTTGTTAGCGGCCATTTTTCCATCAGTCTCCACTGGAGCTAGAAGTGAGCAGACAGATACTCCTATAGACGCTGCTGGAGCCAGATCATTTGTCTCTGTGATGGACAACGTTTGAAATTCGCCCTTAAGCGGGAGACGGCAGCCTACAACAGTCAAATTGATCGCTGCTTATCACTACTTTTGTGGTAGGTACAGTTATTCCAGATAGGGGAATGGGTAGGTTAAGTTATTCCAGGGAGGGGAATGCTTATGGGCAAGGCATTATGCTTGATCGGAGGCGGATGAAGTGGCAAAAAAGGCTCGGCCTACACCATGACCATGCCAATCGTCAACCCAAAGTGAATATGAGCCACACAGGTTGGTTGAAATAGCGCAACATGAATGATGGAACCTGGATCCAAGCGTCCCAGGATGCATTGCAGCGAAAACGTTCAACAATGTTCAGCGTGACCAATGTTTCTATCTTGGAAAATGAAATTGCATGCTGTATGGAGTGTTTTTGACATATCTTGTCTCAGGATTTGCTTGCAGTCCTACCATATCCCACAAAATGCAGAAGTGCAGTCAATGCAGCTTTTTACCTAAAATGGTAAAAATTGGTCAAAGCCTCATGCGGTTTATTACCTGCCCCTGGAATAACATCAATGGCAATTATAAGAATAATGCTGATAATAGTACAAATTTTGTATGTATGTTTTCAGCCCTACAAAACCATAACTATAGAAGTTTAAATTTATACGTAAAGCTAGATATTTGTAGAAATATCTATATTGATATATAACTATCTATTTATATAGCTAGATATATATCTATGCAGTAACATACATTAGATAGATAGATAGACTGTATATAAGCCTGCAAGTCTTGCACTTGAAGCAGCTTTATGATGTCATTAAGGCTCGATGGTGACACGCGCACCCGGAACAAGGACCACAGGTTGTTAGCGGCCATTTTTCCATCAGTCTCCACTGGAGCTAGAAGTGAGCAGACAGATACTCCTATAGACGCTGCTGGAGCCAGATCATTTGTCTCTGTGATGGACAACGTTTGAAATTCGCCCTTAAGCGGGAGACGGCAGCCTACAACAGTCAAATTGATCGCTGCTTATCACTTCTTTTGTGGTAGGTACAGTTATTCCAGATAGGGGAATGGGTAGGTTAAGTTATTCCAGGGAGGGGAATGCTTATGGGCAAGGCATTATGCTTGATCGGAGGCGGATGAAGTGGCAAAAAAGGCTCGGCCTACACCATGACCATGTCAATCGTCAACCCAAAGTGAATATGAGCCACACAGGTTGGTTGAAATAGCGCAACATGAATGATGGAACCTGGATCCAAGCGTCCCAGGATGCATTGCAGCGAAAACGTTCAACAATGTTCAGCGTGACCAATGTTTCTATCTTGGAAAATGAAATAGCATGCTGTATGGAGTGTTTTTGACATATCTTGTCTCAGGATTTGCTTGCAGTCCTACCATATCCCACAAAATGCAGAAGTGCAGTCAATGCAGCTTTTTACCTAAAATGGTAAAAATTGGTCAAAGCCTCATGCGGTTTATTACCTGCCCCTGGAATAACATCAATGGCAATTATAAGAATAATGCTGATAATAATACAAATTTTGTATGTATGTTTTCAGCCCTACAAAACCATAACTATAGAAGTTTAAATTTATACGTAAAGCTAGATATTTGTAGAAATATCTATATTGATATATAACTATCTATTTATATAGCTAGATATATATCTATGCAGTAACATACATTAGATAGATAGATAGACTGTATATAAGCCTGCAAGTCTTGCACTTGAAGCAGCTTTATGATGTCATTAAGGCTCGATGGTGACACGCGCACCCGGAACAAGGACCACAGGTTGTTAGCGGCCATTTTTCCATCAGTCTCCACTGGAGCTAGAAGTGAGCAGACAGATACTCCTATAGACGCTGCTGGAGCCAGATCATTTGTCTCTGTGATGGACAACGTTTGAAATTCGCCCTTAAGCGGGAGACGGCAGCCTACAACAGTCAAATTGATCGCTGCTTATCACTTCTTTTGTGGTAGGTACAGTTATTCCAGATAGGGGAATGGGTAGGTTAAGTTATTCCAGGGAGGGGAATGCTTATGGGCAAGGCATTATGCTTGATCGGAGGCGGATGAAGTGGCAAAAAAGGCTCGGCCTACACCATGACCATGCCAATCGTCAACCCAAAGTGAATATGAGCCACACAGGTTGGTTGAAATAGCGCAACATGAATGATGGAACCTGGATCCAAGCGTCCCAGGATGCATTTCAGCGAAAACGTTCA